>NW_026526980.1:16623661-16936775 GCF_024362965.1 Panthera pardus
ATTTCCGTTCCGTGGACGCCAAGTTTGGGGAACAGATAGTACCTGTCTCTCTTTTTTTTTTTTAAACCACCAGGCCTGGACGGCCCTGTTCCGTGATGCACCCTCTGTCTCTAGGTGAACACGCCTGGGGATGCTCCAGATGTTTGCAGCTGGCAGGCTCATTCCCCGCCCGCCTCCTGCACCTACGCTCTCCACTTCCTCTGTACTCCGAGGACAGCGGGGAGCTGCGGGGCCTGGGAGGGAGGGTCTGAGCAGGCCAAGGGGAGAGGAAAGAATCGCCCCCGAGTGTCTGGCGTGCCTTCTGCCTTCTCTCAGGAGAATCATGAATTATCTCCCTTGACTTGCTCACCACCGTTCCCGGGGAAATGAAACCCACAGCCTGGATTTTAAATCCTATATATCGTTTGGCTTAAGCTGGGTTCCCCCCCACCCTCCTCCCCTGATAAATAGGGCATTTTAATAATATTCACAGCACGACAAGAAGTTGGGAGAAAATACACATGGCTGTCCAGGTGTCGGATTCCCCGGGCGCCGCCGAGATGGGATCTTGTCACAGCTCTCTCCTGGAGAGTGACTCATGTTTACACGGGAGACAGCAGGCGGGGAGGGGCGGCCTCGGGGTGTGGGAGGCAGGACTCCCGGAGGGGGGGTGGCGGGTCCCGGAGAAGGGGGACAAGGGGTCCGGGAGGCAGGCAGGGGCAAGGACCCAGGGACGTTCAGCCCCGCAGGGGATGGCCTGGACCTACAGGCTCTCCCCGTAGCTCTTCCTTCTCCTTTCTGCTAGGGCTCAAAAGTGTCCTCGATGCCAGAGGTAACCGGGTGATGAAATGTCCCCCATCCATCACGTGCCTGCACATCTAGGCAAGGGGCTGTTTTCACTCTTTCTCTCTCTCTCTCTTTCTTTCTTTCTCTTTCTATTCATTATTATGATTATTTTTATTTTTTGGTTTTGCCCTCTGATGTCTGCAGAGGTCTTCGACATTAACACGCGTGGCTCACCTCGTGCTCTGTGCTGGGCTCTGTGGGGGAGACAGACATGAATGAGACACAGTCAACCGTCCTTGAAGGGCTCACAGGTCAGCGGGGAGGGCAGACGTGAGCTCCCACAGTAAGGGTTCAGTGACCATGGCGATGGCACGTTGGGTGACCACACGGAGCCTCGCACCGTGCTAAGCCTCTTTCCTTGAACAATGATTACTCTAGTGCCAAGTACGTGACGACAACGTTTTGTTTCCGGCGCCTGGACTAAAATAGAGGACAACAAAACGGGGCCCGACCGTCGTGGAGTTCATATGCCCCGATGGTGGTGTTGAGGAGGGAGATAAACGAGAAACAAACCAAGAAATACCTCTGGATTTATTTCGGATGCACAGTAAGTGGAAAGGAGCACAAGTGCCATTTTATGGCGAGTTTGGGACAGCTTCTCCGAATGAATGAAGGAAATAAGAGTCCTAGGGGGATTATCTGGGGGGAGACCCTTCCGGGTGGAGGAAGTGAAAAGGCCCTGAGGCACGTTTAGACTGTCCAAGGAACACAGCCAGGAGGCCAGTGGGCGGAAGCAGAGCGGAAGAGGGGGCAGAGGTCGGTAAAGTTGACCAGAGGAGTCTCACCGGCCCAGGGAAGGATTTGGGATTTAATTGTGAAGCCAACGGACGTCTTCTGGCGGATTTCAGAGCAGCGGAGTAAGCACTCCCTGGGTGAAGTGGGCAGAGAATGACTGCGGCCGCAGCGTGAGGAATGGCCCGCTGGGACAGGATCGAGGGACCGGTTGGGAGGGCCTAAGGAGCAGGTGCTGTTGCTTCTGCCCTGTGGGTGAGAAAAGCTGAGGCAGGAAGCTGAAACTTAGCCATGGTTTCCACCCCCAGGAAGTGGAAAGACGGGAGGACAAAGCCAGGACGCTCTGACTCCAGAATCTGTGCCCACTAACCCCTGTGATCTGACGTCTCCCTGATCATGACAGTAAAAGGCGGAATGTGAGCTTCGTCGGGCGCCGTGCACACATCTCGCCTCGGAGGTTCAGAGGAGGGAGGAAATCCCTGAGATCCTGAGGGTGTCCCCTGAGCCCCGGGTTTTCACAGCTCCGTCTCGTCAGAGCGTCCCCAGGGCGGCGCTGGAAGATGCTTAGGCGTGGTTCCCACATGAACTTGGAGATGGGGGTAAAGGTGATTTCCCTTGTGGATGTAGGGAAGACAGGAAAAAAGAATTCTATATAAAGAGCTGATCCATGGGCACCTGGGTGGCTCAGTCGGCTGAGCGTCTGACTCTTGATTTTGGCTCAGGTCGTAATCCCAAGGTTGTGGGATCGAGCCCCGCCTCGGGCTCTGCACTGAGCATGGAGCCTCCTTAAGATCCCACCCGCCCCCCCCACTCTTTGCACATCTCCCCTACTCGTGCTCTCTCTTTCAAATAATAAACGAAGCTGATCCAGCTGGGTTTCGGCATGCCAAGATAAAAGATCAAGGCATTTATTTTGATAGCATTCGTACAGCATTTATGATAATTCTAAGTAGGTTCTAAGTACTTCACAAATATTGACACACGAAATGCTCGTCACCCTGGAGGGGGTTTCCTATTATTGTTACCTCCCCGTTTTGCAAACAGGGAGCCAAGGCACATAAGGTTAAACGACTTGTCCAGTGTCACATAGCTGGTGAGCGTCAAAGGCGAGATTCGAACCCGGGACTTTGGGCGGCAGAGTTCGTTCCTCAGACAGCCAGGTTATGACAAGGTCCTTGCGAGTGTCAGCATCAAACCAATGATCTACGAGTGACTGTGTCTCCCACATTTCTTGAGAAAACGGTTCTTCTTGCGCATCAAGCCTCTAATTTTAGGGACATCCGGATTTACCTCGTACCTACCAGGTCCCCCAGTTGACAGGTTCCCACCCGTTCTGGTAGAATCCATTGCCACCTTCTGTTCACCATTAGGTTGCTGGTGTCTATAAAAACACTCGGAACATAATCACTGCTCGATAAGCATATGGTCTCCTTCCAGAGTCAGGTCCGAATTCGTCCCACCTCTTAGGTCCTGTTCTCTTACAGTATAGTATGGTGTGGTTATAAACTCAGAGTTTTACAGTCAAACTTCCTGGGTTTGAATCCTGGCCCCGCTGCTTGCTAGTTTGTGTGACTTTCAGCAAAGTTACCTAACATCTCTGTGCTTCGGTTTCCCGGTACGTAAAATGTGGATGAGGATAGTAACTACCCCATAACGTTGCTGCAAAGGTCAAATGAATCAACACCTAAAAAGCACGTAAGGCGGGGGGGGGGTCTGGGTGGCTCGGTCGGTTGAGCGACTTGACTTTAGCTCAGGTCACCATCTCGCAGATCGTGGGTTCGAGCCCCGTGTCAGGCTTTGTGCTGACAGCGTGGAGCCCGCTTCGGCTTCTCCGTCTCCCTCTCTCTCTGCCCCTCCCCTGCTCGCGTGCTGTCTCTCTTTCAAAGATAAATAAACATTGAAACCTTTTTCAAAACCACGTAAAACAGCGAATGAGACGAACCAGCGGCTATGGCCGCCATCTGACCATCACCACTGCTACAATTTCTGCAAAGCCTAGGCAGGCTGCCCCGTGGGTACAGAGCCTTCTTTCCACCCAGTCCTGCTCCTCAAACTCTCCCTGCTGAGTTCTCCATCTGCCCAAACCTGAGAAGGTCACCCGGGTTATTTTTATTGTAATGTGCACGAGGATGAGGTGCCCTCTTACGAAACCCATACTGTCCCTGTTCCCTCGTGTCATCCTAATCTCACATCGTGAGCCCTGGCCATTTGGTCTTTGCCTTCTTGCCAGCAAGACTGGAGTAGCAACGGGAATTGAGTTTAAGCAGAGGAGACCCAACCCTGCTGGCCCCAAAGCCCTGTCCTCAGCCCCGCTCCACTCTCCAGGGCCGTTCTTACAGAATCACCGTGCTCCCGGCCCCCCACAGGGCTCCCTGAGTTTCCCTCAGCTGGATGCCCAGTGCTGAACTTCACCTGCTGCCCATCAGCCCCTTGTACTGGAGAAAAAGGGGGGCTCCGTGAAGGGCCACCTCAGGCGCACCCACAGAGTGTTTCCGGACAGGCCTGGGCATCTGAAACACCACCGGCGGGCCCACGCCCCTCCCACGGTGCAGGCTGTTTCATCAAACGCGCATGTCGGCGCTGCTCTGAAGGTGTTGTGCAAATGAGCTTAACACCTGCCATCAGTTGACTTGAAGCAAAGGAGACGACCCTTGACGACATGGGTGGGTTTTGTTCAATTCGTTGATGGCCTTCGGGGTAAAAATCCAGGTTTCCCAGAGAAGAGGAGATTGTGCCTCGAGGCTGAAACTTCAACTCCTGCACGAGTTGCACACCTCAGGTGTGCCAGATCTTACAATCGCATGAGCCAATCCTTAAAATAAATCTCTCAACATGTACATACAGGGACACAGGCGCATACACACACACACACACACACGCATTCTCTCTGTCTGGAGAACTCTACTGGGTCCGATACCCTTCAAGCTCTTAGTAACGCGGAGGTGTCTAAGGCAAGTAGACTCCAGGAAGAAAATGAGGCTGGCTCGTAGTAATCACATAAGAGGAAAGGAAAAGGAGACAATGAGGAGGCAGGAAGGAAACTGGTTTTAAAAGCCTTTTAGAGGGGCGCCTGGGTGGCTCGGTTGGTTGGGCGTCCGACTTTGGCTCAGACCATCCTCTTGCGGTTTGTGAGTTTGAGCGCTGCACTGGGCTCTGTGCTGATGGCTCAGAGCCTGGAGCCTGCTTTGGATTCTGTGTCTCCCTCTCTCTGCCCCTCTCCCACTCGTGCTCTGTCTCACTCTCTCTCTCTCTCAAAAGTAAAAAACAGTAAACAATATATGTATACTTAATAAAAAAAATAAAGTTTTAGAAAGGAATATCTTTTAGACAACTTTTCAGAGAGACCGACTCTGTTCTTTGAGCACAATACAATTCTATTTGTATATGTGGAGAGGTGGACTCTTGGCCAGTCCGTCAGACTTATCTTCCCCCCTGAGTGAGGCAGTCATCAGGCCATAACCTAGAGAACTTGGTCCCCACTTGAGTACAGCAGACTCAGAAGAGCCTGCCCGACTTCTCTTGTCACAGCTGAGGAAACGGGGCCCAGACGCAGAAAGCGACTCGACGAATAAATATCATCCAGGACGGCGGGGCAGGGGGGCAAGGCTGCAGGTACAGCCGGGTGTTCTATTTCGCAGTCTTCTTTCTTTTTCCACCGGATGGAGAGATCAAGAAGAGAAATGTTCTCCTCCGCCTGCCTTCAGCCACCTGTGACCTTCCTGCTTCCTCATTCCCAAAAGTCAGAGAGGCGCAGCGTGGCCCCAGCCCTGAGAGGTATCTCAGGGAAGCCCTTGGCTGAGGCGGGAGCAGGGGAGACGGGGCATAAGGCTGTTCGTGACTCAGAGGTTGACATCCGTTCGGTTGCTTGTATGCCGTGCTAAATCCCCACGTGCAGGGACTGAAAATCACCCAGTTACTTTGCAGGAACGGTTTAATAAGATTAGCAGGAGTTGAGAACACTTGTTACTTCTGAAGCAATGATATGAGAAACTCAACATGCAGTGGTGGATTTGCAATGGAATTCTGAAACCGGCAAGTGGAGGAGGTGTATTTTAAGGCTATGGAGTCCAAGCCTCTGACTTTGGCCAGGCTGAATCTACTACTCTTAGAAGAAAATCTAGGGGGCCCCTGGGTGGCTCAATCGGTTAAGCGTTGGACTTTGGGTGAAGTCACGATCTCGCGGTTCATGAGTTTGAGCCTCACGTTGGGCTCTGTGCTGACAGCTTGGAGCCTGGAACCTGCTTTGGATTCTGTGTGTGTGTCTCTCTCTGTCTCACCCCCACTCATACTCTGTGTGCGTCTCTCTCTCTCTCTCTCAAAAACAATGAATAAACATTTAAAATAATTAAAAAAGAAGAAAATCCAGTTGCCCGTTGTATATAAGATTTTGCTATCCTTAGAGACTAGCTACGGAGCCACATCATTATTTACATTAGGAAGTTCTACCTAATGCCATATCCAGTAGATAGATCTGATCTACTGAGCTCTGAGCCCAAAAGTATTTACTGGGGTTTGAATTTGAACCCAATGATGTCATAATCTAAATAAATTATGTCAGGTGAAGTTTAGTAACTTGGTCCAGTGGGAGGAGAAAAGAGGGAAAATTTGTGGATAATCAGAATTAGGAATGTTACCCAGATGTGGCATGGCCCACTGGGACATCCCATGGGCTGTGGTCAACTCTGGCTTAGTCAGTTAGGCACTGGCATATGTAGATGTCCAACAAGACAATGTTGCTCATGGAAAACAGTAATCTAAGTGGCAATGGAAACATTTTAGGTGGGAGAAGTCTTGGTGTGTTAAAGGAACTTAAAGAACACTCAGTAGCTCAAGCACAATGGGACAGAGGGATTATGGTGTAAGGACAGTCAAATAGGGAGAGAGGGGACAGATGTCTCAAAACCTTTGGTAAATAATGAGTTTGGATTATATACTAAGAATACTAAGATGTCTGAAGTGTTTCATACAGAGAATGACATGAATCGGTTTATATTTTTGAGAGATCACTTGGGCTGCTAGATGGGGAATAGATAGCAAGAAGTATGGGAAAAATGGAGGCAGGGGACCAGCTGGAAGGATGTTGTAGTAATGTGGGAGTGAGATGACTAAGCTTTGACTAGGATGATAGAAATGGAGATGGAAAGAGGTAGATGGATGAATGGTTGGGTGGATGGGTGGGTGGGTGGTTGGATGGCTGGCTGGCTGGCTGGATGGATGGTTGGGTGGATGGATGGATGGATAGATAGATGGATGGATAGATGGATGGTTGGGTGGATGGATGGATGGTTGGGTGAATGGATGGATGGATAGATGGATGGAAAGAGGGATGGATGGATGGATGGATGGATGGATGGATGGATGGATAGATGGCTGGGTGGATGGATGGATGGATGGCTGGGTGGATGGATGGATGGATGGAAGGATGGATGGATGGATGGATAGATGGATGGTTGGGTGGATGGATGGATGGATAAATGGATAGATGGATGGATAAATGGGTGGATAGATGGATGGATGGATGGGTGGATGGATGGATGGATGGATGGATGGAAAGGTGGATGGATGGATGGTTGGGTGGATGGATGGATGGATAGATGGATAGATGGATGGATAAATGGGTGGATAGATGGATGGATGGATGGGTGGATGGATGGATGGATGGAAAGGTGGATGGATGGATGGTTGGGTGGATGGATGGATGGATAGATGGATAGATGGATGGATAAATGGGTGGATTGATGGTTGGATGGATGGATGGATGGATGGATGGATGGATGGATATATGGATGGATGGTTGGGTGGATGGATGGATGGATGGATATATGGATGGATAGTTGGGTGGATGGATGTATAAATAGGTGGATATATGGATAGATAAATGGATGGATAGATGGATGGATGGGTGGATGGATGGATGAATAGTTGGGAAGGTGGATGGATAGATGGATGGTTGGGTGGATGGATAGATAGATGGATGGTTGGGCGGATGGATGGATGGATAAATGGGTGGATAGATGGATGGATGGATGGATGGATGGATGGATGGATCAACTCAGTGCTGATTCACTCTGAGGGAATGCACAATTTGTGCCCTTTGACCCTGATTTCTGTTGCTTGAATGCAGAGAGATACTCATTTTCTGTACGAAGCTCATTGATTAGGATTTTCTCAGTCAATAGAGAGCAGATGAAAAATGATAAGCAAAAGGCCATTGGTGTATATGAAGAACAAATGTTGTGCCACCCTAAGTTGCAGAGGAAAACACTCTCGTTCTTACAGGAGAACATCTGGCCTGTGCTCATGGGGAGGCTGGGAGCAGAACTGGAATCGTACTCTGCTGACCCCATTTGTGAGGGTCCTTGCTCCATGGGATGCCATACTGGTTGTGCACCCTTTCCTGCTAAGGGGAGAAGCCAGGGCCACTTGTTACTCCTCTCAGTCATGGCGACATCTTGCCGAGAGGCCGATGGAAATCACCACCGGGCATTGCCCCCCAAAGGAACAGCTACACTGAAGATAGATTGTCTTGAAGCTCTGCTCGGGAACAAAGTGTGGCAGGAATGCACGGGCTGCCTTTTCACAGGTGTGTGAAAAAGAATGTGTGAGCAGGAAGAAAATGATACAGAAATTATAAAGAAATTATATAGAAATTATATATATATATATATATATATATATATATATATATAATATCTCCACATCTAGAGCCAAGAAAATGATATAGAAATTATAGAAATTATATATAGAAATTATATATATACATATATATGTATGTATAAGTATATGTATATGTATATGTATATGTATATGTATATAATATCTCCATATCTAGAGCCAAAGAGAAACAGTCTTTGAGAAAGAGGATTCCAAATACGGTCATTTCATAGGTCTGGGTGCATATTAAGTAATGAAGAAAAATAGAAAGACAGAAAGGGAGGGAATGGATGACAGGGAGAATCGCTCCATGTGGCCAGAGGGGGTGTATGGGGCATGTGTGTGGGTGTGCGCATTTGTGTTTGGGTTTGTGTCTGTGTGTGCATGTAAATGAGAGAAACGCCTGGAGAGAGATCTCTGAGGATTCTCATGTCAGGGGTGCCTGCCCACTTTAGGGAGGGAGGGATGGAGACGTTATTTCTGTCATTTGGGGGTTGAGATCTGTATGGCTCATGATGGCAGCGGGTTGGGAGGAGAGAGAGAGAGACAGGCAGAGAAGGAGAAACTTAGAGAAAGACGGTCAGAGAAGACAGGTAGAGAGACTGAGGGGCACCACCGAGCACAGAGGCTGTCAGCAGCCCTAGACTCACCCCCACCTGCCTGGGAGATCTCTGTTTTCCCAGAGTGGTTTTAATCCCCACGCTCTGTGATGGCCCTGCCTGTTTTATGGTATGTCAGTCCTCAACACGACCAGAAATTGCTTAGAAAAGACCTCATTTTTTTTAAAAAAAAAAATCTCTAAAAGCAGCCCTTCTCCGTTACTGCTCTCTCACATGCGGTCTCAGAAAGGTAGATGGATTCTCCGCAGCCCATCTCCTTTCTGTGGCGAGGTGGCAAGGCCCCCGGGTTATCCCGGGAAGGAGGGGAGAGAGAGATTCCATTAGATCGTGCCCCGGGTTGTCCAAGTGAAAAATGGAGAAAATAATAACGATACCTTTCTTGCCCTCGCAGGTGACTCTGGAAGGGGAGAGTAAATCTTTACTCGCCAAGAGTTCCCTGGGAGGCAGATTTTATAGAAGCTGCAGAGGGGGTGGTGGGGGAGGGCATGTTCAGAGAAGGGGAGATATTGAGACCGAAGAGTTAGTGCATGTTTCAAGGAGGCACACGTGAAAAAAATAAAGCCTTGAGCAATGGTAACCAGGCTGACAAGTTGTGGCTTTGGTCTGTTCTGGGTCAGAATCTTGCAGAGTTTCATTCCAGCTCCTCAACCCGGCTGGAAATGCGAGCATCTGGTCCTTAACGCCTTAACTATCATTTAGCACGGTTTGTGATTTACTTGGGAATTGCGGTGGCTTGGTGACAACAGAAGAATCTGCAAGAACACGCACGGGGGGCTCACAAGACCAGGTTCACTCAATAAACACTTACGGAGGCTTTACGGCGGACCCAGCCCTGAGCCTGGTGCGCCAAGTTCTGCTCCCACAGAGCTTAGGGTTAAGTGGGGAAAGATAGAGGTGAACCAAGGAATGAGACGACGCAAATTAGTTGTAAGGGATGTGTAGAAATTACAGCAATTGATTGAATAGTTCGTGCTTCACTGGGGACATTGTTTAGATCGGTGAGTCAAGAAAGACCCACTGAGGAGGCATTGTTTGAGCTGAAATCTGGCCGATGAGAAGGGACGTGTAGAAGCTTGAAGGTCACCAGAAGAGCATACGATTTATTTCTGGGTGCAACCAGAAGCCGTTGAAGGGTTTTTGGGAAGTGATAGGATCTGGGCACTGGGTAGGAGATAGATGGCAGGGGGTTTGCTCATAGCAGGAAGCTAGGGGACCAGGTAGGAAAGCACTGTAGCTGTCCAGCACCAGATAATGGCGCCTTGGAGTAGGGTCCTGCAGATGATAAGATATGGCTGGCTCTTTGCCCACCAGAATGGCTAAAAATAAAAATAAAAGACTAATGATACCGAGTGACAGCAAAGAGGTGCAAACATTTGGGACTCTTGAGCGCTGCTGGTGGGCATATGAATTGATATAAACAGTTTGAAAATTGTTCAGCGGCATCTTCTAAAGCTCAAGATACATCACTCCTAAGACCCAGGAAAAGTAACTCCTTGGAATATGTCCAAGAGAGATGAGAAATGAGCCCACCTGGGTGGCTCAGTCAGTTAAGCATCTGACTTTGGCTCAGCTCATGATCCGGCAGTTTGTGGTTCGAGCCCCGCATCAAGCTCTCTGCTTTCAGCTCAGAGCCTGGAGCCTGCTTCCGATTTTGTGTGTGTGTCTGTCTCCTGACTCTCCCCTTCTCGTGCTCTGTCTGTCTCTCAAAAATGAATAAACGTTAAAAAAAATTAAATAATGAGTGTTCAAAAGAAAGGAAGAAAGGGAGGGAGGGAGGGACAGAGGGAGAGAGAAAGAGAGAGAAAGAAGGAAAAAGAAAGAAAGAAAGAAAGAAAGAAAGAAAGAAAGAAAGAAAGAAAGAAAAGCAAAAAAAGTAGTAAAAGGTCACCAATAAATATAAATATATATATATATATATATATATATATATATATATATATAAATAAGTTAAAGAATTTATAACAGCTTTCTTCGTGGAAGCTCCAAATGGGAAAACCAAATGTCCATCAGCAGGAAAATGGGTAAGAACACAAGCAACTGAATCTCCCGATGACATACATGAAACTCATATCGATCAGGTCAAGCAGTACAAGTCAATTGCAAAAGTATGTACTGTAAGAGTTTATTAATGTGCCGTTCAAGACCAGATGATAGAGATCAGAGTGGTGGTTACTTTTTAGAAGGATATTCACCGAACGGGACACCCCAGAGCTTCCTAGGTTGCCGGAAATGTCTGTCTTATGGATGGTGACAGAGGTGCCTTCGCCCTAAAAATAAACGGACCTTAATGCTTGCATGCAATTTTGAATGGAAATTTGTAAAACAATTTTGCATTCGTATGTAAAAACGGATGGGGCTTAATACTAAAGATTTGTATGCAATTTTGTAACTACATTATACCTAAGTGATGAAGTTAACAGAAATGATTTAGGGAAGACGTGTGTGTGAGGGGTTGGTCCAAAAAGCCTAACAATCTGTTGATAGATTTCATCTGGGCTGAGAAGGAAAGACGTGAGTCAAGTATTACTCTTTGGCTTCTGGCTTGACAAAGTGGGTGGCTAGTCTGACAAATGGGGAGTGATTAATATCCGGGTAGACAAGTCATGTTACCCTAGGGTCTCGGCCATCACTTGTCATTCACAGGTAAATGGGGAGGCACACTGAGGTCTAGGGTGAAGGCAACATCCAGACCTGTTGGCAGATGGGCAGGAACAGCAATAAGGAAGCCAGACCCATGGTCTTTGGGAAGCAGAACCTCAGCCACTAGTCTGGCATTCAGAGGACAGAGGTGCACACCCTAGTGAGGGGCATGTGTAAGAACGTGGCGTGGCCTCTATCGTACAAAGGGCCTAGGGAAAAACTCGTCACTGGAACAAGAAGCTGAGAAAAGGTTCTATCCTCTGCACCAGGGCAGGAGATGGAATACAGAGGAAGCTTGTTGTGACAGAGAATGAGTAGGTGCTCACCAATCCCATGTCCTTGACCTAAAACCATAGGGACACCATATTTCTGACTCTCCCTCGCTGTTAAGCTGAGGTCATGTGCTGGTTCTGGCTGGTGGAATATTGGTGAATGAGATGTATGCCATATCCAGCCTGGCCTCTAATATCTCAGGAGATCCTTGGTTTACTTTCTTTATTCAGATCCCGAGGATCCAGTTTAGGATTGCAAAACTCTGTGTGGAACATAGAGCCTCAAGGTGGAAGGAAACTGTCTTCCTAAATTAGGGCATACGAGACTACTAGCTCAATGAGTAAGAAACGTGCCATCGAGATACAGCTACTGTTGCAGTAATTGGACTGTGTTACCCTGACCGGGGCACCTGTGTTCAGAATTTAAGTACAGGAAGGTGGGTTTGCCAGAGAGTAGTTGCCGGGACTCTAAGGTCTGGTGAGCTCTGGGGAGCCTGGAGTGGAGTCAGCCAATGAGGTGGAGACAGATGGCACTGAGCCCGTCTGATGGACGTGCTAAGAAATGGCTGGATTGTAGAACCTCTACCTTTGGGAGAAGAGTCTGGGAGCTAGACCGTGATCGTGGACATTAGGGGACACGGCTGTGGGGTGTTGCAACATGGAGATATAGAAAAATGTATTGGCTCATTCATATATCCATCCATACACTCATCCATCCATGCACACATCCACCCATCTACCCACCCATCCACCCATCTACCTACCCACCCACCCATCCATCCATTCATCCATCCATCCATCTTTCATCTACCCCCTCATCTATCCATCTGCTTGCCCACCCATCTATCCAGTTATCTATCCCCCATCCACCCACCCCTTTATTCATCCATCCATCCACCCATCCACCCATCCACCCATCCACCCACCCATCCACCCATCTATCCATCCATCCATCCATCCATCCACCCACCCATCCACCCATCTACCCACTCATCCATTTATCCATACATCTATCCTTCATCTACCCCCTCATCTGTCCATCTGCTTGCCCACCCATCTATCCAGTTATCTATCCCCCATCCACCCACCCATATATCCATCCATCTATCCATTCACTCATCCATCCATCCATCCAGCCATCCATCCATCCATCTTTCATCTACCCCCTCATCTATCCATCTGCTTGCCCACCCATCTATCCAGTTATCTATCCCCCATCCACCCACCCATATATCCATCCATCTATCCATTCACTCATCCATCCATCCATCCATCCATCCATCCATCCATCCATTCATCTACCTGGGTAAGTCCATTCATCCAAGAGTGGTCTGAACCTTGCTTCCCCATTCCCCCAGGAGGGGACTGATCCCTGGCCAGCTTTGGCGAGAGAGGTTGTTCCCATGCTGTAGATGCTGTGGATGAAGAGAGTGGATGTAGGTGGGCGGATATCATTTGTGAGCTCAGGATCACACTGCCGCATGGTGGTGGCCCCAGTTGTCTCCACGGTGCCACGTCTGTACTGTCAACCACCGGATCCCCTGGCTTCCAGCACCAAGTGCCTTCCATCGGCAGGCGCCATCCACCGCACTCACTTCCCGCTGCCTTCTCAGAGCTGTCACCATGCAGGGCACACAGTAGGTACTCGGGAGTTGTTCGTTGAATGCGTGGGTAGGTGGATGGATTTGCTACCTTGAGACACGATCATGACTTACATCTGCTAATATTGTTTCAGGGCCTCTCCTACACTCTAACTAGGATCCGGGAGACAGCCTTCAGGGGCAGCCCTGGAGTTTGTACAGGCGGCCAGAGGTGTCTGAATGCGTCGACTTCCCTCGCATTGCTCTAAAATCCTCTGCCTTCCGTTATTTTTCTTCCTAAAAACCACCTATGCACTACTTTACCATATACACCACCTGGTTAAATCTCCATCACAGCCACAGCAGGTACATATTATCAACGCCATTTTACAGATGAGAACATTGAGGCCCAGAGAGGCTAAGTACCTTGCCTAATTCGTACTGTTACTTAGTGACAGAGCTGAGAATCGAATCATAATCTGCTGGTTGCTAAAGCCCGTCCCCTAAAGGGTACAGGTTCCCCGGAAAGGGTAGGTAGTCCCCTCGAGATTATTCGGAAGAGTCTGGGTACTCGTAGCTTTAGGGGGCCTGCCCGTGCCTGGCTCACCTCTCCCAAATAAACCCTTGCCGCTTCTAGCGAATTCCACCTTCCCCCACCCCCTAATGAAGGAAGAAGCCAGCAGAGAGATCTTGCTTTTTGCTCGTCAAGAAGCTCCAGATTAGAAAGCTAGTTAACAATTCATCTAAAAGCAGCAGAGTAGTCCAAGCATGTCCAAATTAATATTTATGGAGCGAAGGCTTGCTCAGACCCAATTATTCTGAGGGGCTGGAAGCTGGGCACAAGAGGTGCACAGAGTAAAGGGAGGGAGTGGAGGTGCCAGGGGAAGCAGGGACTGGGGAGAACGGCCAGGACGCTGTTGGCTGCCAAGCCCGGGGTGTCCCTGGAGCCGGGCATACTGGATGGGTGAACGGGTCCTTTATGTACAGGTGAGCCCCGATTCACGGCAGCTTTGACTGCTCTTTTTAGCCCAGAACTGGGCAGAACGCATCTTTGCAGGAGACAGCAACCCAAAGGCCCTTATAACGGCTGGGCGGTAAGATACGTTCGCAGATGGGCCAGATGGGGACTCTGGCAAACTGGAGATGAGACACCACCATTTTCTTTCTCCGATGCATTACTGCCAGTGGGGAAGGGGGGCCTGGCTGGGCCAGCCAGATTTTGTGTGTGTGTGTGTGTGTGTGTGCGCGCAGAAAATTCAAATCTTGGGGCGCCCGGGTGGCTCAGTCAGTTAAGCCATCCAACTCTTGATCTCGGCTCAGGTCATGATCCCACAGTTTCTGAGTTTGAGCCCCGCATTGGGCTCTGCACTGATGGTGTAGACCCTGCTTGGGATTCTGCCTCTCCTTCTCTCTGCCCCTTACCTGCTTGTGTGCACGCTCTCTCTCTCTCTCTCTCTCAAAATAAATAAATAAACTTAAAAAAAAAAACCCAAAAGTCAAATTTTAATATGAAATCTCCATAGCAACTAATTCATATTTCTAAGTAGTTGAGAAATTCAACAAAGCATGTCTGTGTCATTTTTGTCCCTCATGCTGACTTGTCACAACCTCCAGCCTGGAGGCTAGAATCTGAGATTATTTCCGGTAGCTTTGATTTGCTGTTTTTGCTTGGTAGAATTCCCCTAGCACTGGCTTAAAACCAGTCAGCCCGTGTTCGTATTTCTCAGGTTCTAGCAGACTGGGCCCATTGCTCGGTCCCAACCCACCACGGACAGGAGTGAGAAACAGTCTCGGTCATTATTCCCCAGACCTTAGTGCTGCCATCGGAACATCCTCCCTCCAGCCTCGTGTGCGGTGATACTCATTTCTGGGTCTCTGATCCTGAGGCCCTTCTCTTCTGCGCACCGTCCACATAGCACCAGCGAGATCTTTGGAAAAGGCAGATCTCCTTGTTTCATGCTTCTGCCCTCAAATGGCTCCCCATTGCCTTCTTGCTACAAGTCAGCCTCCTCAGAATCACGTTTAAGGCCTTGTGTGATCTGACCATCTGTCTCTTGTGTGATCTGACCGTGTGACCCCGTGACCTTGTGTGACCTGACCCCGTCTCTCCTGCCCCATCTCCCACCACCTTAGGGACCTTTGTCTGGGAGCAGCAGGAGGTGGCTCTGACTGACCAAAGCAGCAGAGGAAGAATAAAGAGACCACTATGGTCTGACTCTCAGCTCCCACTGTCACTTGCCTGCATCTGTGTGTATCCGCCTGCTGGATTCCGTCTGCGTAACAGCCAGAGCGATTGTTGCAACCTAAAATTAGTCCCTGTCTCTCCCCTGCTGAAAACCCTTCAGGGACTTCCCGTGGCATTGCATATCACCTCCGCCAAGGGCCTTGCCCTGGCCACCACACCTATGTAAACTAGCACCTCTCCTCCTGTACCGTGATTCCCCCCCCCCCAGATTGCACCAGTTTTCTCCAAAGCAGGGGGCCAATGGAAAGGTAGGAGAACAGGTCTGAGAAGGGCAGGGACCAAGGAGTTCTGGCAGGTTCTTACAGCAGGAGCTGAGGGGTTCGCTACAGGTCACTGGGGTGAGTCAGCTCCCACAACTTCCCCATCCTTGAAGCAAATTCCAAGGAGAGATCAATCCTTGTTGGTGTTTTTGTGGTCATGGGCCTCATTCTTGGTTGAGGGAGAGCAGGACGTCTCGAGTGACAACCAGGGTAGCCACCAGTCCCTATGGTAACTTGGTGCAAGTTTGGGGAAGATGCCCTCCTTTGAGACAGGTGCCCCCCCATCACCACCATTGTACATGACTGGTGAACAGAGCCAGGGCTTGATTTCAGTCCCCAGGTCAGACTTGGCCAGGTACCCTTATGCAGTGCACAACCTGCACAACCACACTTAGCCACCTAGTCAGAATTGCTCACGGGGGGTTGGGGGGGGGAGAGGAAATTCCTTAAAATAGCATTAAGGAGAGTCTATAAATAAGTGAGGGTGTATGCTGAGTGGCAAAAAAAAAAAAAAAAAAAAAAAAACAAAAACAAAAAAAAAACCAATCCACAAATGTCTACCAGTTATTCTCAACTAGAAGCTCTCAACGGAGATTGCACATTAGAGTCCCCTGATGGGCTTTATGGATATTCAGATTCTGAAATCTTACCCCACACCAATTAAATCAGTGTCTCCAGGGGTGACGGCTGGGCATCGGTATTTTGAAAGCACTCTCAGTGATTCCAGTCTGTTGCCAGATTTGAAAACCACCGCTCTTAACCCTGCCTGCACTGACTTCTTTGTTTCTCATTTGGACCTCAACGTGGATTCCTTGTTCCTATCGTCATCTCTTCCTAGAATGCTTGCAGATGCCACACGGGTGCACACAACACACACGGCCACCTTTGCCTTAGTAATTCCTGCTCTCATCCTCAAGGAAACACACCTGACCTCCGCTTGCCCCACTCCCATGCTTCCTGATCACGGCACCTTCCACAACTCACTGTGCTTGTCAGCACATCTGTGTGTCCAGCCTGGGGGCTGTTGAACCCCCTGACGACCGGGGCTGGGCCAGATTCATAGTAGACATAAAATCTCACCCTAGAGACCTAACCCTAAAATATGGGGACTTCTGGTGACTGCTGATGTCTCTTATTTCTTGCCACACCACATCCCAACTTGGACTGACTCCAGATGTCAGGCATTTCTCTTGGTATCTGTTTCTTCAATCCAGAATCTACATTCCCACTTGATTCTGGAAAGTCTCTGTTACTCAGACATCTTGATGGTTCAGATGCTTTTTTGTATCAGGCAGGGTTCTCCAAAGAAACAAAACCCAAAGGGCATATAGGTATAATCCATATATATACATATATATGTATGTATATGTATTTATATGTAATATATATGTAATATATGTAATATATATAATATATGTAATTATGTAATAATATGTAATAATAATTATGTAATAATATGTAATATATATGTATATATATGTATTTATATGTAATATACATATTATAGATATTTAATAGTGTCATGTATACAATATATAATGTTTTCTGTTATTTATTAGTATTCTATTATTTATTTATACTGTTTATTTTATTACTATTATATTTTCAATTCCAGTGTAATTAACATTCAGTGTTATATTAGTTTCGGGAGTGCAATATAGTGATTCAACAATTCTGTACATTATTCAGTGCTCATCATGATAAGTGTATGCTAATCCCGTTATCTGTTTCCATCCCCCAGCAACCTCGCCTCTGGCAACGAGCAGTTTGTTCTCTATAGTTAAGACTCTGTGTTTTGGTTTGTCTCTTTCTTGGCCCATTTGTTTTGATTCTTAAGTTCCACATATGATTGAAATCATACAGTATTTGTCTTTCTCTGACTTATTTCACTTAGCATTATACCTTCTAGCTCCATCCATGTTGTTGCAAATGGCAGTTTCACTCTTTTTCACGGCTGAGTAATATTCCATTATATATATCTCTATATATCTCTATATATGCATATTTGTGTGCATGCATATACATAGACATATAAACCACATCTTCTTTATCCATTTATCCATCAGTGGACACTTGGGTTGTATAATATAATTATGGAGGACGGAAAATCCCGTGATCAGCCATCTGCAAGATGAAGAACCGGGAAAGCTGGTGGTCTAATTCAGTCTAAGTCCAAAGACCCGAGAGCCAGGAGTACCAACATCCAAGGGCAGAAGGTGGATGTCCCAGCTCAAGATTAAAAAAAAAAAAGAGAGAGAGAGAGAGAGAAAATTTGTCTTTCCTCCACCTTTTTCTTCCATTCGGACCCACAGTGGTTTGGATGATGCCCACTCATGTTGGCAAGGGCAGTTTTCTTTACTCTTGTCTGCTGATTCGAATGCTAATCTCTTCTGAAAACACATCCACAGAAACACCCAGAAAAAATGTTTTACTGACTCTCTGAGCATCCCTTAACCCCATCAAGTTGACATGTAAAATTAACTGTCACATCCTGGGTATTTATTCTGACCTGCACTGAACTGGGTTTTGTATTTTGCTGTCTTTTGCCCTCTGAACTCTGCAAAGCAAATTCGTTCCAGGGTCGCTTCCTGCCTGCTGGAAGGCCATCTACCTACTTGGTCTCACTTAAAATTCCTGGGTCACATCATCATTCTGCTTACTTGTCCGGAGGTTCTCAGCTTTCTCTGCGGTCTCAGCTCTATTATGCTCCTTGCCTTTCACCCCCCTGCCCCGACCCCAAGTCTGAAGATCTTCTCAGATCTCCCAGCTTCGCGCTGACTTCCCTGAGAAAAATAGCCAGAACTTGAATGAGAAGGATGGTCCGCGGAAAGGATTTTGATTGGTCTGTGCATGCAGGTTTTCCTTGCTGTGCCGGAGACCGGTGAGGATGGGATTTCACAGAGAGCTCACCTCTGCTCAGGGTCAGCAGCTGCTCCTAAGTCAACAGAGCGATGGTGTGTGTCTTGGGATGAGGAGAGCAGAGGTTGCTTAAATTGTTTTCCATCCCCTCTGAAACCAATAAGTGCTCCTCTATTGCTTGGCACAATTGAATTCCCAAATGGTGCCCCAGTGGGGTGTCACATCAAATCTGAATGCCGTCAAGCGTTGGCTCTGTGAGCTTCTGGAAGCAGGCACGGGACCAAGCAAGGGGAGCTTAGGGGTCCTGTTCTAATCAGTCTGCGCGGGAGGGTCGTGATGATACATTCTCCTCGGTCCAAAAAAGAAAGGCTATCAGTCCTAACAAACATCTGGAGTCTTAGAGATGTCTTGTAATAGGTTCAATGTGGCCGTGAATAATAGCGTGTGTCTAACTTTATGATAAGGTTCAACAAGGCTAACTACGGCCAGAGGGCATGGGGTTGATCAAATGATGGAAGGAGGCGAGGATGCCTGTGTTTAATTACCAAATACTTATTGAGGGATTGGCTAGACACTATTCCAGACCCTGGAGCGATGTCAATGAAAAAGACAGGAAAGATCCCTACACTCAAGGAATGATGTTCTAGACACGGCCTCCCTCCAGCTCACTCTGGAACAACACGAGTTTTAAAGGATGAAGAAGGGCTTTCAAGAGATGCCATAGGACAAAAAAAAAAAAATCCCAGTCCCTCAGAGGTCCTGAAAACCCAACGTTTCTTTCAGAGTGCGTGTTCTGATCTAACAAACTTGCCCAAGTGCAGACCAGTTCCATGGATAAGAGTTCCATGTTAGTTCCAAGTGAAACTCTCTCTTCTCTCCCTTCCGCATTCATGACACAGCAGGTGCATAGGCTCTGGGATCTCAGCACACCACTCACCATGGTCTTTTCCCTCCTGTGACTCAAGGCCAGTGTGCTGGATAGTATGAAGAGGTAGCTAAGATCTCAGACACTAAAGTCAGGTTTGGGATCCCAGCTCTGCCACTCGCTGCTGTGTGACCTTGGGCTTGTCCATACTCAGTGAGTCTCATTTTCCTGCACTTAAAAATGGAGATGAGTACCTACTTTTCAGAGTCGAGGTCAGGATCCATTGAGACCATTCAGGTGGGAAATAAACGTTAGTTACTATAGGAATAATAATTACTTTGTCACTACTACTCATGTGTATCTTGTTTTCATTGAGGTATGATGTAAATGCAATACAACACACAGATATCAAGTTCCAGTGTGATGTCATCATGTAACCCACCCCTGAATACGGAGAATATTTCCATAGCCTGGAGAGTTCCCTCATGCCCCTTTCCGGTCAGCACTCCCTCCCTGAGAGGCAATCGCTTTCCGACTTTTGTCATTATGGATTGGTTTTCTATGTTCTCGAAAGCCACGGGAATGGAATCAGAGAGTTAGGGTGCTTGCGTTTTTCTTCTTTTCCTCAACACGGTTTTTCTTTGAGATTCGTGACTGCTGCTCTACACCCAGGCTGCGTATGTATGGAGTCGGTTCCTTTCGGTGCTGGCAGTTGTCAAGTATCGTGACCGTACCACAATCTGCTTGTCCGTTCCGTCTGCCCAAAGCGGTTACACCATGTTTTACCCCCACCAGCAACATAAGACGTTACAGTCGCTCATGACCCTGCCGACGTTTGGAGTTCCTGCTCTTTGATTTTCCCCTCCAGGTTTTATTAGTATTTGGTGCACTACTTCTCTCGTTTGGGGGCTGTGATGGCCCTCGGAAGATGCTGCCTTTGCCCCATGATTGTCGTGGAGCCCAGGGACTTTGACCTCTGTCCTCAGCACTGGGTGTTTCAGGATCTCTAGAATTGGAGGAATGGCAGTCCTTTTGAAGTTGATATGAGCACGAGTTACCAGCCACACCACGCTTCTCTAGGAATGGTGGTTCTTCAACGGCTACACCTACAGGCTGAAGGCATCACTATCCCCTAAGCCAGCCCTCCGAACAGGGGCCTGGGGCTGTTACGTCACCATCGCCACCTAGAATCCTGTGATGAGCACGTTAGCGGACGCCTCTTGACTGCGCATGCCTTGGACTGATTCTCCCTGTGTGTCTCCTAATAGATCCCAGGTTTCCTTTGTGAGCCTTCCAACCTTCAGTCTTCGAGTGAGTACCAGGGGGAACTCCGCTCTCGGGTTCCACATTTGTACCCATGGCACAACTTTTGGCCCACTCGAGTCGCAGGTCTCGTTTCAGAGACGGACGTGTGACGGAGCTGCCCCAGACCATGTGGAGTTCTGCAGCGGGTCTGAGAAGGAGACACTCTCCACTGGGGTTGCCCAGGAGGTAGCGTGGGAACCCAGAACTGCTGGGTCAGAGCTTCCAGATCACAGGAAGAGCCTGCTTAAAGAAAAAGCGCAAGTAAGAGGTGGGCAGAGCGGCCTTATTTGAAACTTGGTATATTTTTTTAGAGTTTATTAAGATATAATTGACAATAGATACGAGTGGAGGCATCCCCAAAATCAAGTTGCTAAGCGCCGCCACTATGCCCGAAAGTTTCCTTCTGGCATCTTGTCCTCCCTGCCCTCAGACACCTGCCATCCCGAGTTTATAGCATCACTAGAAACAAGCGTACACTTTCCATCATTTTATGTAAACGGGATCATACAGCCCCCACTCTGCCTTTTACTCTGGCTTCTTTGACTCAGGCTAATTAATTTTCAATCATGTGTGTTTTCCCGGTTCGTGTCTTTTTGTTGCCAAACGATCATTCATGGTATGAACGTACCACAGCCTGTTAATCCGTTCATCCCTTGACGGGCATCTGGATTGTTTCCCATCGAGGTCTGTCGCGCACAGAGCTGCGAGGAACGTTGGTGCTCAAGTCTTTTTGTAGCAATTCCCTCCTTTTGTCCCGGGGCCATTCCTAGGGAGGGAGTAACTTGTCCTACGGTAAGTGACTGTTGAACTTTTAAGGACACTGACAAACTGTTTTGCAAAGTGGTTGAAAGTGATGGTCCACCATCAATGATGAGAGTTCCTTTTGCCCCACATGCTCGCCAACACTTGGCCTGGGTGTCTTTCTTAATGTTAGGCATTTGAGTAGCTATACGTCATGATAGTTTTGATTTAGCTAAATTTATTTATGCTCACAGTTTACAGTTTTTATTCCCATAATGCCTAACGACGAGCATATTTTCGTGTGCTCATTTGCCAACCCTTATCTTCTTCCTTTTTTGCCAACCCTTATCTTCTTCCTTTTTTCATTTAAATTTATGTCAGTTAACATGTAGTGTGGTATCAGTTTCAGGAGTAGAATTTACTGATTCATCACTTGACATGTAACACCCAGCGCTCATCCCAACAACTGCCCTCCTTAATGCCCATCGCCCATCTGGCCCATTCCCCACCCACCTCCCTTCCAGAAACCCTCAGTTTGTTTTCTATAATTAAGAGTCTCTTGGGGCCCTTGGTGGTTCAGTTGGTTAGGCATCCGACTCTCGATTCTGTCCCCGGTCATGGTCTCGCGGTTTAGGAGACTGAGCCGGGCATCGGGTTCTGTACTGGCAGTGTAGACGCTGCTTGGGGATTCTGTCTCCCTGCCCACCACTGCTCCCACGCATGCACTCTCTCTCTTTCTCAAAATGAAGAAAGAAACATTTGTTTAGAAGAGTCTCTTATGGTTTACCTCTCTGTTTTTATCTTATTTTTTCCTTCTCTTCCCCTGGGTTCATCTGTTTTGTTTCTTAAATTCTGCATATGAGTGAAATCGTATGATATTTATCTTTCTCTGATTGATTGATTTCACTTAGCCTAGTACACTCTTAGTTCCGTCCATGTTGTTGCAAAATGACGAGATTTCATTCCGAGTAACGTTCCGAGTAACATTCCATTGCACAGATAGACATCACATCTTCTTTATCCATATATCTTCTTTGGTGAGGAATATGTGAATTTTTTGGCCCCTGATTTTACCAGGTTGTTTGTTTCTTAGTAGTGAAATATAAGAGTGCTTTATGCATTCTACAGGCGAGTTTCTGTCAGATGTATGCTTTGAAAATTTTTCCTCCCAGTTTGTGGTTTGCCTTTTGATTTCTGAAAGTCCTTTGAAGAGCAAAAATGTTAAATTTTAATAAATTCTCAGATATTTATATTGTTTCTTTTAATAACTTCTAGGTTTATTTTGTGTGTGTTCTGTTTAAGAAATCCTCCCTAACTTAAGGTCACTGACGTTTTCTTCCATGTTTTCTTTCCGGAAGTGTTATAGTTTAACTCTTATATGGAGATCCATAGTCCATTTGAGTTGAATTTTGTATGTGAGGCAAGTATTGAGTTTCCTTGTTTTTTGCATATGGCTACTGAATTATTAAGGAAAAGATTATTCTTTCCCCCAATGAACTGCCTTCATACTTTTGTGTAAAGTCAGTTGACAATATGTGTGGGGTCTATTTATTTCTAGACTCTCAATTATCTATCTAATCTTTATATCTATATATACATATACTGTTAAATATATAATATTTATATAATTAAATATAATTATTTTATTTAAATATTTATATTTAAATAAATATAAATAAATATAAATATAAATAAATATAAATAAATATTTATATAATTAAATATAATTAATTATAATTAAATATAAATAATATTTAATAGTATATGTATATAACACATATATACATATAATACATATATAATATTATAACACATATTATATATTATATTATATATTATATATTTAATTACATACATATTATATATTTAATATTATATGTGTATATATGTAGAGAGAGAGAGAGAGAGATTTTTACACCAATGCCCACAGCCTTGATTCCTTTAGCTTTACAATAAGACTCAAAATCAGATCATAAAAGGTCTCCAGCTCTTTTCCTCAGAGTTGTTCTGGCTATTCTAAATCCTTTGTATTTCCATCTAAATTTTAGAATCAGCTTATCAGTTACCACAAGAAAATAGCTTGCTGGGATTTTGATTGGAGTTTGAGGAGAATACGCATCTCAAAAATATTGCGCTTTCTGATCTATGAACACAGCCTAGCTCTTCATATTTTTAGATCTTCTTTAATTTATCCTGTCAATTTAAAACTCATTTTTTCGGGGCGCCTGGGTGGCTCAGTCGGTTAGGCGTCTGACTTCGGCTCAGGTCACGATCTCGCGGTCCATGAGTTCGAGCCCCTTGTCGGGCTCTGGGCTGATGGCTCAGAGCCTGGAGCCTGCTTCTGATTCTGTGTCTCCCTCTCTCTCTCTGCCCCTCCCCCATTCATGATCTGTCTCTCTCTGTCTCAAAAATAAATAAAGGTTAAAAAAAAAATTAAAAAAAAAAATAAAAAATAAAACTCATTTTTTCATGTACAGGCATTGTACACCTTTTAGCGAGATTATCCCTATGCCTTTCATTTAAAAAGAATCGTCTAATTGTTCACTGCTGATACATAAGAATACGATTGAATTTGTGTCCTGAGCCTTTACGGCGGCACTTTGAACCAGAACAAACTCAGAACAAACTCCACTGCCACAAGTAAGTTGGTTTAACTCAACCTCCATAAATACCCCGAGGATTCATCCCCTTCTCTAGTCACATGTAGGTCACCGGTTTTTACACCCAGCTTCCAGAACATCCCAGCTGGAATGAATAGTTTGTGAAGCTCTGGATTTTATCCGAATAAAAGAAACATCAGAAGTAGGCATTCTTCCACCTTCTCTATGGCAGTGATTAAGGGGACGGCTTCCCAGTGTAGTATGAATTATAGAAGCAACAAGTCCAAGATCATTCAATACTAAAAATATCCAGTTAGAAGCGAAAGTGGGAGGAGGGGAGACCCATTCACAATAGTCATAAAAACTATAAAATATCTGTGAATAAATTTAGCAAGCACGGTACTTCTCTGAATAAAACCATAAAATTTTATTGAAGGACATAAAACATGATCTGAATTAATGGAGAGACATAGCATGTTCCCGAATGGGATGACTTTGTGTCATAAAACATCCACCCTTTCCAAATTAATAAAACTATTTACCAAAATTTCTATCAGAATCCCCATTTAAAAAAAAATATTTTTCTTTTTTGCTTTCATTATTTTGTAGGGGGATGGGACAAAATAAGCCGATTAAAGAATAAATCTGGGTATTTTCAAAATCCAGAATGTCAGAAAGGGGATTATCCTATACCACCTGTTTGAAAACATACTGTAAAGATGCTCTAATCCAAACAGTATTGGCATAGTAATAGATTTTGTAGTAGAGAGCAAAACAGAATACAGAACAGATCGTGGTACATAAACAAATTTAATATCTGATATAGATATTCATTCACGTAAGAAAATGAAAGGTCATTTAATAACATGTCCTGACACAACAGGCCTTCTGTCTGGGAAGGTACGAAACTTAACCCCAACAATAACATACAGAAATAAACCCCAGCTGAATGAAAGATGTAAAGATATAATAATGAAAATAATTCACAGTAAAATATGAGTATACACTTACAGAAAATATTTCTAAGACCTCAGGTTGAAGGAAAACGTTCTTAAATAACACAGAATATTCCCAAACCACTACTGAAAAAAAAATAAATAAAAATAAATTAAAAAAATAAATTTTTAAGACATGTTGTCATAAAAAGCAAAAGACAAGTGATAGATGGAGAAAAATATAAACTTGAGACATTGCCGATAAAAAGTTAATGTTTTCATGCAAGTCACTGAGAAATTTTTGATGTTGTTAATGAGAGTTTTTCACTTGTAGTTATTTTATTTTTTATTGAGGTATCATTGACCCCTATTATCATATCAATTTCGGGTTTTTTATGTTTATGTTCACGGTGAAATGATCACCGTGATACGTCTAGTTACCGTCTTTCACCATACAACTTCAATATGATAGTATTGGTTATATTCCCCCAAACTGTACATGACATCCCCATGACCTTTGTTTTATAACTGGAAGTTTGTACTTCATGATCCATTTGGCCCATTCTGCAATCCCTCCTCCCCCTCCATCCCCTCTGGCCACCACATGTATCTTCTCTGATTCTAAGAATCTGTATTGGTTTTTTGTTTTCTAGACTCCACATATAAGTGAAATTATTCAGTATTTGTCTTTCTCCATTTGACTTATTTCATTTAGCATAATAATATTCTCAAGGTTCATCCATGTTGTCAAAAGGATTTCATTTTTTAATGGATGAATAATATTCATGTGTGTGTGTGTGTGTGTGTGTGTGTGTGTCTTTTAGTAGTTTTATGGTTTCAGGTCTTACATTCAAGTCTCTAATCCATTTTGAGTTAATTTTTTATATGGTTGTAAGTAAGTGGTCCAGTTTCATTCTTTTGCATGTAGCTATCCAGGAGTCTCCAGAAGACTGTCATTTCCCCATTATATATTCTTGCCTCCTTTGTCATAAATTAATTGACTATATATGTGTGGTTTTGTCTCTGGGCTCTCTAGTCTGTTCCATCGATCTATGTGTCTGTTTTTATGCCATTACTGTCCTGTTTTGATTATTGTAGCTTTGCAGTATACTTTGAAATCAGGGAGTGTAATACCTTTAGCTTTTTCATTCTTTCTTAAAATTGTTTTTAAGTTACTTGGGGTCTTTTGTGGTTCCATATGAATTTTAGAATTATTTGTCCTAGAGCTGTAAAAAAAATACCATTGGAATTTTATTAGGGGGATTGCATTGAAGCTGTAGGTTGCTTTGGGTGGTATGGACCTTTTAACAACACTAATTCTTCCAATCTATGAGAATGGGTATCTTTCCATTTATTTGTGTCATCTTTAATTCTGTCATCGATGTCATATGGTTTTTAGCGTGTAGGTCTTTTACCTCCTTTGTTAAGTTTATTCCTAGGTATTTTATTCTTTTTGATATAATTGTGAATGCAATTATTTTCATGAGTTCTATTAATGATTATTTTTAAAGTTGAAAAATACAACATATTTTTGTATATTAATTTTGTATCCTGCAACTTTAGTGAGTTCATCTATTAGTTCTAACAGCTTTTCGGTGGAGTCTAACGTTTTATATATACAGTATCATGTCATCCACAAATAGTGACAGTTTTACTTCTTCCTTTCCAATCTGGATGCCTTTTATTTATTTTTCTTGCCTAATTGCTGTGGCTAGGACTTCCAATACTATGTTGCACAAAAATGAAGAGAGTGGGTATCCTTGTCTTGTTTGTGATCTTATGGCAAAAGCTTTCAGCTTTTCACCATCGAGTATATTAGCCGTGGGTATGTCATGTACGGCCTTTATTATGTGGAGGTGTGTTCCTCCTAAAGCCACTTCATTGAGAGTTTTTGTCATAAAAGGATGTTGAATCTGTCAAATACTTTTTTTCTGTATCTCTTGAGATCATCATATGATTTTTATCTTTCATTTTGTTGAGATGGTGTATTGTAGATCATGTTGATTGATTTGTGGATGTTGAACCATCCTTGCATTCCTGGAATAAATCACACTAGTTCATGGTGTATGATCCTTTTAATGTATTGTTGAATTAGGTTTGCTAGTATTTTGTTGAGGATTTTTGCATCTATGTTCATCAGGGATATTGGCGTGAAGTTTTCTGTTTTTGTGGTTTTCTTGTATGGTTTTGGTATCAGGGTAATGCTTGCCTTGTAAAATGAGTCTGGAAATGTTTCCTCCTCTTCAAATTTTTGGTAGAGTTTGAGAAGGATAAGTACTAAACCTTTACTTGAGTGTTTGGTAGAATTAAACAGGGGTGAGGGGGACCACATTACTCCCTTAAATGGGGAATCTCAGTTTCCTATAACATTTTATGTCCCTTGGACATCGTACTGCTGCTTTTCTGAGTCGGATGTTTTGGAATCCCATCTCTCCAGGGAAGATCCCAGGAGTGGCGGTGCCTGATCAAGGGTACAAAGCCCTTGATCTTCTGGGAGAAGTTCTGGACTAGCACGATTTCTCCCTATTGTATTTCACTGCCCGGGGAGAAGGGGGATTGGTGACACCGTATCTCAGCCTCTCTACTCTTCTCTAGATGGTTTTCTTATCCTTTGTTGTAGAGAAGCAGTTCACCTAGTTCTGAGTTCTTTCTCGGAGGTAAATACTCTGTATGTATCTGTAGATTTGGTGTGCCCATGGGAGGAGGTGAATTCAGGATCTTCATATACAATCATGTTATGGAAGACCTTCTAGAAGTGTTAAGAAAAAACTCAACATCTCAAAAAAAGCCACTAGCAAATGAAATCAATAAAGTATCAGTAGAGACAATGGTAGGTGTTTTATGACCCCCAAATCCCCATAGTGTAACATAACGCAAGTTTCTGTGTCACACCTGAATGGGTCCTTCCAGTGCAGTAGGTGGCCATTCCTGTGGTTTTTACAGGCCCAGGTTCCTTCCATCTTACAGCTCTGCCCTTCTCTAGGGTCTCAGACTCTGCTTTAAGCTGACACTTGGGGGGAAATGATGAAGGATCACAGATGGGAGGCTTGGGGGAAACAGGTGTGAAAGTGAAGAATCCCATCCCATTGCTCACATCCCATTGGCCAGAACTCAGTCACATGACCATACCAAACTGCAAAGAAGGCTGGGAAATATACTCTAGTTGTGTGCTCAAAAGGAGGAAATGGGGTTTGATGATGAGACTGCCACCGTCTGGCAATTCACAAGAGCAGAAATGAGTAGCCAGTGAACATATGATAAGATCCCCAGAATTATTAGTGTTAGAGAAAACCAAATTAAACCTTGACTTCCCATTGATAGACTGAAAAGAAGTAAGGGTTAACACATGAGTTGGCAAAGATTTGCAGGAAGGGAATGCTTTCATATGCTTCTGTTAATAATAAGATTGCTGCAGCCTATTTGGGAAGCTGCCTGGCGGTATGTGTTATACTTTTAAAGGGGCGCCTGGGTGACTCAGTCAGTTAAGCGTCTGACTTCGGCTCAGGTCACGATCTCGCGGTTCGTGAGTTCGAGCCCCGCGCCGGGCTCTGTGCTGACAGCTCGGAGCCTGGAGCCTGCTTCGGATTCAGTGTCTCCCTCTCTCTCTATCCCTCCCCGACTAGTGCTCTGTCTCTGTCTGTCTCTCAAAAATAAATAAATGTAAAAAATTACATATAGCCTCCATCCCAGAAATCCCACTTCAGGAGATCTCTTGCACAAAAACAAATGTGCGAGTAAATAAAAATATATACACAGAGATGTTATTGAAGTTATTTAAAATGGCAAAAGCAAAAGCCAGAAACATGCTGAGTGTTGATCGAAAAAGGAAGAGCTGAACACGTCTCAGTGCATTTATTCTGTGAGGTATTATGCAGTTGGAAAAAGAGAGAGAGACTAAATTAGATTTACACATATTGTTCTGTAGGTATGTTTACAATGTATTGTTAAGTGCAAAACACAGGTGCAAGAACTGATTTGAGTCTTGCCTTATTTTTTACAAATGACTTTCATAGACCATTTTGTGTACAAGTTTACACGTGACTGTGTAAGAGGTGGGAACAAGTGTGTTCCAGCAGTTGAGGTAGCCAAGAGGCACTTTAAACAAACACACGAAATGATTGTCGACTAAAATAAATATCATGAATTTTGCAAGCATGGGTTAAATCATTCATCCATATATTCATTCAAGTTATCTATTAAGCCAAACATCTCGCTGGGTGATACAGTGCTGACCTAAACAGATGTAACAGATATGATTTGCATTTTCAAGGAGCTTGCAGCCTAATGTGATGTTGGGCGTGAGCAGGTGAGCAAACACGATACCGTGATAAATGCATTAACGGGACGATTTCAGGAGGGGGCAGTTAGCTTCGCCTCAATGGAAATAGAAGACCGACACTTATGTTCATATTCTGACACAATACGTAGCTAGGTATGTGCCTAGAAATTCCGAGACTCAGTCTTCCCATCTTTAACAAGGGCTGAAAATCCCTTACCTTACAGGGCTGTTGTAAGGACTGAGTGATACAGTAATTATGTATTGTCTATCAGACTGCCTGGAAAATAGTACGACCCTGGTAAAATTAGGTACCAGCTCATACCTTCATGCCCGGCTCCTTGAAAATCCTCAAAGTGGTTCCTTGGGGGCTGGGTGGTGTTTATCACGAGTGAGGTCCTTGAAAGTCATCAGCAGGCACCTCTAAACATCTCCAAGATCGGACTTGGGATGGCGCTCATTGAGTGCTCTGTTTTTATTTATTCATTACAAAAATTTCAACGGCAGAGGTTGTTTCTTAGAATTGCAACAGAGATCTATTTTGGCACCGCTCTTTTCCTCCTGTTCTGGTGGCAGTATACTGGTTTCATTTTGAGAAGTTACTCCCCACCCCTGCTCCCCCACTCGTCCAGCCTGTGGTTTTAGTGGGAATGACCACAATCCCAGCTACAGGGATGGTGGCCATGTGACCAAGGCCCTGGTGAGGAAGGGCAGTAGAGCACAGGGAAGCCTTGGTTGGTTGAGAGCTAACAGACGTCTGCTTCTGGAGTTTTGCTGATCCTATTTTAAAAGAGAAGGATTCTGTTTATAAGGGTACCTTTCGCTTCCAGGATCTACCACGTGAGGAAGGACTTTTCTCGCTTTGTAGGTGAAATCTCCCGATGTTTCGATGTTTACAACTGACTCAGTTTTTTAAAAAAGGAACGCTGTGTGATCCAAACAAAAAATATCGACGGGGTGGTTGCAACCAGTGGGCAATATCTTTGTAAACCCCGGCATAAACCTTTCATGCCTCTGGAGCAGACCTGTGAGCTGTTCATCCCGAGTGAACAGAGCAAAATGGACTGACTATGGAGCGTTTTCACCCAGCTGTCTTCACGGAATGAGTAAATGACGATAATTTTCTTTCCGCTCAGTCCACAATAAAACAGCCTGTTTTAACTACTGATCTGAATCCCATCTAAACTACTAGATTTGAATCTCAGCTCAGCTGCTTACTAGTTTTGCCTGGGTGTTCATAATAATATCTACCTCCTAAAGTCGTTTGTTCTGAGGACCAGGAGAAGTCATTGGTCCTTGGCGATGCCTTGATAGTCTCCTTCCAGACAGAAGGTCCCTACCGGAGGAAGCCGTGTTCTCGGGTCATCCAGCATCTGGGCCGACGTTGCATCGGTACCTTGGTCCTGGAAGCGGTTTCCAAATCTCTGCCTCCTTCTCGACTAGCACAGTGTCTTTTCTTCCTTCTGTGTCCTCTGCGCAGACGAGGGTTGGAACAATCTCTCTCTTTCCGTGGAGACTGTCTTGGAGAAAAAGAGCTCAACTTGTCCAATCTTGAGGACCACTGAGTCTAGATTTGTGTTGGTTTTCCTATTTCTCTCTCTCTCTCTCTCTCTCCCTCTGTAAGAACTATCTCCTTTCTCTCCTCCCTCCCTCTCTCTCTCTCTTTTCCTTCTCTATGTATATATTCAGTCTTTGCTTCTCTTTTCTACGTCTCTTTCCCCTACCACCTTGCTTTACACATTCCTTCTCTCCACATCTCGTTCTCCCTTCCTATTCCTACATCTGTCAAGTGAGGAAAATCAACTGTATCATCAGGACTGTTTTAAGGTTTAGAAAAAAAATACATTAAAAATTCCTAACGTTGCCTGGATGTAGTAGGCACTGGATTAATGGGGGGTGCTCATCATTTTCTTGTTCCTTTGAATCTGTCCTCTCCTTTTCTCTCTCGTCTCCGTACTTAGATAGCTTCTTGGCATCCGCCCTCTGCCTTCCACCCCCACCTTTGTTGTCAGGCTTGTATCAGCACCTTCTTCACCCCCACAGCTCAGTGAGGCAGCTGCCTTTGTTCAAACCATTAGCAGCCCTTTCTTGGCTTTTTATCGTTCCTTCTTCATTTGAGATGCACAATGGTAACTGGTGATGTTGTTAAGATGATTGACTATGTACCACAAGAGAAAAGAGTCACATTTCGTGAACTTCAGAAATTTTCTCAATAAAGGCGCATTTGCTCTATGTACGTTTTAATTATCTTTGTCAAAGGATCATTGTAGACGCTAGAGGAAGAATTGCTTGGGAGCCATCAGGTAGAGCTTAGCGCACGCCTGAAGTTCTCTCCAAGGGTGCTGAAACTGGGACCCACAGGGTGTCTTTGCTTCATTCCCTCTGAGAGGGTGGACGGAAGAGTCTCATCCACACCCAGGCTTGACAGACACTGTGACAACAGCATCTCGTCTTGAACCTTTTGAATCGTGTTACCCGGAATTCAGACCTCGCTCCTGTAATATCATTTCTTGGCTCAGGAATTTCTAATGATTTTTTTTTTTCGTACAACGAGCGTTTCCAGCTCTGTCTTTGTGACAGCACGAGGTTCTGGCAAAGAGCATGGCTTCTGGAGCCCCCACCCCCACCCCCGCTCCATCACTAACTAGCTGTGTGACCTTGGGAAGATTACTTAACTTCTTTGTTCCTCTGTCAAACGAGAATGAATGGGAATAATAACGTATCTGCCAGACAGGTTTTGTAAGGGTTGAACGAATTAATGTATGTAAAAATGCTTAGCAAAATCCTTGTCATATATTAAGTGCCATAAAGGAGTTAGTCAACAAAATCTTTCAAATCCAAATATTATGAAAACAGTTTGTCTCTCTACTTTCTGTGCAGAATTCACTCTCTACTGAGTAATAATGGCTTCGATGAACGCCGCTCAATGCCAGACGTTGTGTTGGGTGCTGTACGTAGGCACCTGCCCCACGTACATGGGGTGGATGTAATAATTATCCCCATGCTGCAGGAGAGGATATAAGATACTGAAAGCTTACAGTATCGCTTTGGGTCACTCACCTCTAAGTATTTTATTAAGAAGGTTGCTGTCAGGTGCAAGTGAAGGATATAAGAAAACTGTCTTATGCAGAGAAGTAGAGGATTTATAACCGGCAAGTCCAAAGGGGGAATTCTTAGCTCCAGGCATGGGCGAAATAGCTGATTAAATGATAGTGTCTGAATCTGTCTTTATTATCTCTTGGCCGTGTTTATTCTCTGTTGGTCTTATCCTGAAATAGTCTCGCCCCACATGGTGGCAAAACAAGAAGAAACCTACATATGGTCTTTGCAACTTTTTAACCTCTTGTGTGTTTTTCCTCTCGGTTCATGTGGTTATCCAAAGCTGTTTTTCTGTGCACTTGTTTCCCTTGTGGCTGAACCCATTTTACTCTGGTGGGTTCCACTCAATTCATTAATGTTATAATAATGTTTTGGGTCTCAGGTTGTTTCCTGGAATCTACAATACCTCTTTCGTTCCATTCTGTTGTTTCATTACCTCAACTCTGAGCTTTCATATTGTTGAAATCTTGCTCTAGTCAGCGTCTTTTTCTGTAGCTTGAGGTGCTCCTCGTGCAATTCTGTGAGCTACGTTTCCAACAGGTTTCTACGCCAGCCTTCTGTGAGCTATACTGCATGTTTTTGTTTCTTGTCCTTTAATTGCATTGGTAGATGTTCAGTGTGGAAATGTGTTTATGAGCCTCTTGGTCATACTAACCATGGGTGCTCTTTTCACACCTTTTATTTGAAGTCAAAAAAATGAATGAATTTTCTCTGCCCCCTTTAGTCCTTACCTGAAAACTGCTTATCTTTCTCATGAGCTTGAGTCTGAGTGTCGTTTACAGGCACTTTTATACACACACACACACACACACATATACATAGTCGTACACATACCCTACTCATACACACACACATATGGGTACATATACACATTCTCATACACAAACATGCATACTCACACACATACACATGCATATGCACATACTCATATGAATACTTGTACACATACATGTACTCCTACACATACACACATACACTCATACATGTGCATATGTATATACATTCTCATACACACATGTACATAGTCATACACACAGATAATACATATATTCATGCTCATATTCATACACACACATACACATATATATACTCGTGCACATATACATACATATACACATACTCATACACAGATACATGCATATATACACATACTCAAGCACACATACACACATATTCATATACATACACAGATATAAATACTCATACACACATATATATATACACACACTTATACACATACACACACATATATACTCATATATATGTGCATGCATATATACACGATTACTCATACACACACATACACATAGTCATACACATATGTACACATTTACACATTCTTAGGCACATACACAAATAGATATATACATACATATACATATACTCATGCACATACATATATACATAGTCATACACATACACTCACTTATACATACACATACTTATACACACACATATGGGTACATATACACATTCTCATACACATATACATGCATATGTACATACTCACACACATACTCATACACATGCATACTCACACACATACACATATGCATATGTATATACATTCTCATACACACATAGATACACACACTCATACACATATACATACATATACACACATACTCATGCATACACATACACATTTTCATATACTTTTACACATATACATACACATACATATACACACACTCATACACATATACATACATATATACACACATATACACATACTCATACACATATACATACATATACACACATACTCATGCATACACATTTTCATATACTCTTACACATATACATACACATACATATACACACACTCATACACATATACATACATATATACATACTTAACTCGTACACACACATACCCATAGTCATACACATACACAGGAAGAATGTGAAGTGTAAGGTGGGACAGGGAGATAGCTTAGCTATAGAAATCATTAGGCCACCAAAGTTTGCTTTCCTTCTCTTTCCCCCTCCCTCTCTTGCTCTCTCTCTCTCTCTCCATCTCTGTCCCTGTCTCTGTCTCTGTCTCTCGTTAAGTGCCTGAGATCCAGGTCTTCTCTTCTTACTTGAAGGTGCATTTCAATGACTCGAGAAAATTAATTCACACTTTGAATATTATACCTAATTAGGTCTAGGGGGCTGAGAAAAAGGCGGAACTTAATGGTTTCACCTGTCTCAGCAAAAAGAATTTTCTGGTAAGTAGCCAAGATTGAAAGCTGTTCTGTAATTTCCAATGGGCAGCTCCTCAGGCCATATCTTCTTAAACCAGGCAGTATTGATAAGCATTTTCTTGACACCCCCCACACATGGCCCCCTGCCCAGTAACTATGCTGGTGAACACAGGCTGGGTCAGAAGCTCTGAGACACTTTGACAGAATATTCTGTTTCTTTTCTTCATTCTCATGTTTTAAGGATTTAAATGTTAAATTGGATACCTTCATTATATGGTTGCTGCTAGCAATTTTTGTGGCTTTTACTATTTTATTAATTTCATGAGTGTTGAGGGAATGTCGACGTATGTACAACTTGAGCATATTACCTTTGTCCAGAAGCCCCATTAACTCCCTCATAAAAAAAAAAAAAAAAAAAAAAAAAAGTTAGGACATTGACGTTCTAAGACTGTGGGTTGTTCCAAAATACTCAGTAATTAAGTTCACAGAGGTAAGACTTAGAATCTGTTCTTTGAAATCCAGTCCTAGTGAACTTTCTCCCTTTTGCCTATACTTTTTCAATGGATATTTTCCACCTTCTACTGCAAATGGAAACACAAAGAATGGGCTTAAGCCACAGCTTGAGGAAGGGAAGCTTACCTAACTGACAGAGCTACGTAATATTTTTAATGCATCCACAGATTCATTCATTCAACTACTTGTTGTCAAATTGAGCGTCTCCTACAAACCAAACCCTCTGCTGGGGGTTAGGATACGAGGGGAGGGAGGAGCAAGAAAGACAACTCTCTTGGCTTCTGGGGAGCTTTCTGGTCTAATGAAGGACACGGAGCTTCATTAGAGGTACGTTCAAGAAGGTACATTTCAGTAAGTTCTACAGACAAGCAAGTGATGTGACAGAGAGTGACAGAGGTTGAAAGGGCAAGGAAGGCTTGGTGATCTGATCATTTCTACGGCTAAGCTTTGTCTCTGCCCCACCTCACACACCTCACGTTCTTCTTACTTGCCTCTTAGATCTTCTTACCTGATGTAGACAGAGGAGGTCTGCAGGGGGATTGGTGATGTTTTGAGATCTGAAGGATGAGAGAGGGCCATTCTTGTGAAAAGAAGACAGAAACGATCCAAAGCCCTGAGGCAAGACAAGGGTTTGGAGACAGGGAGGACAGGAATGGGGACCAGTGTGGCCGAAGTGTAGGGATGAAAGGGACAGATGGCAAGGGATGATGTCGGAGCAGCTGGCAGAGGGCAGATGGTGCGAGATGGTTGTACCAAAGGGTTGGATCAATTGCCAGGCAGTCAAGTGGTTTCCTGAAGAGGGGCTCTTGTGTGAGAGAATTTTAAAGGGGGGAGTCACAGATGCCAGAGGTAGTTGGACAGGGCTAAATGCCCATGACAGCCTCTCTCAGAGGTGGTGACTTCACAACACCAAGTGAAGAGAGCTCTGTGTATTTGTATGTTGCAAAGAGCTCATAGCCGAAAGGTGCCAGAGGAAGCCAAGCCTATCTAGCCTAGCGTTTCGAGTTGCCCGCCCAAGACTGTTATAGATTCCTCAGGCATTTTCTGCTTTATGTCGGAACATCGGCTGAGAATCTTCTTTTCATTTCCCCAGTGACATCTCGCTTGCCCGGGTCTTCCCACTCCGTAGGATGGATGGAAGGTTAATTCCACATCCGTAACTTCAGGAAGTGTTTTCTTCCAGGCTGCCAACACCTTCAACGATTTGTCTTGGCTGTTGTGCCGTAGAATGTCACTTCCCTCCACTCACCCTTTGAAAACAGCCTATTTAAAGAAGGATGATTTGGGGTTAGAGTCAATAAAATCCAGTGGTAAGCAATCCCTCAGCATGTTTGGTCCTCAGCAGCTAGGCTGGGTGGCCCGAGGGCCATTTTTGATGACAGATATCTTGCAGCACAAGCCTGGGAGACCCTCCGTGGATGTGTCTGCGACAGGCTTCAGGTGACTTAAAGACACATCCAAATGAAAAGCAACTCTGGACCACAAAGGCTTCTTTTATAGCTCTTGTGGGGACTCTCTGTACACGGGGTCTTCGGTAAGATACGGAAAAGCCACCGACGTGGCACCGGGACACCTTGAGAACTTTCCCCAGCGTTTCTGCCCCTCCCCTTCAACCTTACTAGTGTTGTTAGTATTACTGTTGTCATCGTGTCATTAGTCTACGTCTAGTTTATCTTCTCGGAAGTTGAAACTAGCACCAGGAGCATTTGTCGGTTGGCTCATCTCAGGCTGCGGAACAAAGCCACTGACACCTGTGGCCTCGGACCCTCGATTCATGCATTTGTCCGCAGCCTGTATGTGGAGGTAGGGGCGATAAATTGATGTTGGCTAGATTTTTGTCTGTAGGGTTGCACACAACACAAGTATGTTTTCACAGCCTCATTCTTCATAAGAAAACACTGTCTGACGTAAGAGTAAGAGTCAGAATACATGGTATCTTAATGATGTGAGTGCTACAGGGGCTCCCGGGATGGCTCAGTCGGTTAAGCATCCGACTCCGGCTCAGATTAGGATCTCATCGTTCGTGAGTTCGAGCCCCGCGTCGGGCTCTGTGCGGACGGCTCGGAGCCTGGAGCCTGCTTCCGATTCTGTGTCTCCCTCTCTCTCTCTGCCCCCTCCCTGCTCACACTCTGTCTCTCTCTCTCAAAAAATAAATAAACATTTCAAAATTTTTAATAAACAACATGAATGCTACATACTTGTAAAAATAATATTTTGAAAGAGATGTCTGATAATACGAGGTGTACTGTCTTATGAAAAGTTAAAGTGGGCTGCAGGATGGCCCCGGGACAGAAATACACAAACACATCGATAGCAGAGAGATGAGAAAGTGTATCAGAATACGAACATTAGTTATTTCTCGATAGAAGCTTCATTCACTGAAAGATGGCCCAAATGCTAAGAGACTGAATCTAAGGGGTGCCTGGGTGGCTCAGTTGGTGAGCGTCCGACTCTGGCTCAGGTCATGATCTCACAGGCAGCGTGTTCGAGCCCCGCATTGGGCTCACTGCTGTCAGCTTTGGATCTTCTGCCTCTTTTTGTCTCTGCCCCTCCCCTGCTCGCTCTCTCTCTCTCTCTTTCTCTCCCTCTCAAAATAAAGAAAAACATTTAAAAAAGAAAGACTGAGTCTCGGTCCTCAAGCAGTGAAGAGGGATAGCCAGAAAGTGTCCCACATCATGGAGAAATTTCTTTACTTTCGATTGTGCTTTCTTTAATGTACTAATGCATTTCTTTAATGCATTAAGGCACGTGAAGTCCACCCGTAAGATTCATTACGCAGGCAAAGCATCTCTGCAGCGCCATCGCAAAAATTTCAGAACCCAGGCCCCCTAAGTGTGTGGATGGGTATTTGAAAACATAGGCTTTTCCCACATGTTCCCGGTAAAAGGGACGATGCAAGACATTCTGCTGTTTTGACTTTGTAGCTTTCTTCCCCCTTCATACTGACTCATGCTCCTAACCACACAAATGGTACCATCTGACGAGCAGAACCTAATAGTAAAGATTCTGGAATGAAGTTATGTCCCTGGCTTTCTTCTCTCCCTTCTAGCATCCTGGAGCCACAACCCCATGATCAGATCCTTCCTTAACACTTCCTTCGCCCGGGCAAGTAGGATGTGTTTCTACGCCTAAAGGCTTCGGTGCTGAAATAGATACATGAGTCACGGTGAGGGGTGGGGCTTGGAAAGAGGAGGGGCCTTGGCTGGCGGGGTTTGAAGACGGCTCCCAAGCAAAAGGATTCGAAGCGGCTCCCTGTACTTTTATTATTATTAGCTGGGTTGCAGCGTCCAGTTCTGTGCCCAGAGGGTGTTCTGTCCTAATCTTCCTGGGGAAAGACTGACTTATTAAGTGTTAAGTGCCACCCAAGCCATCTCCCTCAACCAGGTGATACAACATTGTGATTAAGAACACAGCGGCTGGTTGTCAGACAGACTTGGGTATGAATAGGAGCTCTGATGCTCTCTGCATAATACAAGGATAATAACACCGGATTTACCGGGTGCCTGTGGGGATATTCCAAACCTCAAAATCAAATAAAGATGAAAGCTTTTCTGCGAGAAATGATTCAATTTGCCCAGAAAGACATTTTTAAAAACCACGCATACGACACACAAGAAGGGAATCTTTACAAGACAGCAGAGAGCACACCTATTACATACACGCAAGAAAAGGCGCATTCTTTTCTATCATGAATTGTTCGTTCTTACTCAGTTAACCTGTACATTCGATATGATTTTGTGAAAATGTACCAGCAGGCTTGTTTCCGAAACAAACACACAAAAAACTGATATGAAAGTTTACATCAGGAAACAAAACCCTCCGGGAGAAAAAGAAGGGTTTTGATGACACTACTATCATCAGAAAGAAAGAAATACCATAAAGCATGTGGTTCCGGCACTACTAATAAAGACCGATCTATAGAGGGAAACAGGGAATGTGAAAACGAAAGCAAATACGGAAATAGATGTCACAAATGATAAAAGGAATGCATGGTTGTGGGAAAAAAGGTGAATTGCTCAGTACATCTTATTGGGAAAATTAGACGCCATGTGGAAGTAACTTACACCTCTGCTTTATTCCTTATAATAAATACATTATAGACAAAGCACATATTTTCGCTTAAAAATAAATCAGAAAATGGAGTACCCTTCTGTGATAAAAGGCAATGAACTACATCTTCCTCGATGGCACAAGACTACGTAGGGTTGCTGCCTGAGATGAGGGCCGTTCTCACCACTATTATTCCAAATTGTCCTGGGAGTTCTAGCCGGGGAAATTAAGCAAGAAGAAGAAATAAAAACCATCTAAATTAGAAAGAAAGAAGTAAAAGTATCTCTATTCACAGATGACATGATCCTCTATGTAGAAAAGTCCGAATACACACACACATGCACACACACACACACACACACACACCACTACTAACGTTAACGTCTGAACTCACCAAAGTTACAGGGTACAACACAGACACGCAAAAACCAGTGTTGTTTCTGTGCAGCAGCCACAAACAACCCAAGAAGGAAATTAAGAAAACAATTTCCAGCTACAATTGCATCAAGAGGAATAAAATACCTAGGAGTACATTTAACCAAGGAAGTGAAAGGTTTTTATACCGAAAATTCCAAAACGTTGCCGGAAGGAATTAAAGGAGGCACGATAAATGCAAAGCTGTCCTTCAAAAGAACAAGGAGAGCTAGAGTGTTGTGTACCGTGACTATGTAGTTTATATCATGACATGATATAAAATGTGTTTTTGAAAACACCATATTAAGGGGCACCTGACTGGCTTAGTCAGTCAAGCATCCGACTTTGGCTCGGGTCATGATCTTGCAGTTTGTGGGTTCGAGCCCCACTTCGGGCTCTGTGCTGACAGCTCAGAGCCTGGAGCCTGCTTCGGATTCTGTGTCTCCCTCTCTCTCTCTGCCCTTTCCCTGCTCATGCTCTGTCTCTCTGTCTCTCTCTCTCTCTCTCTCTCTCTCAAAAATAAATAAACATTAAAAAATCATTTAAAAAATCACCATCTTAAGTGATTAGGAAATCTCTCCACAAATCTAAGAAACAACAACCCCCAAAATACAGCATACAACACAAAAAAGTGTTTCAATATATGAAGAGCCTCTATATATCCAGAAGGAAAAAGAATCTACCTTTCCATAGGGAAACAATGGCAAAGCATAAGAGAGAAAGTTAGTAGAGAAAATTCAAATGCACAGTAGAGAAAATTCAAATGATTCGAAAAGATGGAAACGATACAAACTCTCATTCATAAGGGAAATGCTACTTATTTTTAAAATCAACTTTATTGAAGAATAATGTATGGGCAATAAAATGCATAGACTATCACTGCTTACCCTACAAAACTTGCTGAAACATCTCCATATAATTTTCTTTGACCTCCAGGTTCTCCATAATTACTGGAATATACATTGGGGGCACTTTGTACTGAAATGATTGGTATACATGTTCACCAAATGGAAGCTGTCTATGGGTTCCCGGTATCTTAGCCTGATGGACGCAGCCCTCCGTGATCTGAACCCAACCCCCCTCTCTGATCTCTATTCTTACAATGTTGATTGATTCACACATCAGAACCTCTTTGCTATCGTCATCTACTTGCTGGACCTTTTTGCTCATCTAGCCACCTAGGAGGGTTAATGCTATTCACCCTTATGTCTTTGTGTCAGTTTCTTTCCTATCTTGTTGCTTCTTCCCAGAAGGTTTTTGCCAACTTGGCCTACATGTTGAATTCCTACTCCTCCTTCAAAGCCCAACAGCAATGTTACGGCTCTGGGAAGATTTCCCAGATCACCACCTCTGACAAAGATACTAACTGCTTCAACTGATATTCAGCTTTTCCTTGAGTGTAACTTTACCCAAAATCTCTGTCTCTGTCTCTCTCTCTCTCTCTCTCACACACACACACACATACACACACTGTTATGTGCTTCTGTCTGTCTCACATGTTATAGCGATACAGTACGACCCCCCCAAATGAAGGAGTCATGCCTGATATGTATATTTCCTCCACATACTAACAGTGACCTGGCGAAAAGCGGTGTGTTAAATAAAAGTGAAGAGAGGACGGGAGGCACCATTTTTCAGGAGAAGAAACATAGAAAAACATGAATCAAAATTCCAGGTCATCTGTCGGTGCCTACACGAGGGTTCAGGAGAGCCTTGTGTCGAGGTCTGTGGTTTCCTCTAGTATCCGGGTTCTGGTTGGGGGCACCATTTCACTCCAGCTTTAAGCTAAAGCTCAGATCAGGTCTGACTGAGGTCTGACTCTGTTGGGCAGATGAGTGGCCCTCAGCAGGTCAGACTGAACATTCCAGAGAAGACAGGATCTGCCAGAGAATACTGCGGAATCAAAGTGGGTCAAAGTTCCTCCTCTGCACAAATGTGTCACTTCCTGAGGGTGGGGTGGGAGGTGTGGAGCCAATATGTTTTCAACGCCAGGGACCTTCTTTACCAGCCTGGTCGGTGGGGTGAACTAGGTCAGGAGAGGACCACCCTTTGAAAGAAAAGAGGGGGCGTCCCACAAGCAGTCGGAGGCAGGGAGCTGCTAAGTCACCATGTGAGCGTGGGAGGTGCTTCTGATGAAGAAAACAATATTTGCATCTATATTTGGGCAGTCATTGCAGGATAAAGGCACGGAGGTACCAAAATAACCTGTGATTGATTCTGGGGGAGAAAAGGCAGCAGGTGGGGGGAACTGCTCCTTTGAAGGAGACATCTGCAACAAAAAAGGAATTGGGTTTTTTTTCCCCCCAAAATAGGCTGCTACCTGTCATGCTGCAGCTTTGTGGAAGAAAAAAAAAACAGAAAATTTCAATTCCAAAGGGAAATTGACTGATGTTCACTTAGCTTTTTTCTTTTTTTTTGGTCAAATGTATCAGGTTTTATTGCTGAAAAATCTTAACTGTAGTAGGTCTGTCAATCACAGGCATATCCGATGGTGATGGGTTGGGCATTGATATGTACCCCAATCTGATAAGCACACTTCTAGATGTTTCTTAAAAGCTAGTGTAAGTTCTCTCAGCCACTCACCAATGCTTTCAGGCGCAAAGAGTCAACAAGTCAGAGAGCATTGCATTTTTTTGCTTACTCTGTGTAACTGTTATGTACAAACACAATAGTAGGTGTTTTATGTACTGGTATCTTGTATGTTTTTAGCCACACCGTGATGTGAATATCATTGTCCCAGGTTACAAGTAAACTAAAGTTATTAATGAGATCTGTCGCAAGTTACCTTCTCCTAAGTGCATTTCTGTATTTAAAGTCAGTATCTGGACTCTGAAGGCATAACGTACCATAGCCTTTGTTTTTCAATTGTATAGTAATAAGTGACAAAGAAGACTAAAAGGGACCCTACATATTAGGGTCCTTCACACAGGCCAGGCATTGGGGTTTACACACACACACACACACACACACACACACACACACGCACATGCACGCACATACCTACAAATACAATGCATAGATACTCATTGCAGTCCATTTCTTAAACACGGGAACACAGAACTTCACAGAGAACGCTGAACCCACCCATGTTCATACAGCCGGTAAGAAATGAGCTGGGTTCCACTCCAGAATTATCTGATGCCAGGATTATTTTCAAGGCGTTGCTCCCAGAGATGGTGACTGAGTAGGTCAGACTCTGCTTGTCGCTTATCCAATGCTCTTCATCCATCCTGTCTTATTAGCAGAATCCCCACGATGAGCTAGTTAATTTCCTTTCTATTGACACTGTCGTTTCCTTGGTTCTCATAGCCTGTCACTTGGATTGTTGCAAGTATCTCTCTATTGAATATCCCAGGCTCCAGTCATGCCCCTTCCAATGTAACCAGTTTCCAAGTTTATTCAGGTATGTCACAATCAGGGGATGTTTTACTGATGACTGGAGAGAGTCCAGACTCTTGGACAGCGCATCACAATGGAGCTCCACGCCTCCTCTACAGTCTTTTCTAGTCTTTGTATAGATAGCATGATCTGTCTCAGCCAGACTGATCTGACCCTGTCCTCCAAATGCATCTGGAACTTTCAAATGTCTTGTCATTCACGTATGGCGGCCATGCCCACCGCCTTGATTCCCATCCATGCCATTTTGTAGCTCTTTAAGTTCTGGCCTTCAAGATGCCTTAAAGATTTTCTCTCCTTTTTCTGAACCCCAGCATGGATATGATGGATCCATGCTTGTTAGACATAGATCAGATTTGATTTGGCATTTTCATCCATTGATTGCTGAGTCAACTGACTGATTAAATATGTAATATTTAGCTTGCATTTGCTTTGTGAAAGGCATGCTTGGGAATGGAGAATGCAACAGCAAACAAGACAGACAAGTTCATTGCCTCAAGGGATCTGTAGAGAACTACCTCTCTGGGCATCTTTGTCTCTCCCCAGATCTCACACATAAACTAAATAGAATCCCCCTAAAGGGATGGAAACTCCTTCTCTTTAACTAGACTCTGAATTCTCAAGGTAAGATATATATATTACTATACATGAGTATGTTATATAATTATATTAATAATTTTCATCACTAATATTTAATGATTTACACCTCCACATCACATTTAACTCCTGTATCACGGTGTGGACCTAACACTCTGCCAGGCACTCGTGGAGTAGTTAAGAGTGTTAACTTGCATGGGGCGCCTGGGTGGCTCGGTCGGTTAAGCGTCCGACTTCGGCTCAGGTCACGATCTCACAGTCCATGAGTTCGAGCCCCACGTCGGGCTCTGTGTCGACAGCTCAGAGCCTGGAGCCTGTTTCAGATTCTGTGTCTCCCTCTCTCTGTGACCCTCCCCCATTCATGCTCTGTCTCTCTCTGTCTCAAAAATAAATAAACGTTAAAAAAAAAAATTAAAAAAAAAAAAGAGTGTTAACTTGCATTATACAGCCTGGGTTCAATCACTGAATTTCTCACTCATGAGCTCTGTGACCCCACCAGGTCTCAGTTTCCTCATCTATGAAATGGGAATAACGATGATATCTACCTTATGGAGTTGTCTGGAGAATCAAACACCCAATCATGCTCTGAACATTGATCTGACTCCACAGGATGACGGGTCCCCAGCCAGGAAGAATCCGGTTTCAATATTGTAAATGGCACACACCCCCTCTGATCCCCAGCCCTCCTGCCCTATACTATAGCTCCAGCCCTCAGAGCGCAATCACCCCTACAACGCAGCTAGCTCTATGTCGAGACGCCGCTCCCTCTGCTTTATCTGAGGGCTCTCAGAGTTGCAATCACACCTCCTGAACAAGGAAGGTGATGAGGTTAATTAAGGGATGCCAGTCCCAGGCTGACACACAGGGCTTCCGTCTGCTCAGCTGGAATAATCCTGAGGGCATCTGGAGCTAGCGAGGGGGCAGGTGAGCCAGACCATCCCTCTGCCTCCAAGCATGGTTTGCACCTTTTCTTCCCCAAAGACAAGAGTATCACAGCTCTTCTGACCTGGGAGAAATTGAGCCAGATGTGCTTCATTCCATGCCTCACTAAAAGCAAAGCTAAGCATTCTGTTTGCTGGGGATGGCTCTGAAACAGAAAGAGGTGGTGTTCCGTTGTAGATCTGAGTTCTTGGCAGGGGGCGGGGGGCAGGAGAGGGAGGGCGGTGCCGTCACATCATCATTTTCCAACCCATCCCTTCCCTTCGGGAGTCCTCCGATTGCTTACAAATGCGAAGTCCTTAAGAGAAGGGACTGTGTTGGTGACTAGCTCAGTACCGTGCACAAACCCCTATGATAATGAGGAGATGGCTTGTGACTTGGTCCTAGGACCTCCAAATGCTCAGATTCCAGCCAACCACCTCCCTTGCCATTGGATCAAAAAAAAAAGGAAAAAAGAAAAAAGAAAGAAAAAAAAAGACATGGAGAAGAGACAACCCAATCACAGGCATTCATTTTACTATTTTAAACACAGTGGCCCTCAGTCCTGGCCATGTGCCATTATCTCTCCACACTCTCTGAAACAGAACTTCTGGGGAAGAGGACACATATTTCTGTTGTTTTCATCCAGTTGATTCTGAAGGTCAGTTGACGTTGAGAATCGTTTAGAAAAGTTTGTTGAAGTATAATCGACATGCCATGTTATATGAGTTTCAGGCGTACGGCATAGTGGTCTGACAATTCTATACAATATGCAATGCTCACCTAAGTGTAGTTACCATCTGTCGCCATACAACATGATTACAATATTATTGACTGTATTCCCTATGCTGTACTTTTCATCTCTGTGGTCTGAACTGATTTTATAATTGGAAGTTTGTGCCTCTTAATCCCCTTCACCATTTTGCCCATCCTTCCACCGTCTCCCTCCTGGAAACCACCAGTCTGTCTCTGTGTTTACTTACAATAACCAAGGTATGGAGGACACCTAAGTGTCCATCAGTAGATGAATGGATACAGAAGGTGTGTGTACACACACACACACACACACACACACAATGGAATACTATTCATCCATTAAAAGAATGAGATCTTGCCATTTGCAACAACCTGGATATACCTATAGGCTATTAACCTAATTGAAATAACTCTGACAGAGAGAGACAAATATATGATTTCACCTATATGTGGAAACTTAAAACAACAACAACAACAACAACAACAAAACAACTGAACAAACAAAAACAGAATTATTTTATTGGGACTTTACCCCAAAGGCTACTGTGCACCTTCAGTGAACGGGATACTACAAGTAGATCTCAACATCCTGCAGCCAGCTTACCAAACACCTAAGCTTATAGCTTTAAGCAGAGCTAGGCAGTCACACAGGCCCCTTACTCGAGACCCACAGCCTATCTCAGCCACTTACCACTCCAAAGTTGAGGATGGAGAAAGCATGTTTTTCCAAGGACTGGAATTGAACTGTTTGAGTTGCCTTTCTAGACAAAGAAGATAGCTCTGATCAAGCTGAGGGAAGCATCAGGACACTCTTGTCATAATGGCCTCACAGGAGATTGGAATTCCAAAGAGTCAAAAGAGAAAAGATCCTAAGAACACACTCAGCCTGAGGACACGGAGCTTCAACCTTGCCCCTGGGTCACACTCTTTGTCCAGTCTTGCATCACAAGGGCTGGCCTTTAGGAAGTGTTCTTAAAATTGAAGAAGACACAAAGAAATGGAAAAACATTCCATGCTCATGGATTAGAAGAACGAATGTTGCACAATTGTCTATACTACCCCAAGTAATCGACACATTCAATGCAATCCCCATCAAAATACCACCAGCATTTTCACAGAGCTGGAAAAAACAATTCTAGGATTTGCATGAAACCCCAAAAGACCCTGAATAGCAAAAGCAATCCTGAAAAAGAAAAGCAAAGCTGGAGGTATCACAATTCTGGACTTCCAGTTGTATTACGAAGCTGTAGTCATCGAGAATGTATGGGACTGGCTCAAAAACAGGCACATAGATCACCGGAACAGAATAGAAAACCCATAAATTAACCCACAACTATATCTTCGATTAATCTTTGACAAAGCAGGAAAGAATATCCAAGGGAAAGAAAAAGACAGTCTCTTCAACAAATGGTGCTGGAAAAACTGGACAGCAACACGCAAAAGAATGAAACTAGACCACGTTCTTACACCACGCACAAAAGTAAGCTCCAGATGGATGAAAGACCTAAATATGAGACAGGAAACCATCAAAATCCTAAAGGAGAACACAGGCAATAACCTCTTTGACATCAGCCATAGCAACTTCTTACTAGATATGTCTCCTGAGGCAAGGGAAACAAAAGCAAGAATCAACTATTGGGACTTCATCAAGATGAAAAGCCTCTGCACAGCAAAGGAGACAATCAACAAAACTAAAAAGCACTCTTTGGAATGGGAGAAGATATTTGCAAATGACATATCTGATGAAAGGTTAGAATCCAAAAGAGCTTATCAAACTCAACATCCCCAAACCAAACAACCCAGTTAAGAAATGGGTAGAAGACATGAAGAGACATTTTTCCAAAAAAGACATCCAGATGGTTAACAGACACATGAAAAGATGCTCATCATTACTCATCATCAGGGAAATACAAATCAAAACTGCAATGAGATATCATCTCATACAAGTCAGAATGGCTAATATGAACAACACAGAAAACAAGTGTTGGCAAAGATGTGGAGAAAGGGGAACCCTCTTACACTGTTGGTGGGAATCCAAACTGGTGCAGCCACTGTGGGAAACAGTATGGCATTTCCTCAAAAAGCTAAAAATAGAACTACCCTATGACCCAGCAATTGCACTACTAGATATTTACCCAAAGCATATAAAAATACTGATTCAGAGGGATACACGCACCTCGATGTTTATAGCAGCGGTATCAGCAATAGCCAAATTATGGAAAGAGCCCAAATGCCCATCAACTGATAAATGGATAAAGATATGGTGTGTGTGTGTGTGTGTGTGTGTGTGTGTGTGTGTGTAATGGAATTTTTCTCAGCCATCAAAAAGAATGATATCTTGCCATTTGGAATGATACATCTGGAGATAGAGAGTATAATACTGAGCAAAATAAGCCAGAGAAAGACAAATACCATATGATTTCACTCATATGGAATTTAAGAAATAAAACAAGGAGTCATCAGGGGAAAAAAGAGAGAGGCAAAGCAGGAAATAGATTCTTAACTATAGAGAACAAACTGAGGGTTCATGGAGGGGGTGGGTTAAATGGATTGATGGGTATTAAGAAGGGCACTTGCGATGAGCATTGGGTGTTATATGTAAGTGATGAATCACTATATTCTATACCTGAAACTAACATTACACTGGGTGTTAACTAACTGGAATTTAAATAAAAACTTGAGAAAAAAAAGTGTTCTTAAAATACTAGAGTGGATGAGGAAATGAACATCCTGCAGGTAAGTTTATCTGTCTCCCGTCTCATTTTATCCTGTCCCTGTTCTGGTTTGGGATTAATCTGCAAAGTCAAGTTACTCTAAGATGCTACCTAAGCAAAAGGCATCCCACTCTCTCTCTCATGAACTTTTTGGTCTCATAGGAGAAAAAAAAAAGGATGCAGCGGAAAGAACGCAAGTGGGTTGTGGGGACAGACCACTTCACCTTTGCCCACCCTTACCAGCTGTAGCTTGGATAAGTCGCCTTATCTTGCCGTGCCTCAGTTTTACCATCTGCAGATCTGGGATGCTAGCATGGACTGCACAGGGTGATAGCAGGTGTTTCTGTTCTGCTGAGTTTTCTTCATCGACTGCATATGGTAGATTCCCTATAAACGGCAACTGTTAAGGGAGTGTGACTCTGGCTGGTTTTCAAATCTTTCCATACAGAGGAGGGTCTTGGCCCGTGGGCTTGGACATTTATGGAGCTTGGTGGCCCCAAGACCTTCGGAGGGCTTTGGTGTCTAGAGAAGGTCTTGAGAGTGGATGGACACAGCTGAAAGAAAACGAGAGGTAGAAAGACAAGGTGGGTTTAAGTCCTAACTAACTACGCCACTTACCTGCCATGTGACTTGGGTCATTGTCTTTCTGCTTCCCAGTCTGTGGAAGTGAGGGGTCAAATTATGTGACTTCTTATAGCCCATCCCAGAGTTTATGGTTATTCCATCTCTGCATCAGGGGCTTATCTGACAGGCACATCAAGAGGTAAGCTCTATGGATGTGGGCTATGTGGGTCTAGGAGGTCAAGACCTACCTCTTTACCTAGACTCCATTGCTTTCAGTTCTCACCCAAGAGGTCAAAATCCAAATAAATAAGGGGAGAGAGACTTCTCGTATAATGATAGCTTTGAATCTCTAACTTACAGAAAGAGTAAACTCATCACAATCCATGGCACTTGCAATATCCTTCCCAACGTTCCACACAGAGTGGAGAAGCTCCAGGAGCTCCTGGGGTCTATGCTAGCAACCCAAGGACACCGTAGGGTGTCCTGCAGGGTGCATGGGTTTCTCCAGGGTATCTCACAGCTGCTACATAGGGGCATTAGGGCAGAGTTATCAAGAAGGCAGGCCCTGAGGTCAGATTGGCCAACAGTTGTGGGACCTTGAGCAAGCGATTTCGCTGCTTTTCTGTGCCTTGTTGTTCTCATCTGTGAAATGTGATAATGTATGCAAAGTCCTTGATATGCAGTGTGGTTTATGAGCCGTGCTTTATCAGTGTTAACTAAAGCCACGCAGACACTATACTCTCCCCTTTGTTCACTCAACAAGGACTTACCCAGTACTTTCCATGAATCAGACACGGAGCATATAGCAAGGAATAAGGTAAAATTTATGTCCTTCTGATGCTTATGTCCTAGTGGGGGAAGAGACCAAAAAAAAAAAAAAAAAGAACCTACAAATAAGTCAGACAAATCCATATGGTCCAAGTAACCTGATAAATATAGAGTGCTACAGGACAAGTCAATGGTTTGAGAGGGCAATGTGTCAGCAAGTGACTTACGGAGGGCCACTTCGTCTCCCCCAGTCCTGTTTCCAATCCAACTCTCTCTCTTCTTCACTTCTTTTCTCTGAACCCCTCTCTTGCCATATATTCTTGTAGTGCTGGGTTGGACAATCTTCAGTTCATTGACTCAGGCACTGACCTTGCAGTCCATGTGGCTCCACTAGGATTGGAAGTCTCAGTTTGAGATGTTTCTGTTGTTCTCTAACGTAGCCCTTACTCCAAGGACAGTGCCTGGCACGGAGTACGTACTCAGCAAATAGCCACTGAATGTGTGAGCCCCAAATCCGAGCCACGAATGATCTACTGTATCTCCACACAGGTGGGAGAAATGCAGGTTCAGCCTCCCTCAGCATGGCCGCTGTAGAGCCTGTATAAGAATTCACAGCCCTTGAGTTTCCAGGCCGCTTTAACTTTCTGGGCCACTTACCCAAACTGGGAGACGCCATTGATAGTCCAAGAAGCCGGGATCCAATGTGACCCTCATAGTTAATTAACTACATGAGTTTGAGGAAGCCACGTAACCACCCTAGACTTCTGTTTTCTCATCCATAACGTAGGAAAGCTAATCCTGTCTCAGCAGGAATTAAGTCAGATGTCGAATGTGAAAGAAAGAATTGTAAACTTTCATCGAATGCATGACGCTGTCATTATTATGACAAGTGATTCGTAGCCACAGAGTAAAAACTCCGGATCCCTAAGCAAGTATTTGATAAGGATCATCCAGATAGCCTCGTCCCGGCCCTGAAGCCCCTCAGTTCTCCTTCACGCCTTCTCTGGGTCTCCTCCTTTTGTCTTTAACCAAATACTGTAGGGACTTCCTGGGTCTGAAAAGAACACTCTGCCCAAAGCTACGATAATATGACTGAGGTTTGTTGCAAATGAAATAGCTGGTCTTTGAGGCATTCAGAAGCTCAGAATAAACAGTCTAATTGAAGGAATGAAATATCCATTAGTCTAAATGAATATTTCTATAAAGCTGCATGTTAGACATTGATAAAAAGAAATGATTAAATGCAGAATTAACCAAGATTAATTATTTTAATCAAGAGATTAATCACGATTATATCTTTACATTAGTTTGCTCTGCTGATGTTTGCTCAGCAATCTGGGGGGAAAATCTGTTCATTTATCACCTTCGTGTTTGAAAATCGGCCCATATTTCATACAATCTCCTATCCACCATCCCTAACCTCTTGGTAAACAGAAGCGCCTAAACAGATAAACAGCACCGGAGGAGAGCCTGTGTGAGGCCAAGGACACACAGCTTCATGTCAGGGACCCAGATTCAAAGCTGAAGATTTATTTTTGAAGTCTAGGAAAACTACAGCTGTTTCTCATTTTAGATCAGTCGCCTAATCTGGTGGTTTTTCCAGTTGGACGCCCCAAGAAAGGACTCTGACTCTTGGAAATTAAAATAGCCGAATGCATACAGAATATAGTCAATGATATAATGATTTTGTATAGTGACTGCCCTCGTGACGGGGAGCATTTTGGAACGTATGTAATCGCTGAGTCATGCCATTGCACACCTGAAGCTATGTAATATTACATGTCAACTATACCTCCGTTAACAATAAAAAAGTAAAGTAGCCCAGTGCCAACCGAGATATTAAGAAGTGGGGAAGCAGATTTCGACGATGTAGCTTTGCCCTGCTTGAGTCTCGCCTGCCTGTTTCGCTCCAGCCTTTCACGGACTTTGCTGATGAGATCCAAAACTAGCTCTCTCTGGGGCTCCCTCTTCCTAGTGAAAGTTACCACCATTCACTCAGGGTTCATGGCGGAAAACTAGGATAATTCTTCACACGGCTTCCTGTATTACTTCCCCAACCAATCAGAATATGTATGAATATTATGTATATGTAATAATTCGTATGTTATCCATATGAATATACATATACTTAATTAGTCACATACATTCATGATATATATTTTATAAATATGTATATGCATATATACATATTATATATAGACATATGAATTGTATATTTATATACATGTTAAATTGTTCAGTCTTGGGTAGAATTCACCCTTTTCGATCATAACGTGCACTCCTCACTTGGGTCATGCTGGCTGGATTGGATACTGGTACCCACCTCTTCTAAATTAAAATTGAGAAAATTATGCCACCTTGGACAACTCTTGTATTTCTTCTCCCAATGGATATTCCTTGAGGGCTTATTCTACATCGGGCCCTGTACTTTCGTTGGGCTCTGTGTTTGCTGGTTATCTTCTGTGACTAAGTTAACTCTCTCAGGTCTCATATCTGTATTTTGCCAAGGAGAAAATGGAGTCACGGGAAATCTAAATAATTAGAGCATGATGTGCAGATCAATCTGGGGATAACTGAGATCTTAACAATAATTAAGTCTTCTGATCCAGGAACACGATACATCTCACGATTTACTTACGGCTTCCTTAATTTCTCTCAGCAATGTTTTGTCTTTTTCAGTGTACAAGATTTGCATTTATTTTGTTACATTTACTCCTAAGTACGTCGCCTTTCTGATGCTACTGTGAATGAAATTGTTTTCTTCATTTCATTTTGGGATTGTTCTTTGCTGGTATAGAGAAGTTATAATAGACTTTTGTATATTGGTCTTGCGTCCTATGTCCTTGCTCAACCTGTTTATTAGTTATAGAAGGTGTGTGTGTGTGTGTGCGTGCGTGCCTTTGGATTTTCTACATACAGGACTCTCTCATACATGAATAAAAACAGTATTATTCATTTTCTTCCAAACTGGATGCCTTTATTATTTATTTTTTGTCTAATTGCATTAGCTAGGATCTCCATTAGAATATTGAATTACGATGAGAATGGATCTCTTTACCTTTTAAACAACACCTGTGTCAAAGAAGAAGTTAAAAGGGAAATTTCAAAGCATTTTTAAATGAGTTAAAATGAAAATCCAACATATCAATATTTGATTTGTGAGATGTCACATTCAAAACAGCATTCAGCCTTTTAACCAGTAAGTATGATGTTAGCTGTAGATTTTTCATCCATGCTTCTTACCAGGTTGAGATAATTCTATTCAATACCAAGTTGACTGAGAGTTTTTATCAGGAATGGATGGATGTTTGTCAAATACTTTTTCTGCCTTTATAGAATGATCTTTTTTTTTTTAGTTTGTTAACGTGGTGAATTACAATGGATTGTTTTTTGAAAGTTAAACAAAACTTGCATTCTTGGGATAAGCAACCAGGAAATATGTAGTGATCATTTTATCATCATATAACTTCCTTATTGAATACTGTTGGATTCAACTTACTACAATTTTGTTTACAAAGGTTATGAGGGAAGTTATCTGTAGTAATATTTTTAATTTTTTTTTGTTGAGGTATCAGGGTGATGCTTTCTTCATAGTATGAAGTGGAAAGTATTCCTTCATTTTCAATTTTCTGGAAATGTTTGTATACACTGGTAATATTTACTCCTTAAATATTTGATAAGATTCACCAGAGAAATTATCTGGGCTTGCAGTTTTCTCTGTGGGATGGTTTTCAACTAAAAATACAATTCTTTAAAAGGCATAGGGCTATGTTCAGGTTAACAATTTTTTCTTCAATAAGATTTGGAAATTTGTGTCGTTCAAGCAATTTGTCCATTTCATCTAAGTTTTCAAATTTATTGGCACAAAGTTGTTCATAATATTCCATTAATATCATTTTAATAGTTGTAGAATCTCTGGTGATGGCATCTCTCTCATTCCTGATATTGATTATTTGTGCTTTCATTATTTTTCCTATCCAGAGGTAAATTAATTGCATTGATCTTTTCAGAGAATGAGATTTGTTTTATTAATATACTTCTATTATTTTTATTTTCTGTTTCACTGTATTCTGCTTTATTCATTTTTTATATCCTTTCTTCTTGACATTTATTTATTTTTATTTTGATTTTGATTTTTTTTTAATATATGAAATTTACTGTCAAATTGGTTTCCATACAACACCCAGTGCTCATCCCAATAGGTGCCCTCCTCAAGGCCCATCACCCATTCTCCCCTCCTTCCCACCCCCCATCAACCCTCAGTTTATTCTCAGTTTTTAAGAGTCTCTTACGGTTTGGCTCCCTCCCTCTCTAACTTTTTTTTCCTTCCGCTCCCCCATGGTCTTCTGTTAAGTTTCTCAGGGACCACTTAAGAGTGAAAACATATGGTATCTGTCTTTCTCCATATGACTTATTTCACTTAGCATAACACTCTCCAGTTCATCCACGTTCCTACAAAAGGCCATATTCCATTCTTTCTGGTTGCCAAGTAGTATTCCATTGTGTATATAAACCACAATTTCTTTATCCATTCATCAGTTTGTGGACATTTAAGCTCTTTCCATAATTTGGCTATTGTTGAAAGTACTGCTATAAACATTGGGGTACAAGTGCCCCTATGCATCAGCACTCCTGTATCCCTTGGGTAAATCCCTAGCAGTGCTATTGCTGGGTCATAGGGTAGATCTATTTTTAATTTTTTGAGGAACCTCCACACTGCTTTCCAGAGTGGCGGCACCAGTCTGCATTCCCACCAACACTGCAAGAGGGTTCCCGTTTCTCCACATCCTCTCCAGCATCTATAGTCTCCTGATTTGTTCATTTTGGCCACTTTGACTGGCGTGAGGTGATATCTCAGTGTGGTTTTGATTTGTGTTTCCCTGATGAGGAGTCACGTTGAGCATCTTTTCATGTGCCTGTTGGCCATCTGGAGGTCTTCTTTAGAGAAGTGTCTATTCATGTTTTCTGCCCATTTCTTCACTGGATTATTTGTTTTTCTGGTGTGGAGTTTGGTGAGCTCTGTATAGATTTTGGATACTAGCCCTTTGTCTGATATGTCATTTGCAAATATCTTTTCCCATTCCGTCGGTTGCCTTTTAGTTTTGTTGATTGTTTCCTTTGCAGTGCAGAAGCTTTTTATCTTCATGAGGTCCCAATAGTTCATTTTTGCTTTTAATTCCCTTGCCTTTGGAGATGTGTCAAGTAAGAAATTTCTGCAGCTGAAGTCAGAGAGGTTTTTCCCTGCTTTTTCCTCTAGGCTTTTGATGGTTTCCTGTCTCACATTCAGGTCCTTTATCCATTTTGAGTTTATTTTTGTGAATGGTGTAAGAAAGTGGTCTAGTTTCATTCTTCTGCATGTTGCTGTCCAGTTCTCCCAGCACTATTTGTTAAAGAGACTGTCTTTTTTCCACTGGATATTCTTTCTACTGTCTTTTTTCCACTGGATGTTCTTTCCTGCTTTGTCAAAGATTAGTTGGCCATACTTTTGTGGGTCCAATTCTGGAGTCTCTATTCCATTGGTTTATGTGCCTGTTTTTGTGCCAATACCATGCTGTTTTGATGATTACAGCTTTATAGTAGAGGCTAAAGTCTGTGATTGTGATGCCTCCCACTTTGGTCTTCTTCTTCAGTATTACTTTGGCTATTCGGGGTCCTTTGTGGTTCCATACAAATTTTAGTATTGCTTGTTCTAGCTTCGAGAAGAATGCTGGTGCAATCTTGATTGGGATTGAATTGAATGTGTAGATTGCTTTGGGTAGTATTGACATTTTAACAGTATTTATACATCACATTAATAAAAGGAAAGATAAGAACCATATGATCCTGTCAATCAATGCAGAAAAAGCATTTGACAAAATTCAGCATCCTTTCTTAATAAAAACCCTCGAGAAAGTCGGGATAGAAGGAACATACTTAAACATCATAAAAGCCATTCATGAAAAGCCCACAGCTAATGTCATCCTTGATGGGGAAAAACTAAGAACTTTCCCCCTGAGATCAGTGGACAGGGATGTCCACTCTCACCGCTGTTGTTTAACATAATGTTGGAAGTGCTAGCATCAGCAATCAGACAACAAAAGGAAATCAAAGGCGTCAAAATTGGCAAAGATGAAGTTAGGCTTTCACTTTTTGCAGATGACATGATATTTTACATGGAAAACCCCATAGACTCCACCAAAAGTCTGCTAGAACTGACACATGAATTCAGCAAAGTCGCAGGATACAAAATCAATGTACAGAAATCAGTTGCATTGTTATACACTAACAATGAAGCAACAGAAAGACAAATAAAGAGACTGATCCCCTTCACAATTGCACCAAGAATCATAAAATACCTAGGAATAAACCTAACCAAAGGTGTAAAAGATCTGTATGCTGAAAACCATAGAAAGCTTATGAAGGAAATTGAAAAAGATACAAAGAAATGGAAAAACATTCTGTGCTCATGGGTTGGAAGAATAAATATTGTTAAAATGTCAATACTACCCAAAGCAATCTACACTTTCTTCTTTACATTTAATTGGCTTGGTCTTTTTTTCATTTTTCCAAGTGGAAGCTGGTCATTGATTTGAGACTTTTTCCCCTTAATTTGAGCATATAATGCTATAAAAATTTTCCCTTACTTCTGCTTTAGTGGTATCTTACAATTTTTTATATATTGAATTTTCATTTTATTTTACCTGAAAATATTTTGTAATTTCCCTTTTGATTTCATCTTTGATAAATGTGTTACCTAAAATTATGCTATTTTGCTTTCAAATATTTGGGGATTTTCCAGAAATCTTTTAGTTACAGATTTCTCATTTAATTCCACTGTGGTCAGAAAACATACTTTACATGACCTGAGACCTTTTAAATTTATTGAGATTTACTTTATGAGCCAGAATGTGGCTTTTTGTGGTAAATATTACATGTGCCCTTGAAAAGAATGTATATTTTGCCAGTGGTGGATGGAATGTTCTGTAAATGTCAGTTAGGTCAAGTTTGTCGATAACGTTGGTCAAATCCTCTATATTCATCCTAATTTTCTCTCCAATTGTTCTATCAATCATTGCGAGAAGGGTATTAAACTTTATGATTATAATTTTTGCTTTGCCCATTTCTACTTTCAGTTTTCCTGGGTTTTGCTTCGTGTATTTTGAAGCTCAGTTATTAGGTTCATAAAGGTTTGGAATTATTATGTTTTTTCTAAGAATTCACTCTTTTATCACTGGGAAATGGCCTTCTTTCTCCCCGGTAATATTCTTTGCTCTGAAATCTAGTTTGTTTAACATGAATATAACCACTCTGGCTCTCTTTGGGTTGTATGGTGTATCTCTTTCCGTTGCTCTTTTATGTTTGAAATGTATTTCTGTAGGCAAATTCTGCTTGGGTCTTGCCTTTGAAGTCTAATCTGGCAGTCTTTTGCCTTTTAACTGGGATATTTATGCCATAAACATTTAATGTGATCGTTGATATGGTTGTGCCTAAATCTGTCATGTTGCTATTGTTTTCTATTTACTGCATTTGTTCTTGTTTCCTTTTACCTCTTTATGCCTTCTTTTTGATTAATTGAATTTGTATGATTCCATTTTATCTCCTATGTTGGCTTATTATCTATACTTGTTTGTTATTTCATTGGTTTCTTCAGTGTTATCACAGTCTGTCTCTAAGTGACATTATATGGTGAGTGGAAGGCTCTGATTTGAACATATTACTTCAAAGCTTACTTGTGATCCCCTGTTTTAGGGACTCTCATTAAGTCGTATAGTTGATCTCGGTAAAAGTTCTAGAGGAGAGAGTCAGCGGTAAACGTTCTATAGGAGAGAGTCAGGAAGGAAAGAGACCCCTTGTTGCAGAGATGGGTCTGAAATGCATCAGAAGCCTCAACTTTGGAGAAGTTATAAATGTCTAGGTGGAACAAACGACACATTTTTGAGCTCATCTCCTTAAGTTTGTTACCATTTAAAAAAAAAATCCCACATTTTGGCCAGTTTTTTATCCCCCCCTTAAATAATTATATGATACAAATAGCAAATATTTTCTTGAGAAGATTGGATAACACAAAAGGTAATGGGAAAACAAACAAAAAATACTGATGACTATTGTCAATAGACATATTGATGTAGAGTTTTCCAGACTTTCCTCTGCAAAAAGAGACGTATACTGGTATGCAAACATAATAGCTAACATTTAAAGAATACTCACTGGATGTCAGGTAATTTGTTTAGTATTTCACATAGCCTCAAATTTGCATGGTAGATACTATTACTATCTGCATTTTATAGATGAGGAAACTGGTACATACAGATATTAATACATGTGTACAAGTTCTGTCCACGAGCATGTGATGATGCTGTTTGAATCTAGACATTTCAGCCAGAGTGGTCACTCTTAACCACCATACTAAGTTTTCCATGGTATGCGTACATTTTTATAGAATCGAAATCATCTTTTTCACATTTCATGTACACAGATACGTGTGTTGGTGTGTATGTGTCATTTTTCCATATGATATTTACACTTTGAAAAAAGGTTTATTCATTTTGAGAGAGAAAGCACGCAAGCAGAGGAGGGGCAGAGAGAGAGAGGAGCAGAGAATCTCAAGTAGGCTCTTTGCTCTCAGCACAGAGCCTGATGTGGGGCTCAAACTCATGAATTGTGAGATCGTGACTTGAGCCCCGATGTTTGTACTTTTGTATGCATGAATCTTGACTCTAATTCTAATAAGTAGTAGAAATGGCCTCTTTGAAGATCCTTAATTCTCTCCTTCCACCATCATTCTCTCTTGTATTTTCCAACCATTCTCTTGGGCAGATACTAATGGGGTCACTTTCCATGGTGCGGCTGTATCCAAGGTTTGAGAATTCAGGGAAGGTGTTCTTAGCCCTCAATCAGAATAACCGTTTCTGAGGATCCTGTTCCACTCGTGATGAAGAGTGTAACTCTATTTTATTTTATTTATTATTTTTTAAAGTTTTAAACAGAAAGACAGCGCAAGTGGGGGAGAGAGAGAAAGAGAGAGAGAGAGAGAGAAAATCTTAAAGCAGGCTCTGTGTTCAGTGTGGAGCCCAGTACAGGGCTTGATCCCACAACCCTGGGAACATGACCTGAGCTGAAATCGAGAGTCGGACACTCAACTGACCAAGCCACTCAGGTGCCCCAGGTCTCCTATTTTTAAAATAAAAGCTTTCTTGACTTATGCAAATTGACAATTAATTGGCTTTCCAGAACCAAGAGATTGGTACAGAGGACATCATGCCAACACTGACACCTGCTGTTAAGCATTGAAACTGCAGCCTAGCTCTGTTAGCCTCGCAAGTGATGACCTAATATCAGAATTCTCTACTTCTACCTTTTAAGGCAGTCCCTGAGCTTTCAAAAGCAACAAAAGCGAGATAAATTATCTCCAGTTCTCCTTTACTCAACTTTTGCATGTATTAAGCAGCTCCTGACTTAAGAAATATATGATGGGTTCTGTTATATACGTGCCCTTCAAAATCTGAAATCCCTCATTATCTCTCCCGAGTTCATCGGCACTCTGAAAATGTCCTTCTCTTCTAAGCACCTTCCCTACACATTTGGGTTTTGAGCTCCCAGTTTGCATCTGACAGCTTGAAGCGTGGATTTGGGCCTCCTCATAGTGAGAATCAGCCTGAATATTTAAAGAAGTGACAGGCGATAAATTGGCAAAGGGGAAAGAATGGGAACCAGCATCTCTGGGAGCTGACCATCCACAAGAGATTTAACCGTGCTAGAGGTTTTCATGCGGGTTTTCCTTCAATACTCACAACCGTCGTTAATAAGTAACAATTATTATTCCTGTTTAACAGATGATAAATGTTTGCGTCTAATTTCAAGTCAGGGGTTCGCAGGGCTTCAATAATTTTTCTGTGGGCAGAGAATTACTACATGGGAGGGATGAGATATGGAGCTGGGTCTTGATCCCAAGACCTACCAAGTGCTACCTCTCTAAAAAATTATATTCCGTAACACATACCCACGTACGTAACTTTATTTGACAACATATCTACTCATCAAATAGGCGTCTTTAGCTCCGTTTTATAGATGAGGGAATTAGTGCTTACACAAAGCTGAACAAGCAGAGAAACCTCAAAACAAGATGTGAGCTCCAGTCTTCCGATTTTCTCATGAGACACGTTCATTCAGTGGCTGAGGACATGGACTTTGGAGTCGGCCTGCCTGGTTTCACCCGTGTTCTGCTAGTTTCAAAACGACGATCTTTAGACACGTTGTTTAACCACAGTATGATGCCGCATTCTCCCCCCCGCCCGCCTCGTCAATAAAGGGGGGATAATTATAGCACTTTTCTTGTGAGGTTGTCGTGAGAATCAAGTGAGAATATATATAATGCACATATGGCAGGTAATATGTAAGATGTTATAATTATGATCAAGAGTGAATATAGCCTGCCTTAGTTACTGGGTTTCCAGGGAAGAAAATAAAGACACGTCGTGGACAGTTTCAGCACAGAGCCATCTATTTTTTGCAGTCTGCCCCCTTCCTTCTTCCCTCTCTAATGGGCCCAGGTTGGGAATTGTGGGAAGCTATGTCAGGGTCTCTTTCTGCCTCTGAGTCAGAATCAGTTGTGTGAACCGCCAAAGCCCTGCCTTCTTTCTCTGGCAGCTAAGAAGTAGGCTTGCAGGCTACAGGCACAACCACACTGGTTTGTACTGAAGAGTTTCTAATTTCAGGTTACCGGGCTCTCTGCCTCGGGGAAGGAGTGACACAGGAAGAGTGTAAGTTCTACCAGGCAGGCTGGGGCCAGATGCTTTTCAGTTTCTCTACCAATCAGGAGGACGAGGGCCAGAAACAGCTGGAGTTCAGTTCTGGAAGCATTCACAGAGCTGGGAGCACACATAAGCAGTCATTTTTTGGACCCTCTGCTTCCTTCTCAGTAAAATAGGGATAACAAGGCTGAACCAGAAAAGAGTGAATGCAGTACGTGTCGCCAAATGCTAAGATTGGGTGCCCCCTGTAGGACAGACTTGTATTGCAGAGAGCTCCGGATTGAGAATTAGGTCACCTCAGTCGTCACGTAGCTTTGAATCCCCTGTGTGTTTTTGTGTGGGTTGTTTGCCCGCTCTGGCTGACAGTTTCTTCCTATGTATGATCAGTTATTTGGATTTGATAACTTCCCCGTGTTTTTTTTTTCCGGCTCATCTGCGTAAACAATTCACTCATTCATCCGTCACACTTTTATTAGGTATCTGTCTACCACCCAAGAACTGATACCCAATGAATAAGAAAGACTGACCCCAAAGCACTCAAGAGTTATAATGGATATTATCCCTGCATTGTAGGAGCAGGGCTAAAGGAAGAAACCGATTACTAGTAGGGGAGCAATGGTCCCAAGTAAGAGGCTTTTTATTTCGCTCCAGATTCTGCATAGCTTCGATGGTGTTATGTTCGATCCAACCAGAAAAGGGCAGTCCCCATACTTGGAGGGGCATTTCTAAATCTCATCTCCGAATAGGATTGGGTTTTGCCTCATAAGCTCCACTCCGGAGTGGTGGCAGTCAACGTCAAGGGCTCGGTGTCTTGATTCTGGGTCATCTCTCTAACAGAGAGCAAGACTCAAGCCCATGTCTCAGGGAAAGATGAGCAGATCAGGGAACATAAAGCAAAAAGCGAATACGCATGCTCTCAAGCTCTCAGCTGGTGTTCTGGGATTCAAAGAAAGGCTTGGGGTCCTCTGGGAAACCAAAGAGGTGGGCAGGGAAACCAGTGCCCACTGGTAAGACTGAAGGAGATCGTGGCCCCAAGACAGGATGGGGCTTAGAACTCCCGCCAGGCTGGAGATGAGTGTCTGTGATGAACATCGTCTGTGCCTGCCGGGAGTGGTACCATAAAGAGGGGGTGAGGTGCCTGACTGGCTCGGTCAGTTAAGAGTGAGACTCTTGATCTCAGGGTTGTGAGTTCGTGCCCCATGTTGGGTATGGAGATTACTAAATAAATAAATAACTTTTTCAAAAGGTGGTGGTAATGGCGGTGCTGATGAACACCGCAGGGTACAAAAACCGTTCACGTTTCTTGCTCGCCTGCCCCCTCTTTCCACCTTACAGAACTACCTTCTGCTTAATCGAGCACCTTACAGAACTACCCTCTGCTTTCATGGACTGCGAGTGAAGCCGATTCCTTCCGTGGGCGCCGCAGTTAGCCAGGTGACCCAAGTCTGGCCAACCAGAGGATCTTATCCCCCTTGCCACAGCGATCAGTTCTAGAATGGGCTTGCCTACCCGGGCAGGGAAATTCCAAGAACTCTCGCCCCAGGACCTGGGACAGCGTTGCCCCCCTTTAGTAAGAAGGATGGGAAGACAGGATACAAGCCCAGAGTGCTAGCCGCCGTCTGGCACAAGGAAGGAAGAACTTGCTTGAAAACGAAACCAACACCGAGAAAATAAAACTCCGAGAAATCAATAACATGATACTGCTTCAGCGCCCAGATTCGGTTCTGCCTCAAATTGAACCTGATCTTCCACTTGGCAATTCTGTAAAGCAATACAACTTCCTTTGTGTTTAAACCAGCTCAGCGTTAGTTTTCTGTCACTTGAAAACCGTTCTTGACGGAAACAATGCTGTTCGTATTCTTGGAGCTTGGGGTGTGGAAAATCGGAGGGGCTTCTGGGATCAGCTTTCTGAGTATCGCAGAGCATCTCTTTCTTCCCAGAATAACGGTCCAGGTTCTCAACCCAGTCAGACCTATTTTTCCTCCCAAACCATATTCCAACCTGTAGCTACAGATCGCTCTTGTCTATAGCATTCTCCTCCCACGACTTTTTTGCTGCCTCTTTTTAAAAATAACTCCCATCTGTTCGTCTGCCTCCTGTTCGTTCTCTTTCTGAGTCGTGAGCTTCCCTGCTCTCTGTCCCTGGTGCTGAGCAAGCTTTGGAGGTACACCTGTCAGACCTATTTCTCCCACTATGCTTTGCCTCTGCCCAATTTTTTTTTAAGTAGGCTCCATGCCTAGAGCAGGGCTTGAACTCGCAACCCTGAGATCGGGACCTAAGCTGAGATCAAGAGTCAGATGCTTAAACAATTGAGCCACCCAGGCGACCTGCCTCTGCCCAGGTTTTACCTCTCCAAATCACACACTTCTCTTCCCTTGGCTCAACACAGGACCCATCAAAAACATGTGGCTGCATTTCTGGATTCACTAAACTGAAAGTTTACATTGCCGTAGATTCCCGGACATAACTTTTTGACGTCCTGAAGGTGGATGGTTAATGAGAGCGAACTTAGCCTATACAGATTCTGGGGACACACATCCCATCGTATTGGCTGAGACGAGGGGGAAAGGAGAACCAAGTCTCTTTAGGTAATAGGAACTGGTTAATGTTTAATTATAATAAAGCCGGTGCTCACTGAACATGTATTATGACTTACGCACTGTGCTGAGTACCTCCACGATTTCTCCCAACAACTTGGCAGGTGTATAATTACCTCCATTCTGAAGATGAGAAAACAGAGGTGCAGAGAAGTTAAGAAACTTGCTCAGGGTCACACAGCTGATGATGGTTAGGATGTTCCCCCAAATACGCCTGGCTTTCTACTTTCCGGATCCAAGGAATGATTGGGCTGCCCTGCCCTTTGGTGAGCTGTGTGACTTGCTTTGGACAGTGACAGGTGGATAGATGGGACAAATGTCCCCATGAGGTAGAAGAGGGTCGGTACTGGATTTCTCATGCAGAATTCCCACGCAGACACTCCAGGCAGTGGCAGCTTCGCCGGCCTAGGGAACATGATGTATATAACCCAGCAGAGCGTCTCCACTGGTGATCAGTGCACTGGTCCTCTGTACTCTGACTTGACTGTCCTGAAAACAAGTCTCAGGCTGCAGAGATCCTGGGTGTGTGTGTGTGTGTGTGTGTGCGCGCGCACCTGCGGGTTGGTAGCATTTTATTTCTTTTTTTTTTTTAATTTCTTTTTTATTGTTTTAAATAGAATTTATTGTATTATTTTACAATTTATTTATAATTGTATATAATATAATTTATTGGTTTCCATACAACACCCAGCATATAGCATTTTATTTCTTCAGCAGGAGGGGGGTTTCTAAGTTTTGTTACAGTGCTCCCTAAACCATTTTGGAATCATTTTTATATGTTTTTTTGTTCTACTGGTGTTTAGCTTTTTAAAAAAAAATTACTTATTTATTTTGAGAGAGGGAAAAAGAGAGAGAGAGAGGGAACAAGCACAGGGGGAGCGCAGAAAATGAGGAGAGGGAGAATTCCAATCAGGATCTGTGCCACCAGGGCAGAGCCTGATGCGGGGCTCAGTCGCACAAAGCACGAGATCATGACCCGGGCCGAAATCAAGAGTCCGATGCTCAATTGATGAAGCCACCCAGGCACCCCTAGATGGATTCTTCTGGGTCCCTGTCTACGAATCTTGCCTCTTTTCATCAAGACACATCACTCTTCGTGCCAAACGCGCACCTGCGCTCTAACACGCCGAGCCACCTGACCCTCTGGGTGGCCGCTGATGGCTGCTTGTCTGCTAAAGCCCATGGTGGGCAAAACCACGCATTTTTGCACACAAATATGCCTCCCCACTGCGCTTGGGGCCCCAGCCCTATGCCTGGCGCTTACTGCTGTAAGGCCTTTGCTCGTGCTGTTCCCTGTGCCTGGAATGCCAGCCACTGCTCATCTCCACATGTTAATAGATGGACCACTTCAATACCAAATTGCCCATCAAACATTCACTGGTTCCCGCAGCCCAGACTTGTGTCTCCACTCCTCGCGCCCTCACATAATCGCCACATTCCTGACCCCTCTCTGTAGGGTATCTTGTTATTTTTATTTGAATTTTAGGAGACAAGGCGGCATAGCAGTTAAACGTGGGTGTTTGCAGTCAGGCAGTCCTGAATTTGGGCCTTTGCTCTGCACTTAATGTTGTCTGACCTCATGGCTTGTCACATGATTCCCCATAAATTTGAAATATTTCAGGGGCACCTGGGTGGCTCAGTCTGTTGAGCACCTGACTCTTGGTTTCAGCTCAGGTCATGATCTCACAGTTCGTGAGTTCGAGCCCCACGTCGGGCTCTGTGCTGACAGCTGCGGACCCTGCTTGGGATTCTTTGTCTCCTCTCTCTGCCCATTCCCCGCTCAGTCCCTCTCTCTCTCTCTCTCTCTCTCTCTCTCTCTCTTTCTCTCTCTCTCTTTCAGAATAAATAAACATTTAAAGTATTTCATATTTAAAACCACAACTTATGGATAAAGAAGATGTCGTTTATATATACGATGGAATACTACTTGGCAATGAGAAAGAATGAAATATGGCCTTTTGCAGCAACGCGGATGGAACTGGAGGGTATTATGCTAAGTGAAATAAGTCAGGCAGAGAAAGACAGATACCATATGTTTTCGCTCATGTGGCTCTTGAGAAACTTAACAGAAGACCATGGGGGAAGGGAAGGAGAAAAAAAAAGTTACAGAGAGGGAGGGAGGCAGACGATAAGAGACTCGTAAATACCGAGAACAAACTGAGGGTTGATGGGGGATGGGGGGAGAGGGGAAAGTGGGTGATGGGCATCGAGGAGGGCACCTGTTGGGATGAGCGCTGGGTGTGGTGTGGAAACCAATTTGACAATAAGTCACACTCGAGAAAAAAATAAAATAAAAACCACAACGTCTATAAGCCCCTCCCCCAAATTAGTTAACTCCCCAAACTTCTGTCTGTAAAATATGGATAATGAAACCAACCACAGAAGTTCTGTGAGAATCGAATAATATAATAAAGCACTTGGCACAGAGCCTGAGAAAATAAATGGTAGCTATCTTTATTAGGCATCGCTAACATTATTTATTAACATGAATTGCCACTTATTATTTTCTCTATTTTCACAATACAAATGTCTAAGGAGGCGGGACGATCCTTCTAGCTGCAGGGCCTCGAGCGAGTTACTTAACATCTCTGTGCCACAGACTCCTCGCTGAATCCTTCATTTATCCCTGAGTTCGCCACACGTTCGCGGAGTGCCTGTTCTGTGCCAAGCCCAGTGTTTAACCCTGGATCAATAAGGAACAAAACGATAAGTTACACTGTCGCCATGGAACTCTAATCGGGGAAATTGGCAAGAACCAAAATACCACCTAGCGAGTTGTGAGGTTATTCTTGTGATGAGCGCCTGCAAGAGAGGTCCATGGTGTGTGATGAGGGATTTGCAGGCAGTGAGCTCTGAGAAGTATTAGTAGGAATGAAGTAGAGAAAAGAAAGGAAGAGAGAGGCTCAAGGAGAACACGGTGGAGAACATATGCAAAGGTCCGGGGGTGACAGGAAGCATGTCGATCGGGAAGGCTGTAGAGCAAGACAGACAGTATGTGCTCTTAGATAAAACAGAAGAGGGAGTCAGACGCATTCACACTCTCCTCCAGGAAGTGTTCCTGGAGTGATGAAATGAAAATAGGAGGTATCTTTGAGTCTAGGGTCTCACCCCTTTGTGTCTATGGGCTACAGAAAAATACTTCCCTGCACTCCTGTGTGATGAAAGTCCTGTCATTCCCGGGCCCATCTCTAGCACACACCAGTAAGTACCTGCTGTTGGTCAATGCCTCTCCCCTAATCGTGTAGCGTTTCATTTTCCTATTAGCGCGAGCATTTATTTTGATTTGTTTACCATAAAAGCTCATGAATGTGGATTCTATCCACTCAAGAATTCGCGATACTAACAGAGAAATTGAGGTGATGCTAGGAAGCACGGAAGAAAGTTCCCAAGCATGTTACAAGTATTCAATTAGATACAAACAATTACTAGGGTAATTATAAATCATTCCTACCTATTCATTAAGGCAGGTCCAAGATGCTAGTTAAAAGTAATAAAGCTGCATCCTTTCTGCAAACAGTCTATAACTCAGGATGTTGCTAATTCAAATCAGCCTCCCCCTCAATCACGGAGATCACTGAAGTGTGTTGGCTTGCTCTTTTTAAAATTAAATGGAACATCTTTTTTTTCTGATTATATAAGTGCGCCTACAATGTAATAATTTCAGAAAATTCAGAACAAGGTAAGTGGGATAAAATCCCCCATTATGCCCGCATCTGATCACTTTTCTCACATCTGCACATTCCTTCCAATCTCTTCTTAGATGCAACTTCATAAATGAATGGGTGAATGGAGGCATGGCTGGGTGAACAGGTGGGCGGTTAGAACGATGATAAGCGCATACGTATACGGATATGTAGGCTGATGGTCTAAAATTTGAGATCATAATGCGTTAGGGATTCTCCATTCTCTCCCAGCTATCCCTGTGTTGCTCTCTGTTTCTTCGCCTTCCTCAAAGCGAGCGTGGCCATGAGACTGAATCTGGTCAAAAGAATGCGCGGAAGGGATACACCAATTTCCAGCACTGCTGTCAGAACTCCCTGTACAACCAGCCACATCCTCTCTTTGAGCCACACCCTCATTTGTCCTCTGGTGGAGGCATCCTAGAGTCCTTGGGTCACTACTCAAAGGAGACCCATAGAGAAGAGCTGCGTGATGTGTGCATCTAACTGGGATATGACGACAAAATTAACCTTCGCGGCATTAGGCAATTGAGATCTGAGAAACAATTAGTCACGAGAGCCTACCCTAGCTTTCTTGACTACCACCCTCTGTATACGCTGGTTCATACACTATTTTTAGTCATTTTACATTCTATCATATGTAATTTCCCATGTTAACACACAGTCTTTAAAATTGTAACTTTAATTATGTATGCGGTATTCATTTATTCATTTATTATGCGGCCGGCTGTACCAGATTTTTCTTTTTACCATTTTCTTGCCTGTGAGATTTTTTTTAAAAGTGAGGATACATTCCTCGAAGATCGTCTCAAAACCTGGAACACTGAGAAAAAAAGTTCTTGACGTATTTGCACAACACCTTGCAGAAAGTTGTGAGAGTTATACACATCCTGTAGTCGAAGAGAGTTCTACTCTGATGGCCATCCTAACAAAATGGGGCGTTAATATTTAAATAATCTTTGCCAACTTGATAGGTGACCGGGAGACTTCCTCTTAAATAAATGTTTATTACCGATGAGGCTAAAGCATCATGTATTTGTCATTTGGTTTTGGTTTCTGTTGTGAATTCCTAGTTCTTCAGCCTGAAATTTCCTCTGTTTCCATATCATCTTCGTCTGGCTAACTTCCATATACCCTGTACGGCTCTGCTTAAAATCATTTCTTCCCAGAGATTGTCCCTGATTGTCCCTGTTGTCCCTATGACTTGTTACAACACCCGTATCTGTATACAAGGTTGTGGCAATGGTATTTCCTGTCAATATCTGTCTTCACTGGCAGACACGGGTCATTTCTTTTTTTTTTTTTTTTAATGTTTATTTATTTTTGAGAGAGAGAGAGCTTGTGAGTGAGTGAGGGGCAGAGAGATAGGGGACAGAGGATCCAAAGCAGGCTCCGTGCTGACAGCAGCGAGCCCAGTGTGGGCCTTGAACTCCCGAACTGTGAGATCATGACCTGAGCCAAAGTCAGAGGCTCAGCTAACTGAGGCACCCAGGTGCCCCACAGGGGTCATTTCTGATGTGTTCTTTACTGTCCCTTAAGCCTCTGGTATGGTGCTTGACCATGTTAGACAATCTTTGTCTAATGAATGAATTAACTGATAAAGGTAATAGTTGATGATGATGATGTTGGCGATTTTTCCTTGGGCAAAGATACTATAATGATGATGGATTATAAAGGTGATTATTCCAAAGCTGATGGGGACAATGACGGGGACAGCTGCAGAAGAGACTGTTATGTGGTAAAGAGCTAACATGTTGGTAATAAAGACGTAGGACTTGTTTTAACTGTATCGATGGTCATGTTCATGGTGATGGTGATGCCGAAGCTGATGGTCGGCATTAGCGATTGAGGTTGATGAGAGCTGATAACTGTGTGATGCTTGATAATATTTGCCAAAACTTTTAGATGCATTTTCTTGGAATAATCTAAATCACGCAGGGAAGTTTGACTTAATAAAGATTATTGGTATACATGCTCTACTTCCTACCTTGGGGACGTGACCATGTCTCCGTCTGGACTTGACTCAGATAGAGAGGTCTTATCATTTAAGAAAATCATGTCACAGTACTCAAGGGAGTTGCCTCAAGAAACTTGCCTCTGGCGCTCAAGGCAATAATTAATTTCCGCGAAATATCCCTGTTCTCTCTCTTCGGATATTAGGCTTGAGTAAGACTTCAGCTTAAAAATAAGGTCCACGAGGGGCACCTGGGTGGCTCAGTTGGTTAAGTGTCTGACTCTTAATTTTAGCTCAGGTCATGATCTCATGGTCGAGGCATTGAGCCTCACGTTGGGCTCCTCACTGAGTGTGCAGCCGGCTTAAAGATTCTCTCTCTCTCTCTCTCTTTCTCTTTTTTCCTCGGCCCCTCTCCCCTTCTCTCTCTCTCTCTCTCTCTCATTCTTTCTCGGAAAAAAAAAAAAGGTCCTTGAAGAACAGGAACACCTACCTGATCATTGAGGGCGAGACCAGAAGTGATAGAGGCATACCATTGCACAGGAATGCAGACCTTAGAGTCTCCGAGGTCACAGTTAGTAACGTTCACAGACGATGGGAGAACTTGAGCCATTTGCCAAGTCACCTTAAGGGTTTAGAATTTCAATCCAAGGATGATGAGGAAGAAGGATGAATACTGCTGTTGTGCTGGAACAGAGACAGAATTTGTCACGGAACACAGTACCGTAGACTAGAACACGACCAAATAGCTACTGTGACAGATAAGCTCTCAACTCTCAGTAGTTCAGCCGAATACAGGTTTCTTTCCCACTTTCAAAAGGGCTGCTTTGGATTGCTCAGAGCTGCGTTCCGTCCCGTGACTCAGGGATCCAGCCCTTGTTTCTTGCCACCACTTTAACTTGTGGCTTCCAGGATCACCATGGTGCGAGCATCCGCATGAGGCAGTACATCAGCTGTTTAAGGCTTCAACTCATAAGGGACACCTACAGTTTCTGCCCACATTGCCTTCCCTGGGTCCAGTCACGTGGTCCATCTTGACCTGCCAGGCGTTAACGCCTTCCACGAGCTCAGCGTCGTGGCCTTCCCGTGTTTCCAGGGAGAACACTAGCAGTCTCTACCCCACGGGGAACTGTCCACACGAAGTCTGGAACACAAAAAGCCAAGAATTAAATTCTCAACAGGATATCTGGGCCATGGGCGTGTTTGGGCCAAAATAAAATGCAACTCCATTAATCCAAAAGGACTGACTGTCCAACCGGGGATTTAAACCAGATGATCTTTGAAGAACGTTCTTCCTCATTTAAGATTCAAGAAAAGGGCTCTCCACTGGGAAGTGATATGAGTCCCCGCTTTAACCGTCGTCATCTGTGGAAGAAGTTACGAATCATCTCCAAAACTTGGGACCCAGACTCAATGCATGACAAATGAATTGAGATAGGCAGACGAGATTAACCTGTTTGCCGTCTTTATGCTTGATGGTCAAGAAAAAGTTGCAGAAGAATTTCTGTTTCCAGCTATGACAGAGTTAATTGGTGGGCAGACCTGCCTTCCCAGTATAAGCAACTATGAAAGCCAACAATATAAACGAGGGCACAGTTTTCAAGAATTGAACAGCAAGCAGCATAAGACTACAAACCCCTGAAATAAAATTCACAAGGCAAGTCCCACAATGGCCCCAGCTCTCTGACTGGGGATAATTTCCCAATGGAATGGAATGAGCTGTAGTCCAAGGGGAGTTCATTGGCCACAAGGTGCCAAGGAAGCAGAAAATAGCCTCTGGGGTGGCTGATGGAGTTGGAAACTGTGACACCCATCAATAAGACAGAGAGATGGAAAGAATAGTGCCCCAGGGGCGCCTGGGTGGCTCGGTCGGTTCAGCGTCCAACTTTGGCTCAAGTCATGGTCTCACGGCTGTGAGTTCGAGCCCCGCGTCGGGCTCTGTGCTGACAGCTCAGAGCCTGGAGCCTGCTTTGGATTCTGTGTCTCCCTCTCTCTCTCTGCCCCTACCCCGCTCTCGCTCTTTCTCTCTCTGTCTCTCAAAAATGAATAAAGTTAAAAAAATTAAAGAATAGTGCCCCGGAAATCTGCATAAGGGGTCTCCATGAGTCCTTAGCTGAAAGCTAGGTTGCGTCTACACAGGGAGAGACCGTGTGAGGCTTACAAGGGAGTGGCTTCTACGAGGTTGTGAGTAAAACTGAGAAACCCGTGGCCAGAATACAAAGGGAGTGTTAGAATTCCAGCTTGGTCAGAAAAGAGACTTCATTCATTAACAACTTGCTGTTTACCCGTAGCCCACCCTTTTAGTGAGAGCTATCAGAAGGGACATAGCTTCAGAGGAATATTACCACCCCAGAGTAAGAGCTCTCTACACCTGCCCTCACAAACTACAATGAGGCGCTAACAGGATTGCAAGGGAGACAGAGTTTGGTGGTAATAATCTTACAAGTTAGCGGGACCTAGAAAACTCTGGGCCTTCCACAGATCTGCACTAGCCACACGAAATTCAGCTTAGGCGAGTTCAAGGTGTGGTAAATCAGTAAGTGAGTTGTTTAACAATAACAAAAGAAATTCTTAAGGTGGGGGGGATGAGAATCCCATGTGTCCACAACAAGCCTTTGACACTTTCCAGTATATGATCAAAAGTTGCTAGACGTGCAGAAGAGAAAAACGAGAAAAAAAAAAAACTGCAGAAAAATGAAGAGAACCATTGGCACTGTGAAAAAATATAGTTGACATATGTGTAATTGTGGTACCAGAAGGAGAGGAGAGTGAGAAAAAGAGAAAAAACATAGAGGAAGAAATATGCCAGAAAATTCCCCAAATTTATTAAAAACATGACTTATAGATCCAAGAATTCTGGCAAAACCAAGCAGCATGAATGCAAAGAAAAGAACAGCGATGCATAAAATAGTCGAACTGCTGAGATCCAAGAAAAAACTTGAAAGTATCCAGAGAAAAAAATAGCATGTATATAGACTTAAATGTAAGAGTGAAAACAATAGTATTTTATAAGGAAACATAAAAGAAAATCTGTAAGTCCTTGGGCGCAGGCAAAGATTTCTTAGATATGACAATAAAATCATGGTCTATAAAGGAAGAAGAAGAAAAAAGTCAATCTCATGAGAAATAAAAACTTTTGCACTTCAAAAGAAAACCAAAAGTCAATACCCCTCATGTACACAGACACAAAAATCCTGAACTAAGTGTTAACAAAATGAATTTAGTAATATATGAAAAGGAAAATACGTGATGAGGTTGATACGGTCAGGGCTCTCCGGAGAAACAGAACCCATAGGATAGATATAGACAAAGTTTTGTTATAAGGGATTGATTCACACGATTATAGGGGCTGAGAAGTCCCATGCCCTGGTGTTGGAAGTGTGGAGACCCAGGAAAGCTGCTGGTGTAGTTCCAGCTCAAACTCAAAAGCCTGAGAACCAGAGGAGCTAATGGCGTAATGTTTTAATTCAGGTGCTGAGAACCAGGAATGCCAACCTCTGTGTGCAGGAGAAGATGAACGTCCCAGCTGAGGAAGACAGTAAATTTGCCTTACCTCCCTCTTTGGTTCTATACAGGCCCTCCCTGGATAGGAGGCTGCCCACATGCTTTGGGAAGGGTGGTCTTTACTCAGTCTACTAATTCAAATGCTAGTCTCTTCTGGAATCTCACAGACACGCCCAGAAATAATACCAGTTATGTGAGCATCCCTTAGCCCGGTCAAGTCGACCCATAAAATTAACCAGGAAATGACCAAATGGGGTTTATCCGAAGACGCAGTGTTGGTTCGACACACAAAAGTCAATCAATGTAATTCACTCCGTTAACAGACTAAAAAACCAAAAGGCAAAACAAAACAAAACAAAACAAAACATACAGTTATCTCAATAGTTTCAAAAAAACCAAAAAGTTTTGGACAGAACTCTAAAATCATCGTGATTATTAGAAAGAGAAGAGAACCTCCTCAACCCTATAAAGGGCATCCACAGCAAAAAAACCAACCAACCAACCAAACACCCTCCGGACAGCATTATAGTCAATGGTGAATGAACAGATGCTTTCCCATTTAATATCTGAAATAAGCACATTTGTTTATTCCCACCTCTTGTATCCAAAATTATAATGAAGTCCTGGCTAGTCTAATAAGGCAAGAAAAATAAATAAAAGCATCCACGTTGAAATAAAAAGATAAATGGTCTCTACCCAAAATTATGTGATTGTCCACATAGAAAATCTTAAAGAATCTAGTAAGTTATTTGAGCTAATCAATGACTTCGGCAAGATTTCAGGACACCAGGCCAACAGACAAGTCTATAGTGTTTATAAATAATTGGAAAGTGAAATTTTTAAATTTTAATTCTTTTAATGTTTATTTATTTTTGAGAGCAAGAGACAGAGCATGAGTGGGGGAGGGGCAGAGAAAAAGGGAGACACAGAATCTGAAGCAGGCTCCAGGCTCTGAGCTGTCAGCACAGAGCCTGACGTGGGGCTCTAACCCACGAACTGTGAGATCATGACCTGAGCTCAAGTAGGTCACCTAATCGACTGAGCCACCCAGGAGACCCTCCTCTAATTTTTTCTAAGGAGCTCTTAAATACTGTATGCCCCCCACCCAGAGATTCTTTTAAAAAATTTTTTTTAACATTTATTCTTTTTTGAGAGACTGAGAGAGACAGAACATGAGCAAGGGGTGGGAAAGAGAGAGAGGAGGGCACAGAATCCGAAGCAGGCTCCAGGCTCTGAGCTATCAGCACAGAGCCTGATGCGGGGCTTGAACTCTCGAACCGTGAGATCACGATCTGAGCCAAAGTCAAATGCTTAACCTACTTAGCCACCAAGTCACCCCCGGAAAGTGAAATTTAACAAACGGTCCCATTTACAGTAGCAAGATACACAGAACCTAGCAAAATATGTGTAATATCTGTACATCGAAAGCTACAAAGCACCAATGAAAGAAATCAAAGGCGACGTAAATGAATGAATAGAAATCCCATGTCCAAAGATTGGAAGGTAAGACAGGACTAAGAGGTCAATTGTCCCCACACAGAGATTCAATGCAGTTCAAATCCCTACCAGGATTTTTTTTTTTTTTTTTTTTTTTTTTTTTTTTTTTTTTTGTAGAAGCCATCAAATCGAATCAAAATTTACGGAATTAAGAAAAAAAAAAAAAAGAAGGAGAATCCAAACATTCTCAAAAACTGAACAGAGTTGAAGAACTGACACTTCCCAAACTTAAAAATAAATAATTGAAAGTATACTAGAGTAATAGTGAGAATGTGGAATTAATAAAACCAGGGGATTGGAATGAATTATAGGTTAAAGTGCAGAAATAGATTCACACATATATGATCGATTGATTTTCAAAAAAATGGTACATGGAAGCAATTCCGTGAAATCTAATAGTAGTTACATTAAAAAAATGGTCCTAGAAAAACCGGATACCCGAATGCAAAAAACAAAAACAAAAAAAACCCTGAACCTTCATCGTGTATCCTATACCACATAAAAATTAAATCCAAATAAATTATAGACCTAAATGCAAATCTTAAAACTACAATATTTTTAGAAGGTGAATAGGTAGAAATGTCTCCATTTTTGCATTAGGGAAATATTGCTTATAAATGGTACTAAAAACTCAATTCATAAAAGTAAATTGATAATTTGGCCTTTATCCTAGTTTAAAACTTTGGCCACACACAAGATCTTTATTATAAAAATGAAAAGGCAAGTCACAGACAGAAAATATTTACAAAACATATACTCATCAAAAGACTTACATCTTAAAAAAATATAAAGAAGTTTGACAACTCTGGAAGAAGACAGATAGCCCCCATTTTTTTTTTTTTGAAGGCAGCAGGTTTGAGCAGACATGTCACACACACATGAAAAGATATACGACATGATTAGCCATTGGGGAAATTCAAATTAAAACCTAAGGAGATAGGGGCACCTGGGTGGCTCAGTCAGTTAAGCGTCCGACTTCGGCTCAGGTCATGATCTCACGGTCTGTGAGTTCGAGCCCCGCGTCGGGCTCTGGGCTGACAGCTCAGAGCCTGGAGCCTGTTTCGGATTCTGTGTCTCCCTCTCTCTGACCCTCCCCCATTCATGCTCTGTCTCTCTCTGTCTCAAAAATAAATAAAAACGTTAAAAAAAATTTTAAAACCTAAGGAGATATTACTTCATCCCTTCTAGAATGCCTAAACGTATACAGAATGATCATGCCCAGACTGGTAAGGGTCAGAAGCAACTAGATGTCTCGTACGCTGCTGGTGGGAAAGCAAAATTGTGTAACCCCCTCGGAAAACAATATGGCAGTGTCTTAAAAAGCTAACTGGGCACTAACCATATGGCCCAGCTCTTCCACTCCTAGGTGTTCGCTCACAAATGAAAGCATGTGTCCACACAACGACTTGTAAGTGAAAGTCGATTGCTACATTATTTGTAATAGTCAAAGAGGGGAAATAACTCACGTGCCCATCACCAGTTTGATGGATACACACACTGTGGTACGTGCACACAATGGTATACTAGTCCACAGTAACGAGTAATAAAATAGCAGTGCGTGTGAAAACAGACGAATCTCAAAGCCATTATGCTGAGTGAAAGAGCCAGACAAAGGAATACGCAGTGTAGGATTCCATTGATGCAGAATTCTACAGAATGGCAACAAATCTCCAGGGACAGGCAGGAGACCAGTGGTTGCCTGAGGGTGTGTTGGGAGAGGAGAGAAATGAAGGATGTGTTGAATTACAAGCCTCATACTTTGCAACCACTTTGGGAAAATATTTGCTGGCTTCTTACAAAGTTAAACACACATTTCCTATCCGTCCTAGCAATTCACAAGAGAAATAAAATTACATGCTCACAAAAAGGCTGGTCGTCAATATTTCATAGCCGCATTCCTCATAATACCTGAAGACTGGAAAAAACCAAGTGCCCATCGGCAGGTGAATTCATTAATAACAGTGATGGCTTTGTACATTGGATACTTTTTAGCAACGTAAAAGAACAAATTATGGATACATACAGTAGAACGGATGAAACTCAGAAACATTATACTGAGCAAGGAAGTCAGATACAAACAGACAAACAAACAAACACCCCACGATCCCATTTATTTGAAAATTGGGCAAAACGAGTCTGTGGTGATAGAAATCAGATCAGTTGTTGCCTGGGATGTGGTCAAGAGAGATTTACTGCAGAGACTCAGAAGCAAACTTATCTGAGGAGACAGAAACACTGTATTTCTTTATTGGGATGATGGTTACAGAGGTCTACCTATTTGCCAAACTCATAAACCTGGATACTTAAAATATATGCGTTTTTCTCGTACTTTAATTATGCCTCAGTGACATCGATGTAAAAACGGAGAGAATGGGGAGGGCTTGGAAAGAAAGTGAAAGAGAGAGCAATTCCCCGGGGCTTTCGGATCTGTTTCTGGGCCACTTTATAAGAAACAGCAGGTGGTTCTCCCCAAATTGAGTTTATTTTTAGGCGAGAGAGTTCATTGGTATACCCTTGGGGGTTATTTCCTAGCGTGAGTGCATTTCCTCTTGCATTTTCTTCACAGTAAGGAAACAAAATAGTTGGAAAAGAGCTTGGCTGCATAAAAATGTGGAGTGCTTTGTCCTTCTCGTGATGCACTTGGAAACAAAAATGTCATATTACTTCCGCTCATTACGATGATTCGCGCACAATTACAGACGGCCTGTGTGTTGGTGTTAGAGAAGGCGTCTTGGGCTGCGTATCTGAGGAGGCTGCGACCCCAGGCGGGCCACCTGATTGCTTTGAGACTTAATCTCCTCGTCTGGAAAGAGAGAATGAATGGCCCTCTCTTGGACAAGACAGTCACTCCCAGACTCCAACGAGATCATGTCTGTGAATGCATTTTTGAATTAAAGCTCAGGGAAGGGGCGCCTGGATGGCTCAGTCTGTGAACAGTCCAACTCTTGGTTTCGGCTCAGGTCACGATCTCACAGTTCATGAGTTCGAGCCCCGCATCCGGCCCTGTGGTGACAACTTAGAGCCTGGAGCCTGCTTCGGATTCTGTGTCCCCCTCTCTCTCTGCTCCTTGCCCCTTCATGCTCTGTCCCTCTCTGTCTCTCAAAAATAAATACACGTTAAAAAAATTAAAAAATAATAAACAAACAAGGGATGCATTTTGGCCAAAATTACATAGGCCAGGGAAGGAGAGTGCCCATATCTCAGGGTGGCTATCTCAAGTCCCTTGAAATTATAACGAAGAGGGGTGCCTGGGTGGCTCAGTCAGTTAAGCGTCCGACTTCGGCTCAGGTCATCATCTAGTGGTTGGTGAGTTCAAGCCCCGCGTCAGGCTCTGTGCTGACAGCTCGGAGCCTGGAGCCTGCTTCGGATTCTGTGTCTCCTTCTCTCTCTCTCTGCCCCTCCCCCACTCACGTTCTGTCTCTGTCTCTCAAAAATGAGTTAAGTATTAAAAATTTTTTAAAAGGAAAGAAATTGTAACTAAGAGTGGGCAGAGCCAGAACCGTAGGATCAGAGGATGTCAGTTGGCACTTCCCAAAGGTAAAATGTAGACACTAGGAATTGTTTAATCTGCGAGGAATTACTTCACCTTCCTGCGCCTGTGCGTCTCTAGCTACACAGGTTGAAGGATTACACAGAGGTTTTAGAAGAATAATGGTGATCACTTTTGTGAAAACATGTAGTTAACTCTTGGCAAGATAGCAGAACAGCTTGGAGAACTTCCTCTAAGGTGTAACTGTTAGCAGTTCACCGCAGTCCGTGCAGCCGTGGAAGGCGACACACGGGTGATGCGGCAGACGGGGCACCCAAAACAGCCATGGTGGTGGCCGTGGTCATAACCGTTACTGTAAACGTGCGTTGAGAAGGTGCCGTTCACAAAAATCCAACCTGCGTCAATCTGAAGGATCGAATCGGCTTTGTTCACCGATTTACGAATCGGGCAGCGTCCCGTCCCGGAGGCAGAGGGGAGCTCCAAAGGGCTCCGGGGAAGGAAAGGTGTGTCAAGGCAGAGAGGAAACAGAAAAAAAGGAAATTGGTAGCCAGGAATCCATTACTCGAGGCAAGTAATGGGGAACAGAACGGGGGTCTTTCAGTCAAGTTGCTGGTGCTGAGCAGGGAAGTCCCATGTTGACCAGTTCAAGGCTACGCTTCTGGGAAGTTGTAGGTTAGATGTTAAGTCTTGGTTTACAGACTTGGGGTCTTAACGTCAATGACACCATTTGGGTCCTGAGGTTTCCTTTTTTTTTTTAAGCTTATTTATTCATTTCGAGAGAGACAGAGAGAGCACAAGAGGGGGAGGGGCAGAGAGAGAGAGAGAGAGAGAGAGAGAGAGAGAATCCCAAGCAGGCTCTGCACTCAGTGCAGAGACCTCACCACCGTGAGATCATGACCTGAGCTGAAATCAAGAGTCAGACGCTCAACTGACTGAGCCCCCCAGGCGCCGTGAGGTTTCCTTTTTAACGGCACTGTGGTAATTGTTTCTCTCGTATATCTCACTCCGTTTCCCAGGGACCCAGGAGGAGGGCATGATAATTGCTCCTTATCCTGCAGATGAAGGCTGAAGTTCAGAGAGGTTAACTCTCTTGCCGAAACTCACACGGGTGGTAAGCACGCAGGGGGGAGTGAGCCTGCTGTTCCTGGCGGGCACCGGTCTCGATGTACTTACAGCTCTGTCACTGCAAGGATGCCACCATTGCTGTGGCCTGGACACCGCCTAGTTCGGTGACAATAAAATCATGGCGTCGGACATCCCAGAGTGCTGGGCTTGCTGCCTGTCGCTCAGGGAGGCCTCGTGCTTCAGGTCTCGGGGCTTGTGTCCTAACACCTTTGTGCCTCTCCAATAGCACCTGCAGCCAGCTGCTCATTTGGTGACACACAATTTCCAGGTTCCAGAACAGGTGGCTTTCACCGCCCGTTTATCAGCAGACGCATCCATTGTGCAGGTGCACCTGCTGTTTCCGAGGACTCTTAGGCCGAATCCTTTTAAAAAAGAAGGAACATTATGCCAAGCGGAAAATTCTCCCGCCCTCATTTGGAGGTCTCAGAGACACAGGTTTTCCGAAATGGGCTTTTGCGTGTGGGGGAAGAAAGCGGGGGGGACTTGGCCTTGGCGAACCGGAAAGATGGCTGCCATCCACGAAACAGAAAACTGGGTATAAAGGAAGAGGTGTTGGTAACCTCTGAGCACGCGCTCGACGTCTGGCATCCCGTCGGAGATGGACGTTTTTGCTTGAGAACCTTCCAAGGGTCCTCGAATCAACCGTGGCAGGTTGTATTTTGGTCAGGAGTTTCTAGGGTATGCTGTCGTTAACCAGTCAACCCTAAAATCTCAGTGGTTTCCCTCAATGGCAGTTTATGTGTCACTCAGGCTAAGGGTCCAGTTTACATCGGCAAGGAGTTCTGCTCCACATGGTCACTCAGGGACCCAGGGGCATGGATGCTGTGGCCGTGTGGCCCCCCTGTTGCTGTATCACGGGAAGCAAGAGCTGAAGAGATACGCGTGGGCTTTAAAGAAAATCAGCAAAATTAACATGCAGTGTTGTTAGTTTCAAATGTACAGTATAGTGATTTAAGAATTTTATCCATAAATGTACGGATGACTCATCATGGTAAATGTAATCTTAATCCCTTTGACCTGTTTCATCCACCCCCCTCCCCACCCTCCTCCCCTCTGACAACCACCAATCTGTCCTCTATATTTAAGAGTCTGGATTTTGTTTGTCTCTTTGCCTTTTTTCTTTCTTTCTTTTCTTTCTTTCTTTCTTTCTTTCTTTCTTTCTTTCTTTCTTTCTTTCTTTCCTTAAATTCCACATGAGTGAAATCGTATGGTGTCTGTCTTTCTCTGCCTTATTCGACTTAGCACTATAACTCTCTTGATCCATCCATGCTGTTGCAAATGGCAAGATTTCCTTCTTTTTTATGGCTGAGTAATATTCCATTGTCTGTACATAAAGAACTTCTACGATTCAACATCTAAAAAACAAGTAACCCGATTAAAAATGGGCAGAAGACGCGGGGGTCTGGGTGGCTCAGCCGGTTGAACGTCCGACTGTTGCTTTCGGCTCAGGTCATGATCTCAGGGTTCTTGGGATTGAGCTCTGAGTCAGAGCTGCACTCACATCATGGAGTCTGGTTGGGATTCTCTCTCTTCCTCTCTCTCTACCCCTCCCAATTTTCACTCTCTCTCTCAAACTAAATAAATAAATGTTAAACATGGGCAGAAGACAGGAAAAGCCATTTCTCCAAAGAAGACATATGGGTGGCCAAGAGAACACGAAAAGATGCTCAACATCTTTTATCAGCATCAGTTATCATCAGAGAAATTCAAATCAAAACCTCAATGAGATATCACCTCTCCTCTGTCAGAATGGCCCAAACCAACAACATAAGAAACGACAGGTGTTGGCGAGGATGCGGAGAAAAACGAACCCTCTTGCGCCGCTGGTGGGAATGCAAACTGGTGCAGCCGCTCTGGAAAGCAGTACGGAGGTTCCTCAAGAAGTTAGAGACAGAACGACCCTACGATCCAGCCATTGCGCTACTAGGTATTTACCGAAAGGAAACGAAAACACTAATTCAAAAAGACACGTGCACACACTGGCTTTTAAATGCCTCAGCGGGAAGTGGCACAACCTTTCCACTCACAGCGCACTGGCCAGGATTAATTACACACCCGGCCTGACTGTAAGAAGGCTGGGAAATGAGTGGTGAGTGGGAAAACACTGATACTTGGCGGTAAATGTTTCCGACACAAGTGGGTGTTTGACTTCTCCGTTTTACAGAAGCAGAAACTATAGACCCAAGATGTTATTTGACTTATCCAAGGTCACATCGTTCTTATTCAGCAAAAAAGGGGTGTTGAGAATGTATCTTCTGAGCTCCAAACAGCGATCATTTAACTTCTTTACAAGGTCTCCCCAGAGTGCCTGGTCAAGAATCCTGATACGTTCTCTGGACGGGTCCTTGGATGCCACTTAGGTATTAATCGATTTGTGTAGGTTGTGTATCAGTCAGGATTCAGCCAGAGGAGTAGAACCATAGATTGTGTGTGTGTGTGTGCATGCGTGTGTGTGTACGTGTGCATATATACGTACGCATGTTCTGTGGTGTGGTTATGAAATAGTTATCAGTGTATATGTCTGTCTCCCATACTATCTTGTTACAGGGTGAGCCCCAAAAGGAAGGAATCATGTATGGTATATATTTAAGGGATTTGTTAGGAAGTTGGCTGGTGTAACCGTGGACACTGACGAGGCAGTCTCTGTAGGCTGCTTGATGTGGGACCCCGAGGTCTACACAGCAGGCAACGGGAATCAAAGACCACAAGCAGGCCGGAACTCATGAGTGTGAGTTGGAAAGGTGTCAGGATGGTTTGAAACTCACCCGTCAGGAGCTTCAGATGGGACACGCCCACACCCAGAAGCATAAAAAATAAGGAAAGAGGGAAGACAAAAGGACTTTGCCTCACTGTCTGCCCCACTTTCAATGACCTCGCTGTAAGCCTCTCTTGTCAGTTCCCCCCAAGTCCTAACCAACACTTACCAGGAATAACTTCATTCATTCCAAATGCGTCTATTCGCTGAGTGTAGACGGAGTTCTTAGTCTGTGTCAAGCACGATTCTAAGCACTGAAGGGATAGCAGCGAGGCATGTAGATAAGATCCCTGCTTCTGAATAGGGGTAGCAGAGAATACACAAGAATTATTTAAATGAAGAATCAAATGAGGAATTTAAACAAGATAATTGGAAACAAATAGAATGATGCGATATTTTATTTTGAGTCACTAATCTCAAGAGAATTCATGTTTTCGTCTCATCTGTGCACCTTATAAAGTGTCCCATTATGTGAGGTTATGGTTTGGTGCCCGAGTTCTGAACGCTCCCATAACAGACAACCCCATGTATCTTACCAGAGAGAATCAGGACGCTGCTAAATTTTAATTAGTTCTATTCACTTGGGGTCTGATCAGCATTAATGTTGTTCGAGGGGGAACGTCTCCAAGTTCATGGGTTGTTGGTAACCCTTCTTGCAGTGCTGTGACATTGAGCGTTTTTTAACAGTCCTCAGTTTGTACAAGCTTTTCATTCCAGCTTTTAATTTCCTGGGTGAATATATGATATCCAGCTGAACGGATGCCACAGAGTGAAGATGTCTCAACAAGGATGTTGGGGAACCAGTGCAAATCCAGTTTGTGCGAAAGAAGCAGAAACACGTCCTTTTCTTCAATCAGATATTTTCTGCTCCAGTGTGAGGCTTGGGCGGTAGTTTTCAACCAAGGGGATTCTGTCCCCCAGGGGGTATTTTGCAATGTCTGGAGACATTCTTTTGTTTTTCACAGCTGAGGGCAGGGGTACAGCTGGCATCTAGTGAGTAGAGGCCACGGATGCCCTCCAGGCATCCAGTGACGTGCGGGACAGTTCCCCGCGGTAAAGATGATCTGGCCCCAAAACATCAGTAGTGCTGACCTTGAAAAAACCCTGGGCCGGGGAATACTTGCATGCTTTCCTATGAGATCAGGAGCCCAGGAGACCACCTTGCACATGAAAATCCAAAGTTCTACATAAAACTAAGAAGACTCATCTGTACATTTTCGTTAGAACAAGAAGCCATGAATCCCTTCATTAGAGAAGGAGCTGCTGCCCCGTGGCAAGAAGCTATGGTCATTTGTTGAGGATGAGGCATTGCCAGGGGCTCTGAATCTGCAGGCTCTTAACAGTGCATTTAACTAATGGCATTCCAGTCCCTCTCTGTCTTCTCCCTTCTGCAACTCTTCTCTAGATTCACAAGGCTGGGGAGGCTGGGAGATGATCCAGGTGTCTGGTGGGAGGCGGTGGAAAAGAAGGACCAGACGGTTTTGTGTCTTGCCCTTGTTCTTTGACCCCGAATAGGGAGGTTTGATGGGGAAGATCTTTAGTTCCCGGCCCCTGGCCCCTTCTCTTCCTCCAAATCCTTTGCTGCGTGCCGACACCGGCTTTGCCCGGGGAGATTCACAGAATAGAAGAATGGCAGAGAAGAGGGAATTTACAGATGATCTCGCACCATGTCTCCTAAAATGTGAGACAAATTACCGGTGGCACAGAGATGAATAGAGATGATTTGCGGATGCGGCAAAAATGTCATTTTGAGAAGACTATTTGATGGCAGGTGTCGAGGATTTTGTCCTGCCTTTTCCCTTTGCCTGCGATGCTCTTTCTCTGGATCTTTCTATGTTCGGCCTCCTCTCACCTCTCAAAAGCCTCAGAGAGACCTTCCCTGACCACCCACGCTCAACTAAAGTAAAGTAGTGCCCCACGCACACACCCTTCTGGATTTCATTGCCCTGGTTATTTTCTTGGTAACCCTTCGCCCTGGCTAAAATCTTATTCGGTTATTTATCATGCCGGCCATCCTCCCCTGCCCTATGAGAATCAAGGACCATGAAGACGGACACCAACTTTGCTTGGCTTAAAGGTACACCTCCAGGACCCATAACCGTGTATGTGCTCATCCTAAACCTGTTGCAGTCAGTTACCCTCCAATCTTCCGATTAAGTCAGAGCGCATTTCCCTTTGTAGCTAAACCAGGAGACTGCGTCCCTCCCCCCAATGTCGCCCCACTCCGCTGGGGGAGGAGTTGTCATAGGGGGCGGATGGGGAGTAAGGAAAGGAGGGTGTAGGAGGCCGGGAGGCAGAGCAGAGACCAGGGAAGCGAGGGCTTCCGGCTTTGAGGAGCTGCCCCCGGCCTGCCCCGGGTGAGAGAGGTTTCCAGCTGCTGTGGGAGGCCTGAGTCAGTGAGAGTCCTGGTAAGATGAGGCTTAGCCGCTGTCTTGCAAACCTGCCTGTTCCTGGGGCGCCGGTGGGCAGATGCTTGCTAACTGACACTCAGCGTCTAATTGCCTCCCTCCTGGATCCAGAGAGCCGCAGTTTTCCCCGACTGTGAGGAGGCCTTCCAAAGCAGCAGAGCCGGCCGGCAGATGAAACCTAAAAACCCTTTTCCTCTGGAGAACCGCCTCCACCAGAACCCGGGGCTGTGCCCCGATTCAGAAGACACGTCTGGAAGCAAAGCAGGCCGGAGCCTGTCAGGTGCTTTGCCCCGTGCAGTGGTTGAAACTACGAAGACGCCCTCGTGGACTTAAGTGAGGGGTTGGTTAGGCACAATCGTCCTGTTGAAGACCAACTGAGTGCCAGGCTGTTCACGGCTCACACACACACACATGCAGCCACGTGTACGTGAAAGACGCACACGAACACCGGGGCACAAATAGCTTTTTATTGACGGATGGCATTTGCACACCACCTCATTCCAAAAAGGGTTTGCTGCGTCTTGCGCAAAAGACGCCTGTAGCACGAGTAACAAACCGGGAACAAGGTCAGGCAACAGTTCCTAGCGGCGAGAAGGGTCTCTGGGCCAAGCACGTGCCCAGTCTTCTAGACCAGCATCTCCGTGATCACAAAGGTTGTTTTTTAAAGGAAGCAGCGGGGAGGGGACGTGAACCCTGGGGTCTGAAAAGCCTGGTTGAGCTCCAAACTCCCCAACTTGCCCGTATATAAAAGGAGCCCTTGTGTTTTAGCACCCTCACCTTTAAACCGGGACTGCTTTCACTCCCTCTGAGCTCTAAGAATTAAAGGTGTTGACAGGACGGATGGGGCAGGTTTGCAATAGTTACAAGCTTTTTTTCATCCAGTTTTCTGTCTATTTAAAACATTTGACTGTTTAAAAAAATTTTTTTTTTAATTTTATTTAGGAAAAAAGAGAGAGAGCAGGGGAGAGGGGCAAAAGGAGAGAGAGAGGGAGAGAGTCCTAAGCAGGCTCCATACTCAGTGGGCAGAGCCTGACTCGGGGCTCAGTCCCAACAACCCTGGGATCCTGACCTGAGCCGAAATCAAGAGGCAGACGCTCAACCGACTGAGCCACTCAGGTTCCCCGAACTCCTGACAGTTTTAAAGCATCATCAGATATTTATTGAAGTACTATGTGCGGGTTTCTTTTTTTTTTGTTTTGTTTTTAATTTTTTTCATGTTTATTTATTTTTGAGAGAGAGAGGGAAAGAGTGCGAGCGTGGGATGGTCAGAGAAATTCTGAAGCAGGCTCCGGGCTCTGAGCTGTCAGCACAGAGCACGATGCCGGGCTTGAACTCAAACACTGCAAGATCATGACCTGAGCTGAAGTCGGACGCTCAACCGACTGAGCCACCCAGGTGCCACGAATGTGTTCATTCTAAATCTCACGCTTCCAGGTTTCTTCTCTCTTGCCTTCTTGCAAGTCTATGTAAGTCAAATTATCTGCCTTATATTGCAGAGGAGGTCTGCAGTGGTGTTTGCTAAATTTGCATTATCTGAGCTGAGCCCAGCCCTCTGGCACGCCACGTCTTTACCCCAGCCTACCAGCCCCAAGCACAGTCTTCCTCCTTCCTCCCCAGGCGCCCACGCCAGAAAATTGGGAACTGCGCTGACCTCTTTCTTTCTTCACGTGCAGCCAACCAAAGCCCCAAGTTCTGCAGATTCTGGAACTCCTTGGTATGCATATTTTCACTTCCTAGTTTCCCCACATTGTGTTAGAACAGCTTAAGAGCTGATTCAAGAGGTATTTTTATATGATTCAGGAATTTTGCCTCCTCGACAAAAATCAGACAAATGGATGGCATCATGGCTAAGAAGGTGAGCGTGGGGGACAGAATGACCCTTGTTTTAATCCCAGCCCGGCCACCGAGTAATCTTGTGACATTAGCCACCTTCCTTGCCATCTCTGGGTCTCAGTTTCCTCATCTCGACAGCAAGGCTGATAGGGACCTCACACCCCCATGGCACGTATTCTGTGCTGGACATGTTCCAAGGGCTACATGTGGATTAACCCCTCTCACCCCTCGCAGCAGGTGTCTGAGATAGGAACTATGATCAGTCGAGTTCACGGGTAGGTAAACTGAGGCTGCAGACGTGAGGCTGCCTGAGCCCATTCAGCTAGTCAGTGACAGAGCTGGCTTCCAGCCCAGACGCCCTGGCGTCCTTGCTCTTAACCACCTTAGGAGCTTTGTCTTCAGGGGCTGGTAAAAGGATTCCGGTCAGGCACAGCGCCTGGTACATGATAAATGCTTGGTAATGAACATGCCCCAGAAAATGGGTTTATGGTCTCACGAGGAACGCAGGGTTTCGGTGGTTACCGTTTCCCCGGGGGTGGAGATTCTTAGTAGTTTCGCCTCGTGATCGTGTTCTTTGGGAAACTAAGGCTGATAAATTGTCGCACATCCCACACCAGGGTCTGAGATTTGGTTACTGCACCTGCTCCGCCGTCTCGGGTGGTGATCAAGCCTTTTTTTTTGGGGGGGGGGGGCAATAATTAACTGCCCCATATGGATTCAGCTGACCTGGACTCTTTCCTCCCCGCTGAGCTTGGGGAAGCCTGCGTCACTTGCCCCCCGTGTTCCTCGAGGATAACCAATAAATACAATGTTGTGGATGAGCACGTCAAGTATTTTGGCGGTTCGCGGCTTTGTGTTTGGATCCATCCACTCCCTTATTGACTCATTCAAGAGATGTTAGCCGAGCTCTAACTCCTTGCTGGGGACTACTGCCCTGTCCTTCCCATGGTCCCTAACGGTCCCCTTGATCTCTGTGTTTAGCTGTCCTGGCAGATGCTATTGGAACTTTGTTAAGTACCCCTTCTCTGATGCCCGGAAGACGTAGGAAGCTCTCCTCTTCGTGAAATGCATCCCGGTGGCATGTTACAATTATTTTGCTGCAGATCATGCTGCTCCCAGTTTGGCTTCCTGGTTTCAATTCCTAGATCCTCTCTTCGCTCTGCCAGCACAGCAAGGAGACTCCCCCTTGCTTCTCCTTTGTGATTTGGAGTGGAAGCCCACAATGTACTTTATGAAGGACACGGGATAATAACACCATCACTGATAACGCTAAAGATAGCTTTTAATGAATCTTGTTTCTGGGTATTATTGGAAGCATTTGCGCTGGCGAGAGAGACCTTTTCAAGCTCCAAGAATTTCACATTTGCAGACTTCTACAGCGCTGGGAGGGTTGTTTAGTCCTGGCTTAAAAAAAACATCTCCTTTGACAAGAGCTGGTCTAATTTGTTAAACTGGTTGCTTTTGTCTTTCTGGGTTTATGATTTAAAAAAAAAAAAAAAAAGTCTGTATACTTTCCTGGATGCAAAACTCGCCGAGGTGCATTTCATTTTCTTTTTTCTTCTTCTTCTTTTTCTCCCCGCCCCCCCCCCCCCCTTCCTTGGCTGTTGACAGCCTGTGCTGCTGAGTGCAGAAATGAAGGCTGCTTTCTTATTAAAATGCACAGAGCCTCCGAGGTAGGCACTGGAGTTTTGCTGGTGCACTGTCTCACTCACAGAGGATTCTGGTGAGATGGGTGTGGCTTGCCTACTGCAATGATCCTTACTGAGACCACTCGGAAGGTGCCCTCTGCTCCATGGTGCCCAGCGGGTACCAGCTGCTCTGACATAGGGACTCCGTGAACGGAGAAATACCGTGCCCCCTTTTGTAGATGAAGACACAGTCTTGCTTATTATTTTATTCACTTATTCAATAGATGTTTGTTGAGGGCCTACCGTATGCTGGGCGTCATTCTAGGCTCTGGCAATACAACAATGAACAAAACAGACAGAAATCCCTGCCCATGAAAAACATGTTTTTAATGTTTATTTATTTTTGAGAGACAGACAGAGAGAGAGCGTGAGCAGGGGAGGGGCAGAGAGAGAAAGAGGGAGACACAGAATCCGAAACAGGCTCCAGGCTCTGAGCTGTCAACACAGCCTGATGCGGGGCTCGAACTCACGGACCGTGAGATCATGACCTCAGCTGACCGATGGAGCCACCCAGGTGGCCCTAGGAGGAGCTTAACTTTTAGTGGAGGGAGGGCAGAATCCAAATGATTAGTACGTATTTAGGGGCGCCTGAGTGGCTCAGTTGGTTAAGCGTCCGGCTTTGGCTCGGGTCATGATCTTGTGGTCCGTGAGTTCGAGCCCTGCCTTGGGCTCTGTGCTGACAGCTCAGAGCCTGGATCCTGCTTCCGATTCTGTGTCTCCCTCTCTCTCTCTGCCCCTCCCCCACTTACACTCTGTGTCTCTCTCTCTCTCTCTCTCTCTCTCTCAAAAATAAACATTAAAACAAGAGCATTTGAACAGACTTGAGGGAAATGAGAGTTGGCCTTATTTCTAGGCAAAGGAATCCTTAACTGCAAAGGCCCTGGGGCCGGCATGCTTGGCATGCTGTAGAGCAACAAGTCCAGAGGGGCTGGAGCCAGGTGAGCAAGGAAAGTGCCGTGTGATGAGGTCAGGGACTTGATCCAGGTCATACAGGGCTTTGGAGGCCACAGTAAAGATTTGGGCTTTTACGTTGAGAGAGGCAGCAGGGCATTGGCAGGTTTTAACAGAGAAGTGCTATGACTTGACCCACACAGGTTGCAACCGGGATTCCGGTCTTTCTACTCTAAAGCCGGCATTTTCCCGGATTCTGTTGCTGGTTCTTTCTCTTTACATTTCAGTATAATGTTTTGGGTCTATACCTGTGTATCAGGCTGAAGCCTGATCTTTGGAGTAACCACCTAGTTCTTACATGATATAAGAACTCAGCAAAGACAAATGGAATAGACTGATTTCTGTACCTAGGGGGGAAAAGAAGGAATAGCTTTATTAAGAAGAGATTTAAAAAAAACTTTATTATTTATATATTTTTTTATATATATTTATATTTTATATAAATTTGTATGTATTATATAGAATATATATTATATTAATATAATAATATATATAATATATTATATTATAGAATATATATTCTATATAATATATAATATATATTATATTATATATAATATATATTATATTATATATAATATATTAATATAATAATAATATAATATATAATATAATATATAATAAAATATATATTTATATATTATATATAATATGTATTAATATATATTTAAATATATATTATATGTAATATATATTTATATATATTATATATTTAATATATAACAACTTTTTTCCTTTCTATACATTTTCTTGAAGTATTTTTTACCTGCAGGTGAAATTCAGGTAAATAATCATGCCAGGGTGATCATTCTGTATTTGTGTTTTAAAATTTAATATTGGAACATAAACGTTTCCCCACATTTCTGTAGATCTTCGGTACTGAGCTTTTAAAGAGCTCATTAGTATGACTTTATAAGGATGTGGCATTATTTATTTTACTAGTTCAATATCCTGGCCACTTAAAAGCCTTTCAGGTCTGTTTATTTTGTTTGTTTTGGCCATATAGATAATGCAGCGATGAACATCTTTGTGCGTGCAGCTTTTGACATTTTTTAATGTTCATTTATTTTTTAGAGAGAGAGAGAGAGTGAGAGAGCGCACATGCACACAAGCAGGGGAGGGGCAGAGAGAGAGAGGGAGACTGAGGATCACTGACAGCGAAGAGTCCCCTACGGGGGCTCGAACTCCCGAACCGCAAGATCATGACCTGAACCAAAGTCAGACGCTTAACAGCTAAGCGACTGAGCCACCCAGGCGCCCCCAGCTTTTGCTTTTAATGCTTCTTTCCCCGGATCGACATTCCCAGAATCGAGACTCTTGGGTGGACGTGTGCCAACACCTGTAGAGTTACCGGTCACCATCGTTCATGGTTTTTCCCGGTGATGACGGCAGTCGTCGGGACGTGTGCGCATCCCAGTTTGACTTCCCAGGTCAGGCAAGTGAGATCGTCCTGCCTCCAGCCACGTCCTAGGAAAAGCGCTAAGCCTCAAGGATACAGAACCCAGTGTTTCAGAACCTTGTAGACAGCCACTTGGGTGTGTCCCCTGAAAGTGGAGAATTTCAGGCTCTGCTCCACCCCAGTAGGAGGAAAATGTATCCTTTGTCCAACGTCTATTGTTGGCCTGTGTTCTCGTGTGTATTTCAAGAGAGGAGAGCAAGTCACAGAGAGATCAGTAACTTAACCCCCCACACCCCCCACCCCCCCCACCCCCCGGTTCCAGTTAACCGCGAGGACGAGAGAGATTCGAGCCGGGTCCTCCGATTTTGTCCTCCACACCACCCTGCAGCCCACAGTGAGGCGTTGTCTCGCCCCTCGAGGAGCTCGATGCGTGTAAGTGTAATATCTGCACAATTTTATGACAGGTTATGATATAGACATATTATTGGATCAGAGGCAGCACCCAAGAGAGAATAATTAAATCTCTCACGGTGGGTCAGAAAAGACTTCCCGAGGGGCTCCCGGGTGGCTCAGCCAGTTAAGCGTCCAAATCTTGATTTCGTTCAAGTCACAAGCTCACGGTTCATAGGATCGCGTCCTGAGTCCGGCTCTGTGCTGAGAGTGAGGAGCCTGCTGGGGATTTTCTCTCTCCTTCTCTCTCTCTCTCTCTGCACCCCGCCCCCGAAAATAAATAAATAAACTTTTTTAAAAAGAAAAGATTTCACCCACAAAAAAGGTGACACGGGAGGACAGGAATTTTTCCAGAGAGAGAAAATGCGAGAAAGCATTTCAGAAAAGAGAACACAGGGTGCAAAATCCCGGAGGCAGAGGATAACATGACATACACGGAAAAGCCCAGAAATGTGGCGAGGAGGCATGGTGCAGGCAAGGGGTCGGAAGCTCAGGCCGGTGGCCAGAGAGGGACCCACCAGAGCAGATGCCATAATGGGTGGTTTGCCTTCGATATCGTAAGTCCGTTATTCTCAGTCTTGGCCCCACCTCAGGGTCGCCTGGGCGGGTTTTAGTTTTATGTTTCGCGGTTTGTCTTTAAATATGAATTCTAGTCCAGTCGGATTACAATCTATGCACGAGGGGCCTGGGGTGAATGCATGTGATGTCAAGGTTGAAAACTTGCATATTCGCAATTCACATATTGTCAAATACAGAGTCAAGTCCATACCCTTTATAAGACATATGAGAACAGGAAGGAATATCAGAAGGAGATCAGGGATACAACCCCTCCAGGGTCAAGGTGAGGGTGTATTGTGGGGCATGGGGAGACGTACAACCAGACATTAAAGTGTTCTAGGACATGATCATGAGGAGCCTTGGGAAGTCTCTGTGCCTCGAGATCTTATTTGAGGGTGATTTAATCGTCACCCTTCGGACAATTAAATAAAATTTTCTGATGATGGGACCCAAGCATCAATATTGCTTAAAGTCCCCGGGTGATCTCAGTGTGTAGCCAGGTTTGAGCACTCATGTTTTAGAACCTTGTAGACCAACAACATCAGTACATCCTGAGCACTTGCTGGAAATGAAGAATTTCAGCCTCCACCCCAGACCTTCCGAATCAGAATCTGTTCTGCAACAAGATTCCTAGGTCATCTGTGTGCACATTAATAATCGATCACATTCTGTGTCTCCCTCTCTCTCTGCCCCTTGCCTGCTCATGTTCTGTCTCTCTCTGTCTCAAAAATAAATAAAGATTTAAAAAAATTAAAAAGAAAATCGAGAAGCAGGGACACCTGGGTGGCTCAGTCAGTTGAGCATCCGACCCTTGATTTCGGCATGATCCCGGGGTCATGGGATAGAGCCCTACGTTGGGCTCCGTGCTGAGTGCAGAGCCTGCTTGAGACCCTCCCTCTCCTCTGTCTCTCTCTCTCTGCCCCTCTGCTTTGCTTGTACTCTCTGTCTAAAAAAAAAATTTTTTTTGAGAAGTGCTATCCTAGAGATATTTTTAAAAGCACTATCACTAACATGAGATTGCATAATTTTTGCAAAAACGAACTATACTTTAGGTACGTAATAATACGCTAAATTCCCCGTGATTTGCAGGTGAACGATGCATGTTGTGTATGACTCCTTAGATATTTCTCTGAACTTGCTTACGGCTGGATGAAATTGTATGGGTCACAGTGGTCCATACCCGCAGACGATTGCATGCAGGTGGCCTGTTAAAGGGATTCCAGTTGTGCGTGAGCTGGCCTGGTTTTGCTTCTCTTCGGATTTTCTCCAGATGGGGGCGCTATAGGCATTTTCAACGGCCTGCTTCCGGGTGGAGCAGAATTAACATCCTTTGAGCACCGGCGCTCAATATCGTAGCACATACAGGTCACGTGACATCAAAATGGTTTTGTTTTTTTTTTCCCCCGCCACCCGTTTCCAAATGCCCCCAGGGGTTCAAGAACCCCCGTACGTCAAAGAGAAGACTGGGTTTTTGCATCTAAATCTTCTGCAGGTGACTTTGTAGCTGAGTAGATCCGCCTGGCGTGTGTGTCGAGGGGCAGAGGCAGTAATAACACGTGCTTCGGCCGGAAGAAGTCTGTGCATTTGTGTGCGTGTGCGTTGTGTGTGAGCAGGTGTGCACATCTATCACTGTACGTGTGTGTGTGTCTTTGAAGCTCTGAGCTTGGCCCAGACGGCGGGGTCACACGAAGGATCCCACGCGAGAGACCACTGCCCACGTGAAGCCGCCCTGCACCTTCGTCATCCTCATTTCTGCCCACGGTCTCAGCCCGGGACCAGCACACCCAGCATGTGCACACACCCAGACACACGCACACAACCCGTCCCCCCTCCCCGAGGCATGCTCTTCGAGGCAACCCCGGTGGGACAGGAACTACAGATTCCACATAAAAACCCTGAAAGGGAAGCTTGGGTCCAATGTGCCCGGGGCGACCTTGAACGTGTTGCTTCTAATCCCCCGTTTGGAAAACCGGAAGGGTTTTCGCTGCCGGGAGGGGACAAAGGGAGGCGCTAAACAGCAGAGAAAAGACCCTTCTCCTGGGCTCCTGACCAGGCAAACCTCCCCAGGAAAGGAGAACTCTCCTTCCTCCCCCTGCGCCCAGCCCTGCTCCCTCCACCCTCCCCAATCATTTCAGTCTAACTGACTGTCACTTCTAACATCTGAACTCTCACCTTGGCCTTGGGAAGCCCAGATGAGTCTTGCCTGCTGCTTATGGCTCTGCACTAAGCAAGTACTCGTGTCCTCTGAAGATGGGGGTGCTGGCAGGGCACTTCTCGATGTTTCTTTCACAAGAAGCTTCAAGTGTCCAGTTATCGTTGCATTCTGATCATTCACAGGCTCCGAAACAAGAACCAGCCTCCCCATCTTTTTTACAGGGAGCCTCAAAATCACATGCGCCCAGTAAGATAGAAAGTCAAATAAACACCGTTCACACACAAACACTCAGATTCACTTACGAGCCGGGGCAAGGAAGCGCGTAGAGGCTTTTCTGAAATGCCTTCTCTCTGCTGCACCAACGCAAGGACACGCCTAGAACCCCCGGGGCACAAACGTCGACAGAGGCCTGGATACTGTGGCGATACACGTGTGCAAACAGACATGGTCAGACCCAGGCGCATGCCCCGCTGTGGACCCGTCCACTTCCCTGGGAAACCCAGGTTTTAGCCTGAACAGCACAAGCCACAGAGGATGTGCAGCATGGCCAGTCCGCTGGGGAGTGTGGACGAGAACGGTGTCAAACGGTCCCCTGGAATGACTCGTGGTTTGGAAACAGAAGAAGTTACATGTCAGTCACGGTGGCAAGCAAGCAGAGCTGGGAGAAGGTTCACAACCAACACAGCGGCAAGTTTTTAAACTTTCTTCCCCCCTTCCCTTTAAACGGTTATCTGTGAGCCGGGGGTTTGACCACAGGGCTGTGTTTTCCTCGAAGGCTTTGTGGTTGCTATTGGTGTTATTAATTGGGGACACAAGGAGAGCAGAGAGGTCATCAGCGGTGGCAGGAAGTGCCTGGTTCTTGCTGGAAAAGCCTGTCAGGGTCATTTTTCCTGCTGAAAGCTGGGGGCTGCGGTTAGCACTGGCTTCATTACACCTTCTCTCGGTTATTTATCGGGAAAGGGTGTGACAGGACTGAACTGGGGAAACGGGGGAGGGAGGGCAGAGATTCATCTGGGTAGAGAGACAAAGAGGAAGAGAGAGAAGCACAAAATGGTCTCCCGGTCCCCATTTCCAAATGCCATCTGGGGATTTGGGGACCGCTGCCTGAGAGACACAGAGCTTTGGAAAGGAAAGAAAGACAAAAACAGAAAAGCGATGGATGGCTGGGGGCGGGGGGACAATATGAGATGGAAAGAGAGACAGAGAAACGGAGAAAGAGAGGCAGCAGACCCTGTGCCTGAGAATTGCTTACGAGACAAAGACGACGTGACGTGTTTGTGAAAGATCACGGTGGCGGGGAGATCGTGTATGTGTGCGTGCACGGGTGTGTACGTGTGTGTGTGCACATGTACACGGGCACGTCTGCCTAAGAATAGAAGTGATGGCAGACAAACAAGGGCAGGGAGAGGTGCAAAAAAAAAGAAAAGGAGCATGTTCAAAGGAAGAGAGAAAGCTCTAGAAATTCTGTGTGTGGGTATGAGTGTGTCTGTGAAAAGGAGACAGAGAGATAGGGGCCGACAGAGACAGAGGGACACAGAGAGGCAGAAGCTGTTGAATGACATCGACAAAGAACCTGCATCCAGTCCTTCCTGAATCCCATGTATTCCTGAACTGACAGTTGTGTGAGCCAATAAATCCCTTGCTTCCCCTAGAATGAGCGGGATTTTCTGTCCGCTTCCGGCTAAAATGGTCTTGCTTACTCTTGGCAAGGTTCTTTCACATAGCCATGCTTGTGCCTAAGCATTTTTTTTAAACCTAGAATATCTTTCCTGCCCTTCCCTAACTGATGACCTCTTTTTCATCTAAGCACCAATTCAAATGTTATCTTTTTCAGTTAAGCTTTCCCTGCGTCCCTCCCCCCCATCTGTCCCCCGCAAACGACTTCCTCTTCTCCGTCCACTGGCATCTTACGTAAACCTTGGGGAAAACACGGATAGCATCGTGGGATAAAAATTGGTGTCTGTGTCTCCCACGTTAGACTGGGGCCGAAGTAAATTTCCTTTGTTTTCCCTGCTCCTTCAACTAGTGTGGCATCTGTGGCTTTTGAGCACACGTACCTCCCTCTTCCTTTTCCTCCCTCTTCTTCCCTCTTCTTCCTCTTTTTCCTTTCCTGGATGATTTCACCCGAAGCACAGAGTCTTACGAGAGTCACCAGAGAAGAAGTGGGTTCAGAAAATGTTAATAGTCCCGGACATCACAGAGGATAGCCTAGGGGGCTAACTGGGGTCCTGGTTTACCACCAGGAGCACACAGATGAGAAGTTGGGCATCCCTGAAGGCCCATGAGAAACAAAGATCTATAGGAAATGCCAACTTGAACTTTAATGAAGCCCCGATTGGCAAACATTAAACCCAGCGCTGGTCCTGTGAGGAGCTGAGACTTGAAGGCTGAGTCCTCTAGCTCCTGAATCATTTTCTAGGGCAAGCCTCCATACTCAGACACGTCCAGGCAGGTTCACGGCCCAAATTTCTTGCTCCAATATTTCCCGTTGCTTCGTTTTGGATTCGAATTTTGTCCCTCGTGTATTATGCTTTTTAGGACGTGTAATCCATCTGGGCTTTGGGCTGGAGCTGTTAATCTCCACTGTGGTTATTTCCCTTTCAGGACCTCCGACTTGGTCAGTGCCCAACGTGGCCCCCACGCCACATCCCTGCCTTCCTAGCTTGGAGGTAGAACAGAGCAGTCACTGTCCTCCATGGCCATTGTGCATCTTGTCGATCTCCCCCTTCTAAGGTAGATTGGGGATTTGAGCCGAAAGGTCGTAAGCAAGAGTACGGTTAACACCGCCCATCTGCCTCAGTGGCTCTGAAGGACCACGTATGAGTATGAGTTGAAGTTGAAAGGGACACTCACTACATGAACAAAAACCAGAAGAAGCTAATCGGTAGGGAGAAATGGCCACCATGGGGGACCGAGGGGCTTGTGTTTCAACAGCTCCTTTTCTGTAAGGCCTGATCTACTTTGGTTCCCACCACGATTCCCATGAACCCACCAAGCAACCGTCCAATAAAATACAAGGCCCCATGCTGTCAGCACAGAGCCCGACACGGGGCTTAAACCCGTGAACCTTGAGATCCTGACCTGAGCCCAAGCCGGACGCTTACCCGACTGAGCCACCCAGGCACCATGTTTCTGGTCTTTAAAACCGAAAGAACCAGGGCGAAAACTGTCAGCCAATGATAACCACAGCGGTTACTCTTCAATCGGGAAGATAATGGTGACGATGGCGGCACGGAGGGTGGGAAGGGGGTGATCTTGGGGACTGGTAGGGACCTATACATTAGTGCAGAGTAGCATCTAGAGGAGATGATCAGTTTGCCAAGGCCGACTCTGGGTTTTCTTCGGGGTGGTTGACGCACCGTGTCCAAAGGGTCCAAGGGTCCCCATCATCATTCTGAAACAGTGACAAGACCCCATAGTGAAGGAGCTGAGATGTAGGGGTCAGGAAAACCATTGGTTAAAAACCCCAGAAAAATCTTCCCAGAGCATGTTTCCAGTCCTGAAGGGGGTCATAAATGGGAGGCAGTTCAGGACAAGAGATGTCTAGTTACCAGGATGTTAGAATTCACCATGGCGGGAGGAGATGGACAGTAAGACAGGGATCGAGATAGAATGCTGGATCTTCCAGTGTGAGCCAGAAGAGTTGAAGGAGGGAGAGGTAGGTACGACATGACCCTCGGTTATTAGGAGGCCACTGAGTTGTCTTGGACAGCCTAGAAATACTAGGCCAACCTTGGCCCTGAAGGAGGTTGTAGCGGCAACGTAAGAGATATTTCCGGAGTCGCCCAGTTCCAGAGTTTGGTTGGGTAAACTGAACCCTAAGACTCACCTATCCGGGGATGAACTTGCCATTAGAGCAAATGAAGAGGAAGGGAGGGGTCCGTGCGTAGTCAGGCTGACCAGGCAAGGTCTTAAAACTTCATAAGCAAGAGAAACTAGAGCTCTACGTGGCTTGGCATGCCTTGCCCTTGCTTTCTGGAAGATTCTAACAATTCTCCAAGAGCCTCTGCTTTCTGTGATTAAAAAGCGAGCTATCAGAGCGAGAATGCCGTCAACAATGCCCATCTGCCGCCAGGCCCTGCCCTTTCCCATCTGGAAAACAGCATTTCTGAGTCGGATAGATTTGTTTAACTTGCCGAACCTCGGTTCACGGGATTGTGCATTTGAATTTTATAATATGGAAAATTAATTTCTTAAGTTATTAGGACAGAAAATTCAATAGGATTAATTCTCCTCGTTCAAAAATAATCAGAGGTCACCATGGCAACGCACATCAATGGAGCAGTACACAATGAATGAATCATTTCCCTGTGTTTGGCTGTTTATTCAGGGCCTCTCCCCTCTCGGCCCTGGTGGCATTTGTAAGGGTGGGTGAATCCCCGGGGTCTCTGCCACTAAGGAGCATGGGTCAGGGTGGTTGTATCCGAGATCCGCCCAGGTAGAAGGGCGAGTCTGGCCTGGAAGCAGTTTCCTTTGGCTTATGTCCTCATCCCCAAGGAATTAAAGGGTGAGGTTTGGAGAACATACCAGCTCTTTCTCGAAATTCACGAGCAGGCTGTGAAAATGAAACCAGCAATGGCAAGGATTCAGGCCATTTCCTGGATGCCAAATGCAACTCCTTGGAAATTGGAGAAAAACAGGCTCCTGACTTACTAAGAGGGATTTGCAAGGTCGAATGGTTCTGGCTGGCTGGCGTGAGAAGGCCAAGGGACGCTGATCCCCTTTCCCGTTCGGTTTTGCCTGGATTGAGCGGAGACAGGGGAGGATTTCTCTGGATCCCAAGTTCCATTTTCAAGAAGGGCGGTGTAGCTGCGTTAGGGAAAGCTTTGCCTCTACAGCCAGCCAGTCTGGGTCGGCGTGCCAGTCCCACCACTTTCTAACCTTGGGATAATGGATTTCTCTGATGCTTGGCCTGGTCGCCCGTAAACAGGGGTGTGCGGGCACGCGTGCACAGAGGATGAGGTCATTGTACAGATCCCACGAGATGATGGATGTGAGACCCTTAGCGTAGCGTCCGGCACACGGTAAGCATTGCTTCTCCTTCGGATGGGAGCGTGAACTGAGGGGAATACATATGGATTTCTCAAACTCTTGATTGAAACGGTAGGAATGGTCCAGAAGAGGCAACGGGAGAGAGGAAGGGTAGTTCCTACCTTTTGCCCCACCTGTCATTTACATCTAAGTTGGAGAATGCAGGCACACCCTTACAGCGCTCTCAGGAAATATGGCTTAGTTTGTTACTCACATCTCGAAATAATTAAATAAAGAGACCCTGAGATTCTGGGTATCTCCAAACACACCGCGAGCCATTAGAGGGAAGGTTCTCCCAGAGCACACGCGGATAGGCTGAGCTCCGGATGAGGAAGGACATCCCTCCACTGCCCTTGTCCCTTGTCCTGCCTGACTTGGAGTCTCATTTTGGTTCTGTGAGTAGGGCCTTCAAGGGGATTTGGAGCACGTGGAGAGAACAATCCGAATGCATATCAAAGGAAGAGTGGTAGAAGGTCCTGGAACGAAATCAATCAGACAATCGATTGATATCATTGAGTCTTTTTTTTTTTTTTTTTAATGGCTCAAAGAATCGTCATGGAGCAAATGTGACCTACAAGGGGAGGGAAATTTTAGGCTTTGCTCCCCTTGACTGCCTTGACTCTGCGTACTTTCTTCCTGGTTCCATATCCCTGCCCAATGCAGCAGAAGTTGATATCCCGACCTGCCTCTGGGGCCTGGTAGGTGGGTTCAGTGCGTTGTAGCAGATACAGCTTATCCATGATGCTGTGGCTTCCCTTGATCCCTCTTTTCGTCTAAATGTGTAAGCTAAGTCAAGGACCCCCTGGGAACCCTGCCCTCTTGTCCTTCTGACTCAGCATCCAGGAATGGACTGGACGATCCAGGCCTGCTTGGGACTTGCCGTCTCTTTCACACTTAGGCTGTGTGTGACCTCTCAGGTCCTGAAAGCAAATCCAATTCGACTGGCATGGCTCAAATATTTAATAAGGGGATTGCTTATGGAGATGTGAGCAGGGGAGAGGAACCACCAAGAGATAACGAGGCACCAGGGAACTAGCAAAAAGGGAAACCAACACCACCCCCCCACACACACACACATCAGAAGGTGCAAGGTGAGAAAAGGGTTTTATGGAGTCCAGCAAGATGTGGACCCATGGAGAAGGCGGGCACCCCAATAGGAGCCATAGATAGGCTGGACCTCAGCAAGTATGGAAGCACCAAGGCAGGGAGAAGCAGAGGAAAATAGCCCAGCCCCTTTCTTCTCCTACACTCTGAGTTCTGGCAAGTGTAGTCGTCATTAAAGTCTTTCAGTAGCTGCGACGGGGAAGAGGGAGAGAGAGGGAGAGAACTGGCTTCTTTATTTACATATGGACCAAAGCATAGAAATAGCCCAATGGATTGAAGTTACAAAAAGGCAGGTTTTAGTTTTAGCTGGAAGAGGGTCGGTAAAAAGAGTCTGGGTGATGACTGGTCTGTAGACGCAGCCTCCTGGAGGACCAGGCATGGCTTGGAGGGCTGAAGGCTGGATGGGATGGGGCAGACACTGAGGAACCAGCAGAGAGTCTGACAGAAGGCTGTTCTCCTAATGTTGCATTTCTGGGAAGAAGGGCGTGATGGTTAATTTTGTGTGCCAACACTTAGTGGTATTGCTTAATGGCTTTAATAACAGGAAAACATTATTTCAGGCTGTGTCTGCGAGGGTGTTTCCAGAAGAGATTAGCATTTGGATCGGTAGACTGAGCACAGAAGATCACCCTCCCCGGTGCAGGTGGGAAGCATCCCATCTGTAAAGAGCCCGAATGTAACAGAAAAGAGGAAAGGTGAATTTGCTCTCTTCGCTCGAGCGGGGACAACCATCGTCTCCTGGCCTCGGACATCAGAGCTCCCGGTTGTTGAGCCTTCTGACTCAAGGCTGGGACCTCCGCCATCAGCGCCCTGATCCTTTGGACTCAGACTTGCCTGGATCTCCAGCTTGTAGACGGCAGATCGCGGGACTTCTCAGCCTCCGTAATCATGTGAGCCAGTTCCCATAAGAAATCTCCTCTGACGTACATCTCTGGATCATGTTCTGTTTCTTTAGAGAAACTTGACTAGAGAACTTGACCTTGACGTGGCGTTGGGTTTGTAGACTCGGGGTCCCTATCAGGCCTTACATGTAAGCGGAGCGTTCCAGTTCAGACTGGAACTCTTAGGGGAACTGGTGTGGGCAAGTGGTAACAGAATGCTGTTTTGGCTGCATTTGTCCGTCACTTCCCTAGCAAGTTGAAGGAGAAATTAGGGGGAGTACCGTGTTTCTATGTGGGCATATTCCTGGGCCCCGTCATAAGCCATGCAGTTATCATCAGACGTAAACCCAGCCCCAGTATGGCGGTCGGCAAGAACATAAGCTTCCTAGTAAGCGCTCGGCCTTTCCACTTACCACCTGTGTGATCCAGGACAAGTCAACCTCTTTCTTCCCTACTTGCTTAACGTCTTTGAGCCTTAGTTTCCTTATTTGTGAGGTGGCCATCTTGCCTTAACCGCACCTACCTCAGATTGCTGCTAGGAGAATAAAAGTGAGATCAAGGAGGTGATGTCTTAGGACAGTGCCTGATCCATCGTAGACGCTTGGCCAACGGTAGGTAAATTTTAGGTTGTGGGAGAGGAGAGGAGGAGGAGACGCAGGGACAGGGAAGAGGGAGAGAGAAAGAGAGAGAGAGAGAGAATTGGCTTGTTTATTTACATATGGACCAAAGGATAGAAGTAGCCCAATGGACTGAAGTTACGAAAAGGCAGGTTTTAGTTTTAATGAAAGGAATTGGCTCCCAGTTCCTACCCGCTGGCTAGGAATGGAAAAGTAATGAGCTTCTTATCACTGAAGCATGTTACAGTCAAGGCAGAGCAGCCTCATTGTCAGGGTGCAATGGCAGTGGGTTTTTTTTTGTACTCGGGGAGAAATTGATTCAGAGAAGTTCTCGGTTGGGTTCCGCTGATACTCTTTCTGCAGAGCTTGGAGCACCAGATAGAGGCCAGATCATTCTCCAAGACTGCGTGTCCTCCAGGGGACGCCATTCTCCAAAGACCCTAAATATTTCGGTCCTGGGAGAGAAAAAAAAAAAAAAAAAGGAAAAAGTCACTTCTCTCGGGGCATTTCCCCGGAGTGCTTCGAGGCGGAAACAGTCACCATCGATGACGCTGTAGTCAGAGGCCGAGGGCTTGGGAGAAAATTAAATGACAGCATTTGCAGACAGGGGGACTCAGGGCTGTGGATGTAACAAAGTCACAAGGATGTAAGAGGATCATTTGAGATGACACAGAGCATTTCGCCCTGGTCTCTCCGTCAGGCTCCCTCCCGTGCACAGCCTCTCGCAGGGCTTTGTGGCTCACGTTTGCAATCCTAAGCTTCTCCAGAGGTCACTTAGGCAAGGGGGCATCAGGCATCCACCTTCTCACCCAGGAAATAGTCCAGCCAGAGGTGGGAGGAAGTTGCTCGAATTACCCGGCTGATGAGTAGAAATTTGGAGGCAGCTATGTTCTGAAAACAAGGAACGAGTGCATGAAAGGCTACAAACACAAACACAGAGACAGGGCGAGTGACAAAGGGTGTCTTGGGGAAGACCGGAGATGTGAAGGCCAGAGCATTGGGAGTCAAATCCCTGCCTTCCCATTGGCGGACTGTGTGATCTTTGCAAGTTTCTTAACCATCAGTTTCCTCGGCTGTAAAATGGGTATAACAATAGTAACCCTTTCATAGGCTTGTTAAGCTATGAGCTAATATTTGCAAAGCTTTCAGAATAGTGCCTCGCACTAAAATGCTGTATGAGTGACTGAGAAATAACTACAAAGAATAAGGTCCACGGAGGGTGAAGGATGAAACTGGGAGCCGTGATGAATCTTTGGAGAAGGGGAGAGACACCCACGTCAGCTGCAGCTGGCAGTTGCCATGGAGAAGTTCTGGGCACAATGACACCAAACTTTGCAAGGGGTTAAAAGTAGCTAGTGGGGCGCCTGGGTGGCTCAGTGGGTTGAGCGCCCGACTTCAACTCAGGTCATGATCTCACGGTCCGTGGGTTCAAGCCCCATGCTGGGCTCTGTGCTGACGGCTCGGAGCCTGGAGCCTGCTTCGGATTCTGTGTCTCCCTCTCTCTCTGGCCCTTCCCCTCTCGAGCTCTGTCTGTCCGTCTGTCTCTCTCTCGCTCGCTCAAAAATAAATAAACATTAAACAATTTTTTTTTTAAAAAGTAGCTAGAGGGGCCCCTGGATGGCTCAGTCGGCTAAGCATCCGGCTTTGGCTCAGGTCATGATCTCGCGGTTCATGGGTTCAAGCCCCGCATCAGGCTCTGTGCTGACAGCTTGCTCAGAGCCTGGAGCCTGCTTCCAATCCTGTGTCTCCTTCTCTCTCTGCCCCTCCCCTGCTCACGCTGTCTCTCAAAAAGAAAGAAATGTTTAAAAAAATTGAAAAAAATAAAAGTAGCTAGAAACCCTGATTTCCCCTCTGGGACTCTAATTATGAGCAAAGGCTAGTTTTGTAGAGGCCACACAGACTTTCTTTCTATTCAAAGACCACGGAAAGTTCTTCCCTGCCTCAGGGTATTGTGAGACAGGATAATTACCACCAAGTACTCTCGCAGACATTCCCCAGGAGCTGCATGGCTTAACGTAATAAGCCTATTTCTTGGACCGAGACTTGTCCAGCGCAGGTCATTTGGGGGTGGGGGAATAGGGACCCTCCTTCAGAGGCCGAGCTGCTGACGGAGGCTGTGCCTTCTTCAACTCATGGCCCCCAAGGGCTGCACTGGACGGTGATAAGGGGGGAGTACGGAACACTGTGGAGGTTATGGTGGCCAGACCCGGAAATGGAGACTCCCATTTCCACCCAGGTGTCCTTGGCTGGACCCCAGTCATGTGGCCCTGCCCCACTGCAGGGGACTAGAAACACAGTCCATGGATGTCCCCATGGAAGAGAGGAGAATGGTTAGCATTCTCTGCCACAGGGTCTTTGCACTTACCGTTCTGTCCCCTAGAGCAATCTTTTCTTATCATCTCTCTCTTCCACCTCCTCATTCTGCTCTGTTCCTCCTCAAAGGACCCTTCTTGACATTCCTAGTTTCAGAAGCTCCCTTCCCTTACCCTTACCTTCTTTTTTTTTTAATGTATTTTTATTTTTATTTTTTTAGAGACACACAGAAAGAGAGAGAGAGCGCACGCTCGTGGGAGAAAGGGACAGAAAGAGAGAGAGGATCTTAAGCAAGCTCCACGCTCAGTGCAGAGCCTGACACGGGGCTTGATCCCACGACCCCGGGACCAGGACCTGAGCCGAAATCAAGAGGCCAACAACTCTCAACGGACTGAGCCACCCAGGCGCCCCATCCCCGCCTTCTTTACCGCTTCGGTCGGGTTCTTCAAAGCACTGAGGACACTCTGAAGTCATCGAGGGCTTGCTTCTTCTGCATCCCGGGGCCCTGCCTGCTCCTTCCAGTCGTGAGAGCAGGAAGGTTGTGTATCTCGTTTATCAACACCCTTGTGGGTCTACACCAGCAGGGCTGAGTTAATGGCTTCAAGTTCATTCCAATCACGGAGAGCCTCACGGGGAACCAGAGCCTCCCTGCTGCTGCGGCCATCACAGATTGGACAGGCCTTTACAATGCCATCTCCCCGTTGTCCCGTGTCCCGTTCCAGCCCGGAGTCTGCGTGCTGCAGGCTGACCGTGGCGGCCCCGCCTGCTTCCCGGAGCCAGGCTTCCGGGATGCGTTTCCTCTGCTTTGCAGGATCTTTCACGGTGTTCTCGTCTACCCACTCTGTCATTCTGGAATCTGTAGAGACGGTTTTGAAAATTTTTTTTTTTTTTTCTATTTCAGGTCTCCTTGTTAAGCAGGAGGGAAAAATGTCAGCGGGGAAGAGCTAAGCGACGTCTGTGTGTGTGTGTGTGTGTGTGTGTGTCCACTCGGCAGTTGCATGTTGGAAGACGACTTATAGGAGGGAGGTGGTGACGGAGAGATAAATCAATTATTTTATGACTGCAAACGCGTAGGAGCCCCACGTCTCAGTGACTTCTAACTGCAGGGGTTTCCTTCTTGCTTACGCTGGACGTTGTTGGCTGCGGGCCGGTGGTGGCTTTGCCCCCTGTGTCTACACAGAGCGGGATGCGTGCTGGAGGGGCGCTCAGGGCCTGCCTTTCTCGTGGCAGAAAGAGAGCTCACGCGAGGACTCTGAAAGCCCCTGCTTGGTGCTGGGATTTGACTCCTCGCCTTCCGTTGGCCAAAATGAGTTGTGCCACCCAGCCCGCTCTCTGGTCCCAGGGAGGTAGACTCTTTCCTCAACAAGATCGCACACGGGAAGCCCAGCGGTGGAGGGGCGTGTAGGCAGGAAGACCGAATCGTTGGGAACCCCAAACACAAATGCTCCACGCTCCACGCTCTACAAAAATCTTACGGTGTCTGTGACAGTCAGGGTTGTTTTGGTTGGAACAAACAAAACCAGCTCACATGGGCTTCCTTTCGAAAGAGGCGATGTGCTTGGCCGTAGTCCATGGTTGGTTGTTCAGGTCGCACGTGTCCGAATCCATTCTGTTTCCCCGGCCCGTATTTCTTTGGGTAGAGCCATTCTCGGATAGGTTCGGTCCAGGGTGTGAGCTGTCCTATCCGGTCTTACAGTCCTGTAAAGGGGGGGCGCAGCCCTTCCCCCCTGAATTCTAGCCCAGGTGCCATTTGTCAGGTCTCATCAGATCAACTGGTGTGGCATGAGTGGACCTAGATTAGTCTCTGTGGGCTGGGAATAACGTATGGAGGCTGGTCACACACGGATTGTGCCGGACTCCTAGGTCCTGGTGGCGGGGGATGGGGGGTGATCTCTTCAATCTGAATAAATTGGACTGAGGCTGGGGGGGAAATGAATGGTTCCCTTCTGTAAAACCCACAAGTATACAGTGCTAAGACGGGTTCCTGGGCAGTTGAAAACGACAGATTGTATCAAAGAGGCTTTTAACAAATCCATACGTCAGTATGTGTCTGAGCCAAGGAAAATACCGATGGGGATAGGAAGTCAAGACTGTGGCTAAAAATAGAACACAACTGAGCAGCCCATGAGGGCTAATTAGCTTGCCCTGTCGGCATTGAAACTTGGACTTGGAACTTCCCGGTGGTCACGGTATCTTGACGAAATGCACTGTCCTCACCCCCCTATTTCTGCTATCAGAGTCGCAGGATAAATGAGGTCGTGGCGAGCGGGGACGTCCAAAATTCTAGGTTGTGACCCAGAGCATACCCAGTCCCCGATTCCCGCCCCCCCGCATAGGTGTGTACGTGCATGCGTACTTATGTTGTTACCTATGCATAGACAGATACAGTCTGTCTCTCTCTCTATACCTTTAAATATTTATTTATTTAAGTAATCTCTCTACCCAACATGGGGGTCGGACTCCCGACACCGAGGTCGGGAGTTTCACGCGCTCCCGACTGAGCCGGCCAGGTGCCCCTACAATCTATATATTTTCAGAAATAATGTTTAACCTTCCACGCGAAGCGCACTCCGACATTTTCTCCCTCGGACTGCCCAGTCTGTCCTAGTCTGCCCTATCCTCGCCCATCCTATCCTATTTCATACCACTTTATTTTATTTTCTATTTCTTTTTTTTTTTTTTTTTTTTTAATTTTTTTTTCAACGTTTTTTATTTATTTTTGGGACAGAGAGAGACAGAGCATGAACGGGGGAGGGGCAGAGAGAGAGGGAGACACAGAATCGGAAACAGGCTCCAGGCTCCGAGCCATCAGCCCAGAGCCCGACGCGGGGCTCGAACTCACGGACCGCGAGATTGTGACCTGGCTGAAGTCAGACGCTTAACCGACTGCGCCACCCAGGCGCCCCTATTTTCTATTTCTTAATGCAACTCGCAGACCATTAACATGATTTCATTGGCCGCTACGGCGTCGCAATCCACATTTTGAAAAGCACTGACCTAGTCGTGGAAAGGAAGGTATCTGCTGCACCTCGTGAATATCTATTGAGTAGCGGACGGTGAATGAATGAAATCGGTTCAGTCCAGTCTGTAATTACTTTGTACTCTGCTATTATGTATAATTATGTGTGCCAGGTACTGGGATGCAGTTACGAACACGTTCAGCCCCTGGCCTTGAGTCCACCTCTCATCGGGGAAGAGGGAGATCCTGAGAGGCAGTGACAAGACGGCGTGACCACTCTTCCACAGAGGTGAGGCAGGTGCCATGGGTGCACAGCTAAGAAGCCAGTGGCCCTTCCAGGATGGAAGGTGAGAGAGGGAACAGGGAACCCTCCGCCAAGTACATCAAGGAGCCACCAGAAAAGGGAGGTGAAATTCGTGATTTTTTTCATGTTTATTTATTTTTGAGAGAGAGAGGCAGAAAGAGAGGGAGACGCAAAATCCGAAGCAGGCTCCAGGCTCCGAGCTGTCGGCACAGAGCCTGATGTGGGGCTTGAACCCACGAACCTCGGGCCCACCACCTTTCAGGGCAATCATGAGAAGTGACTGCAGATGTCTGAGCTGGGGAAGAAGTCTTCCAAAACCTCCTCGAGCCATAAATAGAGTCTTTCTTTCTTCCTTTTCTTAACCCCCCCTTTTTTTTGTCCTTTAAGGGTATTGCTTTTCATATTTTTACCTCCAGCTGTCTCGATGGTATTTCAACCTTTTTTATGTTTTTCTAAGTCTTGTATTTAACGTGCCCTGGAAATTGTCATCGAATATGAAAAAATCAGATCTCAAACTTCTGCGTGAGGAACGGAGGGACGCAGAGTCAAGGTTTTTTTGGGGTTTTTATGTTTTTTTTCTCTTTTGAGTGCATGGACTTTTGATATATGGAATGAAGACGATTGTGTCTGATTGCGTCTGTAATGAACCCTCATAATTTTAGATTAGGGTTATGTGGACGTCCCAACTAATGGGCAGTAGATTGTGTGGATATAATTCTAGCCTATCATACTTTTTCTTCAATATCAATTACTTTGAATGCTTAAATATCCAATTTCCTGAGATTTTTATTGTTCCATTTTCTTGTTAAGAGACCCTCCCTCCCTCCCCACCCCCCCCACCCCCCCAGTTTAAGTTGCTAAAGCAATGAGCTATGAGTTCTGGCAGCCTGAAAGGAGCAGGAATGGGGAGCCCAGGTTCAGTGAGGGAATGGTTTATGGTTCGGAGTGTCTGGAATATTCTATGACAAATGCCGCCAGAGATTAGAGACTCAGATCTTTTCCCCAGCGCTCAGACAGAATTGGAAAAAAGGAAAAAATAAAGACAGGTTTAATTAACCTGCCAAAAAGAAAAAAAAAATCACAGAATGTCTGTGCGTGAGATTAAGAGCAAATCTAATGATGAAAGAGATTGGAAGGGGGGATGATTAGGCATATTTCCTATTCAGTCAGCTAATATCACTGAATCTCCTTAGAATCAAATCATCAAATTATTTCGGCTTTGGGGTTGCCGCAGCACGGAGAACTCCTGCAGGTGGAATCTGACCGAAAGGAAAAGTCAAGGTCACCGGCCCTCATCTACAGTCTCCAGGCAAATGCACGGCTGGAGGTAACTCACCCTCAAAACCCCCTCCAGCAGCGCAAGGAGCCCAGGAGAGGTCAGGGCAGAGCCACAGCCAGAAAGCAGAGGTGAAGCCAAGAGGCAAGAGGATTGCGATGACACCCGCCCAGGGGCGCCTGGGTGGCTCAGTGGGTTAAGCGGACGACTCTTGGTCTCGGCTCAAGCCATGATCTCATGGTTCGTGAGATCGAGCCCCACGTCAGGCCCTGCGCTGACAGTGCAGAGCCTGCTTGGGATCCTCTCTCTCCCTCTCCCCCCGCCTCTCCCCCTCCTCAAAGTAAATAAATTAATTAAAAAAAAAAGAATGACGTCAGCCCAGTAGAAGGACAAGTACAAGTGCGTGGGTGTGCGTGGGGGAGTGTCCTGTGGGTGTGGTCAGCTATGACTGTGTTGCTCACCGGAGCCCGTACAATGTGCCATTTCCTTGACAGACGGAGACAGGACCTTCCCAACCCTCCTTGGGTCCAGGTGGGGTCACATGCTTGGGTTCGTCAGTGGACGATGAACAGCGGTGAGGGCAGCCATTTCCAGGTAGGCTGGTGAAAAGTCGGCGGACCTTCTGTATTTCTTCTCTTCTCTATTCACCTTTCTCTCCTTCTTCTTCTTCTTCTTCTTCTTCTTCTTCTTCTGTCCTTTTTCCTTCCCCATCTACTGGCTAATGTGGAGCAGGACGTGGCCCCGACAGAGGGAAGAGCCACACGATGGAAGGGGCCCTGGTGCCCGAACATGCTGTAGAAGAATCTTCCAGACCCAACCACCCAGGACGCGACGTGGGCGGGAGCTGACCTGAATGGTGTAGGCACCCTAAAACGGGGGGGTTGTTTGTCAGCTGCCTTCATCTCTTTGAGCTTCTTTGTCAAATGGGCGTACTAATAAACCTTGGCTTTATAGGACCATTGTATGGGTTAAATGAGATACGGAAATAAAGTGCCCAGTCCGAGTCCCGTATGAATCACTCAGTGAATATTAGTTAACAGTGAGGCAGCTCTAGGCTGCTGTTATCGGAAATCTGGCTTATTCATTATGTGACAGATATTTCATGAACACCAACTACACGCCAGCGCCGATGAGAGACACTGGGGACACGGGGACATAAGACACATTCTCATGCGTAGCTAGTAGGCGTGGACTTTTATCTTTACCACGTGATTCAAAGGTTGCGCTCCCTATTCTGACACACCCTGACGTCCACTGTGGAATCCCTGACCACAGCTTTCCTCGCTGAAGCCAGCCCTGACCCCTGAGCACTAGCAACCAGAAAGTTCCATCCCGTATAAAGAGAATACAGGTCGTTTTTGTCGAACAAAACCCACTGCCCTTGTTCTGGAACTGCCCCAACCTCATGCTATGACTTTGTTTTCCCCATCGGGTTGGCTACGTGTCAGTTCTAGCTCTTGGGGTGAACACGTAACCCAAGCTGGCCGATCAGAGCCCTCCGCGGTCCCCGAGAACACTAATGAGGGAGTAAGCGTGTGACTTCAGCTGGGACAATCCGATGAAATCTCAGGGCTTCCACAAGAATAGTGACCAGGAGATGTCTTCTTCAGGCTTGGATTATTAGGCTGATCAGATACAATCTCGAAGCTCTGGAGTTGCCGTGAGCATCTTTGTGACCACATGGCAAGCCCCTGTCCGAGCTTCAAGCAAACGCCGGGGAGGCCGAGTCAAAAGACGTCAAAGGACGCCAGATCCCGAGGGTCTCCTTAGAGCATCTGGACCCCGCTATGCCTACAGTCCAGCTCTTGGACTTTGCAGTTCATTCAACCGAATAATTTACTGCCCAAAGCAGTTTTGCCGGGTGTTTGATTCCTTGGAACCGAAGTATTGCTGAGTCGATATCTGACATTAGCTTTGGAGACTGAATGGTCTGAAGCATCACGTACTCCCCGGAGAAGACACATCACCTGACCTTTAGGCACAGCGCTGACCTTCCCACCGTGCTGTTCGGGCACGGGCTCACCTTTCCGAAACAAGTTTAAACTCCGAAGTTTATATATGCTGTTAAAGACCCCTGGGCGCTCTTCCTTCCCCTGACCAGCCTTAGCTTCCTCCCCCTACCTGCCAGCCCATTTTACTCAGGTCCCACCACATCTTTTAGGTGACATTTTCCCATTTATGACAAGCTCGCCATTTCTGTGTAGAAGATAATCTTTTTAAAGCTCTCGCTCTGCAAGTTGATGGACTATAATCTCCGGGGAAATTTAAGAGGTGTACTTCTCTCTGGTCCCCCACTCCCCGAACCTGCAGAGAAATCCTCTTGTCTCCCCAAGACGGGAATCAGTTCGGCTTAGTTATTTTTTTCATTAAAATTCAAATTAATTGAATAAAACGCAGAGTTTCAAATTAATGAACCCCTTGCAGAACCTATACAATGCAAGCCTCTCCCGTAACTATGGAATTTCTTCTATGAACAAATGTCGGGGCTCCCCGGGGAACGGAGTTGGCTACAATCACCCTTATCAGCTCAGCTCAGTTACTAGCAGGCAGGTCCCTTGGTGGCAGTGTAGATTCGTAAACATTTCCTGAGCATGTACTATGTACTGGCTCCTGGACAAGGCACTTCCACGTGCATCGTCTTCTGGAATCCACGTGGCCACTCCAAATGTAAGTGGTGTGAGAGGAATCTACACAGGTAGGTATGGTCTCAACCCTTCTACCCACTGAGCTTACCTAGGAGAGAACACACGGACCCTTTTATAATGGTTACACCAGATCGGGATTATATGACACCCTGGGGGGGTACAAGAACAGGGCGGATTGAAAGTAAATGAGAGATGGGCACCGAGGAGGCCACTTTTGGGGATAAGCCCTGGCTGTCACGTGTTAAGAGGTGAATCACTGGGTTCTACTCCTGGAACCAAGATTACGCTGTATGCCAACGAACTTGAATTAATAAAATAAAATAAAATAAAATAAAATAAAATAAAATAAAATAAATAAAATAAAGTAAAGTAAAATAAAATAAAGTAAAGTAAAATAAAATAAAATAAAATAAATAAAATAAATAAAATAAAATAAAATAAAAAAATAAAATAAAATAAAAAAATAAAATAAAATAAGTAAATAAAATAAAATAAAATAAAATAAAGTAAAATAAAATTAAATTAAAAAATAAAATAAAATAAAATAAAGTAAAATAAAATAAAGTAAAATAAAATAAAATAAAATAAAGTAAAATAAAATAAATAAAATAAAATAAAATAAAAAAATAAAATAAAATAAAATAAAATAAAATAAAGTAAAATACAATAAGTGATAAAATCATGTGGCTATGTTATACCTTCCAGCCCCGATTTTAAAACTTCCCATCGTCTGAAGTAGTTTGGAGGGAAATGATACACAGGAAAGCAGTTGACTGTATATGGAGATTAATGTGTAATCTGTACATGGTCTGTTGAGTGCTTACCGTGTGCCAGGCGTGCTTGTTACCAGATCACTGGATCTTCAAAGCAGACATATCTATTGGAAATTAGTATTAGCATCCTTTATTTTTTTAATGTTTATTTATTTTTGAAAGAGAGAGAGAGAGAGAGAGAGAGAGAGAACAAGTGGGGGAGGGGCAGAGAGAGAGGGAGACACAGAACCCGAAATAGGCTCCAGGCTCTGAACTGTCAGCACAGAGTCCGACGCGGGGCTCGAACCCGCGAACCGTGAGATCGTGACCTGAGCCAAAGTCGGAAGCTTACCTGGCTGAGCCACCCAAGCGTCCCAGCATCCTTTACTTACATGCTAAAAAACCAAGGCGCACGGCGTTCACAGAAGCTGCCCAAATTCACCCAGTTAGTAAATGCCGAAATGGGGATTTCGCTCAAGCAAATTTTGCTCCAGTGCCTAAGTGCTTAAACTGTGATGTTCTGCCTCATGCTCAGGTGCCCTATGGTAACGGGAACTATGGCAAATACTTTTATGAAATCAGGGCAACATTCATGTATTTCTCTGGCGTCTGCTTTAGGTCAGAAACTGCTAGACACTGCAGATTCCGTGGTGAACATAAAGAACAGATGGACAAACAATATGGTCCTTGACTTCATAGAACAGGATGTGCAAAGGCTCTGGGGTGTGTTAGAGGAACGCAAAGAAAGGCGAGAAAAGCAGAGAAGAGAGTTGGAGCCAGATAAGAGAGAGCCAAGGCCGAGAACGCAGGGCCTTGTGGTCCTTTCAGCATTCTTGTTTTTATTCTAAAAACAATGGAACATCTGCAGAATTTTAAGCAGGGGAGTAACGTGGGGGAACATCATCTTTGGTCACCTCAACACCCCGGAGCAGATTGACAGTCTACTGGTCCCATGGGAAAGCAGGGAGATAGCATGACAGTTTTGAGGCCCCACCGTCGCCGGGAGCATCTGCCTCCGATGGAGTCTGGTGAAGTGTTTGTCACCATCTAATATAATGGATTCTACTGGGTAAGGTCGCCATCAAGGTCAGTTGAGGGTAAATGGCCTCCACTCTTCAATCTCGTGACTGAAGGTTTTTGTCGTAGGGACCAAGACCTAAAGCAGTTCGCTGTAACCATCATAGGAAGGTTGGTTGAATTCTCACACTTGGCACCAACGTTTTCTGTTGCCAAGAGCCAATCTGAGGTGGTTTTCTTTAGAAGGAAGCACTAGGCATGGAAGGGACATGGGGCTCTTCCTGTGTATGGCAAAGTGCAGCTATAACACCACCTCCTTGGTTAATGTTAAATGATTTTTTATAAAGCAAAAAGAGGTCCTCCTTTGTAAAGAATGCCCTTCGGAGCCTCACAGAACAAGCGAAATCCCTCCTTTTCGTGATACGAATTCAGATAGTTGAAGTTATTAGGGGTCTCCTTGGCATCTCTTCCCTGATGGAACGTCTTGTGTTCCTTAAAATGTCCTCCGTATTATGTGTGTGTGGGTTTGCGTTTTCCGACTTTCCTCCGTGGTGAACATCCAGATTTCTCACTTTAACCCATCCGCTAATCAGGTCAAATTTATCCCTATGCCTGCATCAAGCCCACGATGTTTGGTACCTAGTGGGTTCTCCATTAGCGTTTCGTCAAAGGAATGAATGAGTAAATGAGTATCGTCCTGAGAACACCCTCCAGGTTTTCTACTGCACTATTACAGTAAGATACTCCGGGCTGAAGATACAATATTGCAAGTCTACTTGATTATTTAGGGTCAAAACAGTCACCTCGTTCAGTTAAACGCTATGATTCGGTTAATGTGATTTAAGATACAAATGCATTTGCATTGTGTGTGTGTGTGTGTGTGTGTGTGTGTGTGTGTGTGCATGTTCATTTTGTGTCCGTGGGTAAGACAATGGTGTTGATGCTAGAACTCATCCTGGCCCCGGGGAATTATGGGCTGCTCGGATCCATAGAGGAGGACCAACGGCACACAGGGTGAAGCGCTCTTAAAGAGATCAGCCGTATGGGAACTGGAAACACGCACAGTGTCTGTGTCCGGGAACAGACTCTAACAGTGTGGGTGTCCCAACAGTGTGAGGGGAGCGTAGCGATAAGGAACAGGTGGCAGTGGCCCGGGGTCAGGTGGGTGATCGCCATGATGTTGCCAGATCTGAAGACTGAGATTTCTCGGAAACCAAACCCCGAGACACGGGCCCCTTCGGGCAAAGGTCAAGAGCATCATATTAGGGAAGCTGGGTCTGGGTCCCCAGAGCTCCACCCTGGAGGACTGGGTCTTGGGTCTGATTGGACGCAAGGGAGGCTTTTGGAGGAAATGGATCCCAAGACTGTGGCGGGAGGGGTGATTTTCTTCCAAGCCACATCAATCAGTATATAAACTGAGCTACCCTAAGGGGGGGGACCCGAAGTATAGCTGAGCAGACAAAACAGAAGTTTATTTTGTTAGCGTGCCGCAGTCCAGAGGTAAATTGGTGGTCCAGTGCAGATAGAGACGTCGGGTCCGTGATGACGTCAGAGGGACCAGGCCCTCCTACCTCATCGTTCCACCCTGATCTCCACGGTCCAAGCTTGTGCAGAAGCTTCATGTCTGTATCGCACAGCCTAGAAAGACAGAGGGGAGGGCAGGTAATTAGCTTTTAAGAAGCAAGACAGATGTTTCACACGTCACTTCATTCACGTCCTGGAGGCGAGAACTTGGTCACTTGGCCGCCTCGCACCGCAGGGGAGGGAAGGTAATGTAACTTTCAGCTCCGAGCGGTCACAGGCTAAGTCCTCCAGGAGCCAATGCTGAGACTGTGTTTGGGGTACAAGACGATCAGTGGAATCAACACCCATCGAAAGGAGTATAAAGCAGGATGAGGCAGGGAGAAGTCAGACAAACAGACTCGTTTGTTCAGCACCTACTAGGTTTCAGCAATGAACCAGGATACGGGGCCCCCGATCTTACAGACCTTACAGTTTACTGAAAGAGACAGAAATTAGCAAGGGAACAAACAATCAAGACTATTAAAAATAATGGAAAACCCCCATGAAGATATTCCAACGGAACAGGGAGTGTTAGTTGGCAGTTACTTCCGAGGGGGTAATCAGAGAGGGCTTCTCTGAGGAGGTGATGTTTGCACTGAGGACGGAATGAGGGAGATGGGGAACAGCATTGCAGGCAGAGAGAATAGCATGTGCAAAAAAAAAAAAAAAATAGGAGCAAACGCGACTCTTTCAAGGAAGAGAAAGAAGCTACTGGGACTTGAAGCTATTTTGGCAGAAAAAGAGATATAAACCCTACCATCAAATAGGTTGGGAAGGGTCAGATCATGTACTATTTGGATAAAGAGTTTGGAATTCATTTTAAATGTGATTGAAGCCATTGTAAGTATTAAAACAAGGGAGATGACTTAACTGTTTTAATCAAAATTCTAATAAATTTGCTATATTTTCATGGAACTAATTCTTTAAACCTATTTAACTCTTGGATCAATTTTCTGTACAACACAGTTAACCTGCTTCCCACTTTTGTCCTATTTTCATTTGACTGAAATTATTTTCATATGGATCAGTTTCACAGAAAAGCTTTTACTCTTGTTATCGTTCCCAACTCTGGCTCTGACAAGAATGACGCAGAAACTGAGACATGGCCAGACTGTCCCTTTATCCACAGGCAGGAGATTTATTTTCATGCCAAAACCCAGCGTCCCATGAAAATAGTTCTTCATTGCCTACTATGCCCTGACCCATTTCTCCTTGAACTTCTTTGTGTTTTTTTCCTGCTCGTTTGGGTTCCTTCTCAAGTTTCATGCAGGTCAAGATTCTTTCTTTTTTTTAAGAAAATAAAGCCCACTCAAAATAGCCTAGGCGGGCCTGCATGGCTCAGTCAGTTAAGCATCCGACCCTTGATTTCGGCTCAGGTCATGAGCTCACCGTTCGTGAGATTGAGCCCCCCTGTCAGTGTGGAGCCTGCTTGGGATTCTCTCTCTCTCTCTCAAAGTAAATAAATAAACTTTCTCTCTCTCTCTCTCTCTCCATATACATATATATATATAAAGTTTATATATTTATATATATATAATATATAATATATTATATAATTATATATAATTATATATAATTTATATTATATATATAATTATATATAATTATAATATTTTATATATTATTTTATATATTTTTATATATTTTTATATTTTTTATTTATTATAAATATATAAATAAATAAATTTATAATAAATAAATTTATAAATAAATAAAAATATATAAATGTATAAATAAATAAATTTATAAATATAAATAAATGTATAAATAAATATAAATTTATGTATATTATTTATTTATATTTATATATAAATTTTTAATAGCTTAACAAAAGACACAGTGTCTTAATTTATACCTAACTTTAGGTGTGGCTGGATCCAGGAACTCAATTTGTGTCATGGCCATTCAGTACTGCCCTCTATTTCTCTGCAATATGCTTTTCTTTTCTGTTGACCAGTGACCTGATGGCCACGGTCCTGTCCGTGTGGTTGCGCACAGCAGCTCCAAGAATACACGTTCTACTCCTCGGCGGCTGCAGAGATTTAAAAAAAAAAAAAAATCTAAAAAAAGTTTTTAAGTTTATTTACTTCGAAAAAGACAGAGAGATAGCCTGGATGCAGGAGGAGCAGAAAGATAGAGAGACAAAAAAAATCCCAAGCAGGCTCCACACCGTCAGCGCGGGGGAGCCCGACGCGGGGCTGGAACCCACGAAACCGTGAGATCGTGGCCCCAGCCAGCCGAATCCAAGAGTTGGACGCTTGGCGGAATGAGCCACCCGGGCACCCCGCCCCTGCCCCCAAAACATCTTTCCATCCTGTCTTGCAAACACTGCAGGATCGATTCCAGTTTGGGCGTCGTGTGACCACACCCTCCTTCATGATGTCGCCGAAAGAGCCTAAGGCTCTGGTCGGCTGGCTCACTCTTTGAGACAAGGGCTACAGCCAGCCCTTCCTTGTACCGTAGGAGTTGGAAATGGAGCAGTGATTGCCCTCTAAGAAACATCAAGCCTTGGATAGCAGAATAAAAGGGAACAGATGTCGGGCAGGGGCTGCCGTCGTCCCTGAGCCCGTGACACCGTTCCTGTCTGCAGCTCTGTATTTTCCTGTCCGAACTGCACTTCCTCGGCTGTGGCCTTTGGGTCAAGCCCGCTCCCGGGGCTGTACTCGTGCTTCTCACCCGGCACAGCCTGCTTTTTGCTCTCTGGCTCTAAAGGGACCACATCACTGGACTGACCCGAGCCCCAGAAATAAGATCCAGACAGAGCAACCCTATACAGGGAGCTGACTGCCAAAACAGCCACCCCTAAGCCCCCAGTTGGGAGGACAGCTTCTCTCTCTGCATCCCCCGTGGCGTCGAGTGGCTGAGCCAACACTTAATTCAAAGGCTAGAATCCATTCAAAGCCAACGCAAGGAACAGAAAAGAAATCCCCTCATTAAATCGATGCTCGGTGGGGTGTGTGCATAATTCATCCCAACACCATCAAATATAAATGTCCCAGCGTCGGGGGACTGGAGCCGGCACCACGGAAGTCTGAGCCTGCTTAGAAGGAGATGTTGGAAAGAGACAAGTTTTGCAAGGAGACCTTCTCGGAGCGGTCATGAGATGTGGCCCCAGAGTGTCTCCGGCAAGGATGCTCGAAGAGGACGTGGTCAGCGACGGGGCTCCCCCTCCAGCCTCTCGGCGGGCGCCTGTGTGTTTATAAACTCAGCTCCGGACTCCCTCTGAGCTGGGGCTGGGCTGCCAGAGCTGCCGAAGCACATGGAACGAAGGGTCCTGGGGCTGTGGATTAGACGGGCGACTTGCGCGCAGGGGGCGCGGGCTCCTGCTGTCCCGGCTGGGCTTGGCAGCTTTGCAAAGCATCGCTTCCAGCCCGCGGCCTCAACGCCAGCTAGCCCCAGGGCCTCGGACGGCCGCTGCGGAAAGTGCTGGTCAGGAACCCCTTTGTCCCTCAGTCCCCCGGTGCACAGATGAGGGTCCGGTGAGCCCAGGCGAGGTTCTCCCACCGCGTGGAAACCTTACCCTCCACCTCACTGACGTTGTCCGCGCATCTGCTCTGAGCGACGGCACACACAGCCTGGGTCCCGCCGCTCCTGTCCCAGAGAGGTTGCGTCTTGCTCCCGCCCGGCCAGACCGTGGTGGCAGTTCGTGACCTCCTCCTCCTCCTCCTCCTCCTCCTCCTCCTCACCGTCAAGGCTACTGTCCGCTTAACGCTTGTGGCGCGCTGAGCCCCGGGTCAGTGAGCCACGTGCGTCTCGTCAGTTATCCTCAAACGTGTGGATCCTCCTATTTCCAGGCCTTTTGCACCTGCTTCCTGGAACGCTCTTACCGGGCTCTTCAAAAAGCGTCATCCTCCTAGCCGCAAGCTGAATACCGCCTCTGTGCCACCCGTAAGAGACTCTTGAAAACTGAGAGCAAACTGAGGGTTGATGGGGGGTGGGAGGGAGGGGAGGGTGGGCGATGGGCATCGAGGAGGGCGCCTCTTGGGCTGAGCGCTGGGTGTTGTATGGAAACCAATTGGGCAATAAATTATATCTAATATAGAAAATGCATAAATAAATACCACCTCTGCAGAATATTCCTTCATTCCTTTAGTGGTGCTCAGCACTCTACCACATGGTCAAGTTCATTTATCTGCATAGTTATTTATATCTGCCCCACCCCCACCCCCGCCGTGTTGGAACATGAGTGGCTGAGGAGGCGAAGCAGGGATCCACTGTCTCGTTCCGTGTCGTGTGTTCATTGCCCGGAAGAACACGTTAAACAACATCAGTGCTCAAAAAATGTTGGCGGAGTGAATGAACAACTCTATGATGCAGATGATATTGTAATCCCCATTGCACTTAGAAGGAAACTGATGCCCAGACAGCGGATATAATGAATCGATCTCCGCTGGGTTACGTGACACTGAATTGAGTGCTGGCTGCTGATCGTCACCGCGGACCTGCCCCACTAGCCGAGCCCCAAGCCACGGTGCTGCCCAAACCCTCCTCTCCATTCCTTTTCCAGGATGACTCCATCTTGGGTCAAGATCGAGTTCACCAAGACCTCTTGGACGGTGACCTAGACAGTAGTTTAGGTAGTACAGTCAGCTGTCTCCAACCACGTGTCCCTTTCTCTGCTTTCTCATTCCCTCCCAGACCGTTCTTCAGTTCCTTCGTGATCGTGTATTCCTTTAAAATACTTGAGAGCCTCTGTGAGGCGTGAGCCCCCGGCTTGGTACACCCTCCCGTCTGGATGTATAAACGGGCCCAGACTCCCTGGTAGGGAACGCTATGGGATGGCCAGTTTCCTGTGGCCGATGAGAAGGAAAGAGGTAATTGTGTCAGGAGGCAGGAGCACTGTGTGTTCCTGTCGCCTCCTCTGGTCCTCAGCACTGGTTTGGTCCTCGAAAATAGCAGGAGAATCCGACCGAGTTATCCCTACCCAAACTGGCTCCAACTGTGTTCCTCCCTCTCTACAGGGTTGAGGCGTCCGGGCTAGAAGAGACGTGGTGTTCACGCTGATATGTTGTCCTGGATCAGAAGATCAGGGTAGCGGACGGTAAATATTCTGCGGGGTGCCTAAGGTGGAGTATAATCGGTCAATTCCAGCATCGGTCCAAGGGAGCTCATGGGCATCGATCTCCAACGTGCCACGTTGTTCTGGGCCCAAGCCCGTTCTCACTTCGCGGCGCTGGCCTGCCGAGAAACCCCGTGGGCTGTAATCCAGCCGGTCTGTCTCCCGGGATTTAAAGAGCAGCCACTCAGAGATCACTTAGCTTGTTGTAAATGGGTTTCGAGAACATAGGGGATCATAAAGCGCGGAAGGAATTCATCCGTCAGCCAAGGGGTCACACGGCTCGCCAGCCTCCCGGGTTCTCGGACGCTCGGCAGGTTTCCTGAGAAGCAGGACAACTGCCAAACGCTGCCAAGGCCTGTTCAGTGAGTGCGTTTGGAGAGTGCACCGCTGTTCTGCCTCCCCGCATCTGGACCTCGCAAGGGAGGAAACGACTGGGTTTAGCTGGTGCCGTTTGGCGCACAACCTCCCTCTGCAGGGGGCTGAGGCTGCGCGGGTACCTCTGAGGCTGATGGAGATGTGTGACATTGGGCTGCACGGTGTATTTCCCAAGGTCGTTGAGGATCAAGGAGGTAGCGTCTGTGAGTTTACTCGTTCGTGCTCATAGAAGCCGGGCTCTGATTTTGCTAAGAACATCCTGGGACTGGATCTAACCCCTGTCAGCCGATTCACCCCCAGCACTTCCCCCCTGCGCCCTGCAATCCATCCACGTCGGAATTGTTCCCGTGTCTTGAACATGGCGTGCCGGCTCTCCTTTCCGTAAAACTGTGCATGATACCTTTGCTACCTTGACCTTGGCCATTCCTGCACAGGACCCAACGCCCACTCTCACCTCCCACGCGAGCGATTCTGTATCTCATGGTCTCTCCTTAAATGGCACTCCCTTCAGAGCCCCCCTGACTCTCCTAGACCATTTTACGTATGTATGTATATATATATATATATATATATATATATATATATATATGCTTATTTATTGATGTTGAGAGAGTGCAAGGGGAGGAAGGGGCAGAGAGAGAGGGACAGAAGATCCGAAGCGAGCTCTGCACCGACAGGCCGACAGCAGCGAGCCCGACGCAGGGCTCGAACTCACAAACCGTGAGATCAGGACCGGAGCGGAAACCGGACGCTCAACCCACTGAGCCGCCCACTTAGGCGCCCCTGCTATGACTCATTCAAGTCTCTCATCAGCTTCATCTTTCCTCCCCCGAGGACCCTCTGCCTCCTGGAATTAGGATTGCTCGATTTACCAAGTAAAACTTCGAAAGGCCAGGCAAGCTTGCATTCCAGAAACACGGAGTCTGTTTTTAGTATCACTTGACCGATTACGAAAGAAAGAATGAGTTGTTTACCGGAAATTCAAATTTCACTGGGCGTCCTGTATCGCATCTGGCAACCTTACCTGAAATGCCCGTTCACCTGCAAAGGAGCCGATTGTCTCTTGCTGGGAATGGAACTCACGCGCCTTAAGACTTCGGGCCGAAACTACCACCTGTGACAACTACGAAAACCTGGTTCTTCCTGAACTGGCCATCATGCCCTTGGAAGCCAGAGGCGTGGTATCGCCACCTCCTGAGACCCTTGCAATCCAGCAGGTAGAACGGCCACTCATCCCTCCAGGATGCACTTCTGGGGCCATGTGGGTTTGCGGTGTGGGCGGGACGACCTCTCGGTGCTAATCTCCGCTAAATATGCTCCACGGCCAAGGTGCCCTGGATACTTCCTAGATACCCACCTGCCCAAAAAGGCAAGGCTTAGACCACCTGCCATGAGCAGCCATCCATGTCCCCCACAGACTGGACAACGGGCATTACGGTTTTTATCTCCAAGGTAATTTGATCTCAGGAGCTCCGTTGCTTTTTTCTGCTACCTGGCCTTGGGGAGGAACATCTTGACAGATTTAATTAAATTTGAGTTTCAGGAGGAGTGTTTGGGTTTCTTGCAAAACAATCCCTCACTGGAAGACAGCTTATTCTTCAAATTTCTCACTTTCTCAACAGGCTGAAGCTTTGCATAACAAGAGTTCTTTAAAAATTCGATGTTGGTGCATCCTGCTAAGGATATTTGCTAAATGAATACGTGGCATGGAGGGATTGCCGATCTCGAACATCTACTGTGAGCCAGGAGGCTAAGTGCTTTGTATTTTTATTTCGCTCGAGTCTCACAGATGCACTATTGGATTAGGGCGAAGATTACATTTTTAGAGGAGGAAACCGAGGCTCAAAGTTAAGTGAGTAAGTTCACATCAGTAGTGTAAGATTTGGGATCTTCTACAAAGTATTGTAGGAAGGGTGTGCTTCCCCCCACACTGTTGATTTGGGGGTTCAGCTACGGGACTTGGGGCGTCCGAGGAGATATTCACATGTGGCCCAAAGGTGGCCCCAAGAATGCCCGTGTGTTCTGGCCCGGGTCTCGTGTCCTGGTGACGTGACAAAGGTTCTGTCTCTGACCAAACTTGACTGGGTCTCCCCTGAGCTTCTCAGCTAGGCTTCAACCTTTGGACACCTGGGTGCATCTCTGGGTTGTCCAGCCTTAGCCAGAATGCCTCTTCCTGCCTAGCAGCCTGACAGCCTTGGGTGCATATTCAGTCTTTTACCCATCAGCCCCCAGTGATGTCTGATCGCCCTGGCCTGCCTTCAGCAGGAATCCCAATAGGCTGGTTTAGCCAGAATCCACCCCCCACCCGCTGCCCCCACCACCCCCCCGCCACAACCTTACCCTTGATATTTCATCTCATTATTTTTCCATCCATCGGTCCCCTACCCTGCTCTCCGCTGTGAATCCCTCTTTCCTTGCCATATTTGGGGTGGAACCCGATCTCTCTCCACCACCACCAGACCCCAATGGCGCCCCCTTGAAGAAAGTTGGCCTTACCATCTCCAGCAAAGACATGATTTTTTTTTTGCTTTGACACGGGACCCTGGTGGCTGCTGGTACAGGGAGGACAGGATTCACGGAACAGAGCCAGCTCAGCCCCTACCTAGCTGACTGGGAGCGGAAAGCAGCTACCCAGCTGGATCCAGTCTAGATGGGCCACACTGCCATTGACTTGCAGACCTGAAATCCCCCGAGATTCCGAGATCGTTTTCTAAGCAGCAAAAGATGATTTGCTACAGCCAGGAGCTCACATGTCCCAGATTTCAACCCCTAAAATTTGAATGCGTGGGTTCGGGCCACCCACACTCACCCCTGGAGCGTGGGCAAGCTCCACATGTCCGAGAGTTGTCAAGGCCGCAGGCTTTGGATTTCAGAGGAACCGGAAACGTGCAGAGGGAGTGCGGGCCTCTAGGGAAGTTTTACAGCACAGCTTTGGAATAGGAAACACGGCCGCCGCTATTTATTTTCCTGAAAAATCAAATCTTCTCCCCTTCTTCTTCTTCCTCCCCCTCCTCCCCACTTCTCTTCCTCCTCGTCCTTCTCCTCCCCTTCCTCCTCCTCCCCCTTCTTCTTCTTCTTTAATTTTTCTCTGTTCTTCCAGTTTGATCAGTTTCTATTAACCTACAATCAAGCGAACTAATGACTTCATCTTCTAGGTCCATTCTGCTGGGAAGCCCGTTCCAAGAATTATTCATCTCTGACATCGTGTTTTTCATTTTCATTCCATCTTTTTATAGCTGCCATCCCTGCCCGAAGCCCTCATTTGTTTCTTCACGATGTCTTGCACGCTAGACTCTCCAACGTACTAACTTTAAAGTCCCCCTCCGATAGTCACAACACCCGCCCCCTCCCCGGGTCCGGGCTTGTTGACTGTTTTATCTTTCGGTAGTGGGTGCTTTTTTTTTTCCTGTTTCTTTTTTTAACACTTCTCTTAATTTTGTATTACAGGCCGAATACTGTGTGTAACAGAACAAGAAAGACTGAAGTCCATTGTGTCGATATCTAGACACGGGCATGCCTTTCCTTCCACCAAGTCTTCTGTATCGGAGGCGGAGTCAATATCGCCTAGAGTTGAACCAGGTATAATTGTATCGTTGCTGTTAAGGCTGCCAGTAACCTCGGGGTGACACTTCAGATTCCTCCAGGAGCCACGACCTCATGTGGAATCTGAGGCCTAGGATTCAGAAGGGTTTTCCTCAGTATCCCTCTTGCGCTCTGAGCAGGCCGTCCGAACCTGCTCCAAATATGGAGCACCTTCTCTTGTACCCGGCAGTTGACTTCTGTTGCGCACACGAGGCTAATGATAGGGCAGGGAGTTTCTCAGATGTTCTAGCCTTTGCCTTAGGTAGATCTGTGCACCCGATCTCCGGGGGTGGGGCTCTCTCGGCCTCCCACCCATCCTCCTCTGACAGTCTCTGCCCCAGGCAAGGTCTAGAGCCCAGGCAAGCTTCCTGTCCTCCGGTCCTCTACTCCGTGGCAGCTGAACTACACCTTGTATAAAGCAAGTTTTCTGCTACTATCCCAGCAGCCGATGGCCTGCGTCTAGTGTCTGTGCAGTACGGAGGCGGGGGGTAGATTTTATCCTTCTCCCAGCGGCATTTGATGGTTTCCCAGTGTCAAGGCAGAGCCAGGTGGCAGGTGGGTTTTGCTACGTCTTCCCAAGGAGCATACGACTTTGGTCTTGTGTCCAAAGGAAGGGCGGGCCTGGGGCCGGGGTGGTTCCTGCCCCTCCTGGGGTGGATTCGAGTTTTGCTTTGCATCGGCGGAAGGTTTATGGTAAGGTGGTTTCCTGTCTGTCTCGACATGAGGTTCCACTCTCAGACGGTGGCAGGGTCTGTGGAACCGGGGCACGGAGGGTGTCCTAGTGAGTAACGATGGAGGTCCGTGGAACCGATCCCCTTGGTGGGTACAGACTTCCTTTAGATTTAGAGAGTGCCCAAGGGTTCTAGGCTGTCGTGCTTGCCCTGGCTTTGTTCTCAGGAATCCTTAAAAAAATTTTAGGGGCCCCCGGGTGGCTGTCGCGTAAGCGTCTAACTCTTGATTTAGGCACAGGTCATGATCTCACGATTCAGGGGTTTGAGCCCCGAGTCGGGCTCTGTGCCCACAGCGTGGAGCCTGCTTGGGATTCTCTGTCTCCCTCTCTCTCTGCCCCCTTTCCCTGCTCGCACGAGTGCGTGCTCGACCTCTCTCAAAAATAAATGAACATTTTTCAAAAGACTCTTGAAAATGTTTACTGTTTTACCATTGCTCTCTCCTGGTGGACCGCCTCTTCCTGGGCTCAGGCAAAGATGTAACCTCTCGTGGGTCCCCTCTCCCCTTAGAGGAAACTGTTGCCCTTTGGAATTCAGTGACCTATATTTTTCTTGTAGCCTCAGCTTTCTGCTGGGCTCCAAAAACTAGCATCATGCAGATTATCTGGCTTTTTCTCGTTGTCAGCAGAGGAGTGACATTCACGTACAGCTCTGACCACCGCGGGGGACTACAGACCCTTTCTTACTATAGTCTCGGGCTCAAACTAATGTTCTATCATCTTCTCTGGGTGTTTTGTTTTCATTGGCTCTTTGATGCAGCAGGTTTGTTTCCCCTTGGGTTTGTCTCGAAACCGCCAACCCAGCTGAACGCATATGCAAGACGTTCCTGAAGGTTCGAGGAAAAGGTAGACGTTACTATGCAGAAAGACAAATGACTGAAATCTTAGCATCGTCAAACCTTAGTCTTAAGTGCACTCTAGCCACTTGACAATATCACTGCCATTTTTAAATATGGAATTAGGAATTCTGCCATGTTTGTTCAGCATCCAGCCACCCACCCCACCTGCGGGCTCTCCTAGCTCCCTGCTCTCCCATATTCTGGATCCCCTCCTTTTAAGAGTGGTGTCTGGGTCACGAACCTTGAGCTGTAAGCAGCACGGCTCAGTCAGTCTTTAATGAAAGAGGAATTTACTGGTAGCTCAGGAATTGAGGACGTTCAAGGGGGGAACACCTGAATCCGAAATTTCTGTGTTAACAAGTCTTTCCGATGAGTGGATCTGCTCTCTTTTCTCCTGGCCTCGTTCTCAGATGGGCTTTCTCTGGGCTCAGGCAAAGAGGGCCACCTGCAACTTTAGACTTAGAGTCTCCCCGACGTAGGGATTGCAGGGAAAAGGGATACCTTCGTTCCGCATAGCTCAGGCAACGTCTAGGGTTACGAACCTTACGGGCTTGGGGCTCAGTCACCTGCCCATTCCCAGAGCGAAGGGGGTTGGGGGGTTGGGGGGTTGGGGAAGGTTCACCTCCGCTGAAATCACAAGCACGGAGACCGGAGAAGCGTTAGTTTCCCAAAAGGGAGACATTTGGAGAAGACACAGCAAGTTTCAGATATCATTGCAATCAAGTCTCTTCTCTAGGATGCAGCCAATGAAAAGTAGTCATTACTCATAAACCATCGTGAATGGTTCTAGAAATTATGAATTATTTTAGCGCTTTACGTAACCTGGCTTTCTGGGTGTAGGGGCCAATCAAACTCTGGGTGTGTTAGGGGGTTATATACTGCACACGGGAATGTCTTTCTGAGGCTGTCCGTGAGAACTCAACCTGGGGCGTACGATATTTGCTGGCTATATGCTCTTCTCCCGGCTGCCTAGTCTGGACTTCGTACACAGTGTCTATTTACGACCGTCCCCGGCGCGGGCACACAATTTACTGCTGTCTTCCCTGCACTCAGGCCTCCTCTGAGATGATGACTTCTCAGCCCCCAGCTGGAGTCTGAGCTCTGATTAGGAACCAAATGACCTCAATTTCACAAGCCTTGGATGGGACCAAGGAAATACTCCTTAGTCAGCAGGAGCAGCCGTTGATATGGGAGGATTGGCTGGGGGCTGGTAGCCCGGTTTGGAAGGGGGCAGTAGTGAAGGACCGACTTTTAGGGGTTTGGAAACCCAGTGTTAAGAGTTTCGTAAGTCAAAACGGCGCTTCTGAAGCCTTTAAACAGGGTGGCTGCTCACTGTCCAAGTCCACGAGGTGAACGTGGCCCTTGGAGTGGTACAATGTGGAGGGGTACCACCTTTACAGACCCCCATGTCTTCCCCAATGTGATTATGGGGCAGGTGACTCCCTACATGCTTCCGCCCAAGGACGAGGCGAGAAATCAAGGTGAAAAGCAGAGATCTGGGGGGCAACGAGGTGGCTGAGATCACTCGAAGGCAGAAGGAATACTTGAGGAGCTGAACATCTTTGCCCTGGAGGGGACCGCCCTGGGGGGAGCCAGTTCTGAGTTCGGACAGAGGGAAGAGAATATTCCAGAGTGGAGGCATGATAGGCTCTCCTTGCCGCCAGGGGCTGGATATGATTACCTGGCAGTGTAAGGAGCCAGAGTCAGCTTTTGATCCAAACGCTGGAAGAAGGTGTTAATTATACAGGGGACCCAGAGGGCCCCGTTTTGGTGATGGGTTGCCTGTCACATGCTCTCCCCGGCCTCCGGGCCTTTGCCAAAGGTCTTGTCCCTCGGGAAACACCTGTAGCTCCTGCCCCGACTCCCTCCACGAAGCCCTTTGCTTGTTCTCACTCTCTTTTTCAAACTCATTTGAGGAATCATTTCCCCTGGGAAATTTTCCCGGCCATCATCCATCCATCCATCCATCACCATCACCATCTTCACGAAAAATTATCATTATCACTAGGATCAGTACAACTATCATCGCGCTTAATAATGCCACATAATATAATGATGACAATTATTAATACTAAGTAACATGACTGTGAGTGAGACGTTCCATGTGCCTGTCCCTGGGACCCATGCCTTCGCATGGACTGCTCACAACAAAGCGAATATTGGTTCCATGCTCCCCTCACCCCACTCTGACCCTGAATGAGGAAACTGAGACCGACACATGCATTAACTTGCCCCAGGACGCCTAGTGAGCAGAGGGGGGGAGCCCAGAGTGATCTGGGGCCTTTCGGACACACTTATCACGTGGTTTTGTGACTTCCGGTTCTCATGCTGTCCTCCCGTCTCTGCTGTGACCTGCCTGGTGGAGGACGGGGACCAGAGGAGGATTCTACAGACCCTAACCAATTTTTGCTACCGACCAAATGTGCCAGGTGACCAGGAGAGGGGTGTGGCGTGTCCGTTGTTCAAGGGCCGGAAGTGCTAAGAAGAGGGGGGCAGGAGATGATCCCCAAACTCAGGATAAAGGGCTCAGGCCCTAATGAGCTTCCAAGGATCACACCAGGGGCGTACCAGCGACCAGACGACAGCAGGCAGGGACGATGGGATGGACTTCTGAGAGCTTCTGGAAACTTACCAGCCTCCCCACCCTTGTCACTGTGTTGCTCCCGGCTGGTCCCTTCACAAGAATAGGAGACAATATAAAATCAGGGAGAAGAAATGAAGCCCAAGAGCACGACCTTCGGGATGGGAAGGGGTGGTCGAGGGAAGGAGCAGGGAGGGTGCTGGCTGGAGCCTGAAGTCATGGGGCTGGAGGGGACAGGAAGGCAGGAGGCTGGCAACGCAGGGGTCTGTGCAGGTTCAGGTGTTCGTGGTGGAGAGCACAGACATAGGAGTCCCACAGGCCAGAACTTAAACTTAGCCCTGCCACATCACACGTAATTCTTCTGCCCTAAACTCGAGTATCCCTGACCTCAACACGGAGTCACAACACCCCTGCTCAGAGAACGCCATGGAGGGTTAAATGAGTTAATACCAGAGAGCCCTTTGCTCAATGCATGGCAGATGGTAAGCTCATACGTCTGCTATAATAGCTCTCTTAGTCGTGAGGACCAGAGGCTACGCTCCTGCTGACTCCCACTTGGGAAGAGGGCAGCCCTACAGGGCTCAGGAAGAGGCAGGGTGAAAAGGGGCCACCCTATGGACTCCCAGTTCTAAGGGGTGGGGCGGAAGAAAGTGCAAAGCAGGGCTCGGTTAGGAGGGGCTGTGCCAGAGCGGCCATGACCTTGAGGAGGATGATCACCACCGTTGCGCCCCAGATGACAGCCCCAGGTCCAGACAGAGGCCAGAAACCAGGTTGGGATTCCCCCACGCCGGGCCACAGGTCAAGGGCAAACACGTGAGAGACATTGTCAAGAATCTAGCAACAGCACTGAGCTGGGAGAAGATAGGTCCAGAGAAAGGGGCTGAGGGCTTGGCTGTCATATCCAAGCTGTGAGGGGCAAAAGTGAGAGTCCATGGATGGGGGTGGGGACAGGGGTAGGGTGTCCTCCCTGGGGGTAGTGGTGAGCTATGTGGGGTCCCAGCTGCACAACTTGCTAGCTGAATGAGCTTGGGCAAGTTACTCAACCTCTCTGGGCCCTGATGTCACCGTCTGTAAAATGGGGATGAGGACAGTAGCCCTAAGGAAGTTTTAGGGTCATGTGGAGATCCGAGGTGTGGGGAAGCATTTAAGTATCGGGCGCATAGTCTGCGATCGGTAAGCGTTAGCTATTGCTAGTATTTGATTAGCTCTGGCTCTAGGATTTTTAAGATAGTATCGAAGGGGGCTCATCCCTGCTCACCAGGGTAGAAAAGCAGAGAGGCTGGGGAAAAGGAGCCCTAGCTGAGAGCCAAGAGCATGCTGGAGGTGGGGGGTTCCCAGAATGGTGGCAAGAAAGGCAGTCAGGAGCTAGGTGAGAAGCCAGGCTGAGCCGAGAAGAGGGGATCCCCACGTGTGCCATGGCCTGAATCTTGGGGACCGCACTGTAGAATTCAGGTGCCCTTCAACACGCACATACGCAGTCTCCAGAGTTGTGCACTGATCTTACTTACCTTCGGAAATATTCAGTGTGGGTCTGCAGCGTGTCAGGCACTCTGTGCTACGTACTGTCGGCCAAGACAGGCATCGTCTGTACCTCACGGAACTTATGGTCCCTTCAGAGGGGAGGATCTTGGCACTGAGTACAAATTAGCATATGGAGAAGCCAGCGAGAGGAGGTGTGGGTGAGGAGGTTTGGAGCGTCTGGAGAGCAGAGCGCGAAACAGGCAGAGGAAACATCATGTGCAAAGGGCCTGTGGTGTGAGGGAGCAGGGCACATTAACGAGGTGGGGGTACTCGTGCCAGAAAAAAAAGGAACTGGCTGCTGGGCTCCAAGAGCGAAAGTGCCCGTGATGCTTAGTTACTGATGAGGAAACTGAGGCTCAGAGGTTGTATGAATGTCAAGGTGAATCATCAGGGAAATGGCGAGGCTGCCCTTCAAACTCAGGTATTCCGAAACCCCTGTTCTTTTTCCCCCGCTGCCCGGTCCTGCCCAGGTGTACCCAGGGTAGGTAGCGACTGCCAGCCTCCCCAGACCAGCACAAGGCCTGGGTGTCCCCCAGCCGGCCACACGTTCTTCCTTCTGCCGAGGGACGGTGTTTGGGAGGGAGGTGGGCAGCCGTGGGAAACTTCTGCTTGATGGGTCCTTGCCAAAGCCTTTTACCTCCGTCGTGGGAAGAACAATATTGAAAATCAATGGGGAGAACGTGTCTGAAAGGGGAACTCAATCAAATATCCCAATACAGAGGAGTTAATCATCCGAAATTAACCTTATCACGTCTAGTATCAAACTGATCTATAAAGAAAATCAATGAGAGCGAGTCGAACCCCGAAGCCTCGCGCCCCATCCTGGCTGCTGCTGCGACCAGGCTGTGGCAATTGGGCTCTATTACCTGGAGACTGTCCCTCAGCGGTTGATAGATTTAGCCACGGGCTTTCGATGGGTAGTTTTCATATACGTTTCTCCTCCTGCATTTGCTTAACTGCCATTCTTAGAGCCTTAAATAAGATGCACTTAGCTGAAAATTGTCCTTCACCGAGGAGACACGCTGTTCCCACTGAGATGGATAATCCCGCATTGTGTGTGCTCGTGCTAGGAGGAAAACAAGACGTTCCCTCAGAGACACAGCTGCGTCGCCGTTCCCAAGCGGCCCAGAGGGCTGTGCGGGGCCGGGAGGGTGCCCTGACGGAGTGGGTTGGACAGAGGGGGACCCCTAGAGGCCGATCCGGGAAGAGTGTGGCCAAGCCAGACTGAGGGCTGGTGGGGGCCCCACGCAGATGAGGGAAGCTGTCGGGCGTGGCTGGAACAAGGGGCTGGAATCTCCCCAAACGGAAAAACGGGAGTGATTCTTCCGGACCAAAGCATCGCTGTCGGGCTACTCATTGTCCCTCCTCCGCGCTAGCTCTAAGCCCCGTGAGAGCAGAGGCCTTGTCTGTTGCGCCCGCTATTAAAATTCGAGCGTGCAAAATGACACCTAGCCCAGGGACGCCCGGGTGGCTCAGTCGGCTAAGCGTTTGACTCTTGGTTTGGGCTCAGGTCAGGATCTCACGGTGGGTGGGTCTGAGGCCCGCGCCGGGCTCTGCGTCAATGGGAATCGTCGGGGCCGAACCTCGACACCTGATATCAAGCAAGATCCCATACGTCGCAATGGGGGGGAGCAGACGCTGAGGAGTGTAAAGTCAACAGGGTGGCTAAGCAGCTGGCCTGAGGTCACACAGCTTGGCGCTGTTGGTGTTAGAATCTGAACTCGGGCCCCGGGCTCCCGTCGCGCTCTTAAGCCACTGCCCCAGTCTGCCCTTTTACGGCAAGCTTGATGGGCGCGGGCTGTGATGATGGCAGGGGTGAATGAAAACGTTCAGAGTGAAGAGTGACATCCGCAAGGGAGGGGCCCAGGCAGGACCGAGCCCCCGCCCTCCAGCGCAGACATCAAAAGTGTAGCAGAAGGCGTCAGAGTCAGACCCGCCAGAACTCCGATGAACTGTCCGAAGTGGACAGCAACCGGGTGAAAGTCAGCCCCAAGAGGGTAGAAAAGCGTGGGGTGTTTTATCTGCTTGTGCCCCGGCCCCTGAAAATGACGGTGCCTTGGCCCTACGAGGGACTTGTAGCATCTGAACGTACCAACAGCCTCACATTCAAAGTGGGAGCAAAGGAAGGCTCCCTCTGCCTCCCCTCCTGGGAGCAGTGGGCGGGCCTTTTCCCTCCAGGTGCTCTTTCTCGAAGACGAAGACCTTGACCTTCACCTCCGCTCTGCGCCTCCAGGGAGCCTAGTTTCCTTTTTATCATGGCGGTCTCTGCGTGGCCCCTTCTGTGCACGGACCTTTCCCTGCAGAGCGGCTGGGATCATGCTGAACTACGTCCCGTGGACGCGATGTTGACTTCCATCTGACCGATGGGTAAACTGAGGCGCAGAAGGTTCTGGAACGTTTCCGTGGTCCCACGGCTACTAAGAGTGGGCTCCAGGATAGAAACGCAGGCCGATCTGACTCCGGAACCAATGTTCTTGACCACAAAGGTCAGCGGCTCCCTTATAAACATTGAGAAGTGGTGCTTTGTGCCAGTGAATTGTGTCTGAATATAAGTTGAGCATTTTCCAAGAAAATTGAAGCCCGCTTAACGGGAGAACATTTATTTATGGAGCCAGGAGTGAGACAGCAAATGTTTCCAGAGCAACACTTCTCACTTTCCCTGTGTTCATCCTTTTGTTCTCTCTGGGATGTTAAAAGATGATTAAACTTCTACAGAAAAAAAAAAAAAAAAAAAAAGTTTTCAAAAACTTTCCACAGAACCTGATTTTGTCAAAACAAGAACCACGTCGGGAATTCTCAGCCTGGTAGACATACAGGGTGGCTGTCTTGAGACCCGTCCAGGGCCGTGCACCAGACAGACCTGGGTTCCAACCCCAGCAGCAATATTTCTTTTTTTAGATATGTTTATAAGATTGAATGTTTATCTATGTATTTTGAAGGGGGAAGGGGCAGAGAGAGAGAGAGAGAGAGAGAGAGAATCCCAAGCAGGCTCCGCACCGTCAGCGCAGAGCCCCTCCCGGGGATCCGTCTCACGAATGGCAAGATCACGACCGGAGCCGAAATTAAGAGTCGGAAACCAAGAGTCGGACGCTTACCTGACTTGGCCACCCAGGCGCCCCTGAAGCTTTGGGGCCTGGGCTTTCTCATCTCGCCCATTCTGTCACCAAACGCTGACTAGCACCAGCCTACTCTGTTAACTTTGCTGTCACCTGTAGGGGCCTGGGCTGCAGGTACATTATATATATATATATATAAGGTGTCCCCTATTTTATATAGAAGGAAGCTGAATCCTCAAGCAATAAAATCGAGGGCTGCAAGGCAACGGTAAAGAACTTACCCAAAGCCACAGCACCGGTAAGTGGGGATGCCGAGCTTCAGATCCCTGTGTGTCCATGTCTGAAGCCTCAGCCCCTTCCCCCACAGCCCAGAGCTTTGCCAAGAAAGGAATGGGGTGGGTGTTCTAGGATGCTTTACGGGAACCGTTGCTCTCCTTCGGAGGGTTTGCTCCCTTTTGTAACCTCATCCAGGGGTCTGCCCCTGAACCGTGTCAGTTTCCCAGACGGTAGTTTGCAAAATTCACTCCGTTCCCCTTTTGTGTTCATCTCCAGTTGGCTGGTGCCTCACTGAGCCCTCTTGAGACAAGTAGTGGCCGTGACGATGTGTTGGAATAGCCGTAATAGCAACCGAGGCCTCGAAGTCTCTTTCAACTCTCCCTCCTCCTCCCGCCTCTGTGTCCTGAGTGTCCTATCTCTCAAATATCTCCTCCTATCGCCCCCTCTCCCTTCCAAGCCCTTAGCAACCCTCGCCTACGGGTCAACAGCGGTCCTGACTGGTCTACCCCCTGCTTAACACCCGTCTCTGCCTTGCCATCACCTCTGACTCTCCGATTCCTTCAAGTTCTGTCCTATAAGCCATGCCTGGGAATCTGACCTTTGCCCCTCTATCCAAGAATATCTCTCCCCGTACCTACCCAGGGGCCCAACACACTGTTTGGCATCTCTGATTCTTACACTTAATGGACAGCTCCTTCCGCCTTGAACAGACAGTTCACTCCTATACCTTCACCCCGTTCACTTCCTAGAATTTTAAGTGCTCAGCTGATGGTTCACCTCCTCCAGGATGTCTTCCCTGATTACACTGGTCTAGGTCCTCTGCCTTTGCTCCCCATAATGCTCTGTGCTACCTCTGTCCATCTGCTTCTCCCTCCCGTGATGGTTTGAAACATTTTCCAGCACACCTTCCCTCTCTTCTCTTCCTACTGTGTGCGTGGCGGGGCATAGATGCCTGCCCCACAGATGCTCACGTACTTTGGACAACGGGATACAGTAGGCATGTTGGAGGCAGAGGCTTGCATGGTGCGGCCTGCACCCTTGTGTTCCTGTGATCCATCGGGGGAAGAGAATGCCTTGAATTGCTGTGGACCCTTTGGTCTGGCTCTGAAAAGAGTACATGGGGAATAGCCCGGACCCAAGCACAGCTGACGGGCAGCCCACAGCATGGATGACCAACTGAGCCCAGCCCCAAGCAGCCGGCAAACACGAGAATAAATACTTGCGGTAAGCCAGTGGTTTATTTAACAACGTTTTGTGGCAGTAGATGATTTATTTTTTACTTGCTTTCTCCCTCTTCGAATCTGCAGGCAACTGAAGGGTAGAGACTGTCTCTTACATATAAATCTATATCCCCTGCACCCAAATTAAGGTTTGGCACATTAAAGAATGCCCGCTATCAGAGAAATACAGATACCATATGTTTTCTCTCGTGTGTGGATCCTGAGAAACTTAACAGAAGACCATGGGGGAGGGGAAGGGAAAAAAAAAAGTGACAGAGGGAGTGAGCCAAAGCATAAGAGACTCTTAAAAACTGAGAACAAACTGAGGGTGGATGGGGGGGTGGGGGAGATGGGAAAGCGGGTGATGGGCATTGAGGAGGGCACCTGTTGGGCTGAGCACTGGGTGTTGTATGGAAACCAATTTGACAATAAATTTCATATAAAAAAATATGAGGCTCGAATACAGGCTTGTCTAAATAAATTAGCATTTCCCCTAAAATCTAAAAGAAAGAAAGAAAGAAAGAAAGCCCAATATATGTTTGAAGGGAAAAAGAAGAAAGACAGAAAGGAAAGCAAAGGAAGAAGGCAAAGGAAGAAATAAAGAAGGAAAAAAGGAAGGAATGTTGACATTCTCAGTAAAGCCCAAAAATCTTTGTTAAAACTGCTTTTTGTTGGCACCTGAATTTAATGATTAAGCCCCATGCCAACGAAACCATCAGGAAAGATCTAGAAAGGAAGAAATGAAACGAAAACTTATCAAAATGGCCATCTATCAACCTGAATCCATCTCGGAAAGAATGGAAGGAGGATATTTCACCAGCTTTCAGGTTGCCCAACTCCTGCAGAGACAGCATTACTCCTGGCAATGACATCGATCTGTATAATAACATTTCCTTTTGAAGGAGGTGAAGGGGGTGCCAGAGAAGACCAGCCAAGAGCCACGGAGCTCACGGTAGCGACCACGGACGTGGCCTCCTGCTTCCCTCTTACCGTACCTGCTCATCTGGGACGGTAAGGACATTGAGCGCCATGTGCAAACTTAAGAGGACGTCGGTGAAAGGAAATTGATGGCGGATAGGTCGCTGTCAGGATTTCACTTACTGATGATTTGGCATGAACTATCTTCCCTAAGCCTTCCCATTTGTAGAAATAATTTTTACTTTTTATTTTCATCTTTTCTGGCACCTCAGAGAGCACCAGGGGAAGTTCAGATTTCAGATCCAAATGGTGTTCTGTTCCCAGAGCTATACTTTCTCTAGGCCGGGAAGATGAAAATTTTTTTAGCCTCCCTTAGAGGTTCCCTCACTACCACCAAGATTCCAATGATAATTACCCTGCCTTGAGCACATAGGTCAAGCACTTTACATCAATGATCTCCTGTAGTTCCTCACGACAACACGGGGGAGTTGGGGGGGTGTGATGAGAGGAGGGAGAGGTACCCGTGTTTCACAGATGAGGAAACCGAGGCTCAGGGAGGTAAGTAACTTGCCTTGGATCCTCTGGTTGGGAACAGACAGAACCGACGTTCGAACGCGGGACTCGTGGAAGGCAGCAGTCGAGTCAAGTTCATTGCCTCCCATAACAAACACGGCCTCTCATCTCTGGCCTCCGTCCCTCCTTAGCAGGAGGAGATGCTCTTGCCAGTCTGAGATGCCACTCACTGACGGGGAAGGCTGTAGCAAACAGCGTGGGGAAATTTAGAATGTTCACTGTCTCACAAAAATTAGCATGTCAAAAAATCTTTCCTTGCCTGCGATAACTCTAGTCTCCAGGGAAACGGGGTTATAATACAATGCCAGTGGCGGGAGACAAAACCTTCATGCGGGTGGATTGCTAAATTCTCAAGCTGCGTTACAGGAGCAAACACAGCCCTGGGGAGGAGAATGGGAGGTTTTTAACCCCAGCGCCGCTGCATAACCCAAGCACCCGAGCAAGTCGCTTGCCCCTTCCCAGCCTCATTCTGGTTCCTCCTTTGGAAGATGGAAATGGGGGTTTTTGCTTTGCATCGTCTATAGTAGTAAAAAAAAAAAAAATTGGAAATAGCCTAAGTTCCTGAGAGTAGGGATTGGGCTACGTTTTGACATACACATATCGTGTCATGGCCATTAAGGAGTGATTGGGTGAAATGCGGGTCTATTTCATGTTTCACGATGTTGCGGGCGCTGTGACGTAGACGCATCGGCCCTTTCATTTTCCCTCAAATCTACCAGGCTTTGTCAAGTCCTTTTTGGAGATGAGGTGAAGTACTTTGCCCAAAGTCACAGTTAAGAACAGAAATCAGAATTAAAACCAAGGCGATCTGATGCACAACTCCCTGTACCCACAACATCATTACGTAGAAATATGGTCTCATTTTAAACTTCGAAATGCGAGTTATCAGATAGAATGGTGATCCATTACTTAATTGCTATTGTAATAAGCCACCAGCCCCAAAACGTAACGGCTTCCAGTAACGACCAGTTTTTACCGCGGGTCGTAGCATTCTCGCGATAACCGAGCTTACCTTTGTTTTCAAGAATAAGAAAATAATTGCTTGTCTGTATGGTCCAACCAGAGTCACTGCTTAGGCAGCACTTACGATGTGCCTACACATGTTAAGTCTTTTTCTTCTCCCAGAAACTATGAGGTGAGATAATAAGCGTATTATCCCCATTTCACAGATGCACAAACTGAGGCATGGTAGCCGCCAGAGCTGAGAATCAAGGCCCAGCAGTCGGGCTCCGGAGCAAAGCTCAGTGCTTGCGTTCCTTCGGGTCCTTTGGGTGCAAATTACTGATACCTGGAGCTTCTTGTCCTGCGATGTTCCCTTTTCTTTTTGGGTACAGCACGGCTCACTGATCTATTCCAGGAAATTAAAACCCGGAAGCCCCCCCATCACCCTAGGACGTCACCCTAGGGGAACGGAGTGCCAGAGCAGACCTCAAGGTAGAGATCTCTGGACACTTCCTGATGGTCTTCCCCCATCTACTATGAACCATAGTAGCCAACACACAAACTGAGGACTCCCCTCCCTATGCCAACACACCCACAAAGGTGCACACGTGCATGTGTGGGCAAACACACGTGGAGAGGTATTCATGTATCCACATTCATACGTGTCTGCCTGGCGTGATCGGCACATCCAAGCACACGCAGATGCACAAACATCAAAAGTAAACTCACCACGCATCCGCATACAGCTGTTCGCAGGGCAAAAGGATATGTGTGTGTATGCCTACGTTCCCACTCTGCATTTATACAAATCGTGCATTTACTTGCTGTGGGCTCCCACATGTGTGCAGCTGTGGGCATCTAGACCCCCACACACAGCTATGCAAATTCCTACCCTTGCTCGTCTTTCAGATTGCTTAACTCCCAGAGAATCTCAAAAAGAGACGGGCTCCGAAATATTCCTTACCTTCACCGGGGAGAAAAAGCAGAACTTTGCATCTGTACCTCCAGAGATGGTTTTTATAGGTTGACTCATTCGTTCGTTCGTTCGTTCGTTCATTCATTCATTCAGCAAATATTTATTGAATGCTGGCTATGTGCCAGGCACAGTTCTGGGTGTTGGGAATTCAATATTGAATAAAACATACCCAGAATTCCTTCAGTCGTGGAGATTACGGCCTGGGTTCCCAGACAGAGAGGCGTCTGGAGCCCCAGAGACTCCCCTGAGTTTTCAGAACACAGTCCCGTGGGTATTACCAAAGGAAATTCTATTCTTTCGAGAGTGAGAGCGGCTGGCCAGGCTGTGTCAGTGCTGGATAAAGGCATCAGAAACCATGCAAACATGTCCCGCTTGGAATGCTCTCCCATAGCCCTGGTGTCATTGGTGGACATGGCCCTATCTGCGGGAGACATGTCCATCGGGCCACAGGATATAGCCTTAGGGAAGGTGAGAGTGGTGGGTAGAGCGGGGTTGAGACAGAGACCCAGGCTGACGGTGGAGGGCAGGTGGATAGAGGAAGAAAGTGAGGATCAATGTGGAAACTGCAGAGATCAGTAGCAGTGGGAACCATCATCTGTGACCAATTAATGGAACCAGGAAAGAGGCTCTGTTCCCTTCTTCCTTCTAGTGTATGCTATGCACCAGGAAGGTGCCCCGTGAGTTCAGCGGCAGAATCTGAGAAACTCAGAGAGTCTAGTGGGTGCCAGGCATTGGCAAAGACAGTTGAATGAATGCATGAATGAAGGAAAGAATGAAGTGAATGGAACAGTTTAATGGCCCTAAACCCTTGTTTTGTACCAGGCGCTGTTGTATTATTTCATGTAATTTTCACGATTGCCCTTTGAAGGTAAAGAAAGGAAGGCACGGAAAGGTTAAGCAACTTTCCTAAGTTTCTACTAAACAGATGGATGGATAGATGAAGAGATCGTGGGTAAAAAATGATGGAGCTGAAAACTCTAAGGAGTTTTATCTGGTTGAGATTGCACATTCCTGCCCGCTCCAGAAATACTGCGCACCCGAGTTCTGAAATGCCATTTATTTTAAGATGTGCCACGGATTTATTAATAGCTTTTCAGGGGAAAACAAACAACGGATCAGCGCAGGTACACAAATCTAATCACATCAAATACATACATCAAGTGTTAGATAGGTCCCAACGCAGAAGTCTTAACTTGTGGGAAAACAAGTGCCTCTGAATCAAGAAGTCGGGTGTTATATTAGCCATCGGACGCCTAATAATCAAGCAGCATTGGCAGGTTCCCAGCTGACCCTCCACTTCTCCGTTCCTGGTTCCTGCCTCGGCTCTCAGCCTGGGACCTGACTTGTGCGGTCTCTGCTCGCTTTTGCTGTCCCTGTTGCTGTCTCTGTTTCCAGCTAATTGCCCTAGAATGCCCTGCTGCTAGCTGGGGGCCTCTGTGACTTGGGGCAGACCAGGGCACGCACTTGGAAAGGGGGAACAAGATCGCTTCCTTCATCCACTGAATGAAACCCACCCCAGTTGGGATTTCTAAGGAGCAGCCTGGGTCTTCAGGCACCCCACCCCCACCCCCGGGGGTCCCAGCCCATTCATTTGTGATGCTAATCCAGGAGCATCGAAAAGAGGAGCACTTCTTCACACCTGACCCCCAAAGAATTGTCAGAAGCTTCTCCCAGCCTTTTTGTGCAGAAATGGGAGAGGGGAGGGTGTGTTCTAATTCCGGGATTTATAAAATCTTTGTGAGTCACTCTTGCATTGCAAAGTAGTCTTCTTTTCTTTACGTGGCACAGCCTTAGGGTTGAAGGAAACCGTTCCCCACCCCCACCCCCACCCCCCACCCCCGCATTTCTGAGAAGCCCTCCGAATTGATTTACTCCCAAGGGCCCCAAAGGATGACGGTACTTGAAAATGAGGTATCAGCACTGGAGACTCTCCCTGAGCGAGTTCTCTCCTCGACCAGTCCCTGGGCTTTGGGCTTGCTCCTCGTCTCTGCATTAATGCTGGCAAGACTCCTGCTAAGTCAAGTGCGCCAGAATCCAGCCCCACCCCGTCCCGGATGCCTGAGGAGGCTCTGAGTCCCGGCCCCCTCCTCCCCACAGGATGACCTCTGACCAGCCCGGGCTGCCTTCAGCAAGAACCTGTTACACCATTTAACCCCTGACCCTGGACGCATTCTCTTGGTAATTTTCCATCCACTGACCCCACCCCGCTCCGCTCCTTGGCTCTCAATCTCTACTCGTCCTTGTATTTGGGGTTGAGCCGGATCTCTGTCCCCACTGCAAAATCCCACGCAGCGGCCCCTGCGCCTATCGCGGTGGTACTGAATAAGGCCTGCCCTGCCCTTCTTTAACAAGCATCAAGAATAATTGAATAGTGGGTGATGGGTATAGAGGAGGGCACCTTTTGGGATGAGCACTGGGTGTTGTATGGAAAGCAATTGGACAATAAATTTCATATATTGAAAAAAAAAAAAGAATAATTGAATAGTTTTTTCTTTAATGCACGTGGTACATTCTAAAATTTTTTTTAATGCTTATTTTTGAGACAGAGAGAGAGAGAGAGAGAGAGAACAAGCAAGGGAGGGGCAGAGAGAGGGAGACACAGAATCGGAAGCAGGCTCCAGGCTCCGAGCCGTCAGCACAGAGCCCGACACGGGGCTTGAACTCACGGACCGTGAGATCATGACATTGAGACCAGGAGCTTAACTGCCTGAGCCGCCCAGGCGCCCCGAGATATATGAATTTTTATTGAAAAGACTAAGAAGCTAAGCACTTTGACATTCCTGCTCTTTTTACCCCCAAGCAACATCGTGTGATGAAGTGATTCCTAGTCCGTGTCAAATACTTGCTTGCACCCCTGGGAACTGTCCCAGGGTCACCCCGGATCCGCCCAGCACTGAGACAGAAGGGTCGCACAGGTGTGTATATGAGCAAGGTTCTGGTCGATGTCACAGCCTTGGTTCGTAGCAAGTGGGTCAGGTTGGGGGAAAGGGTTACAAGTGTCAGACAGAAAGGAGGACCAATCACTTACAGGATTGGCCAGCAAGGACAGTCCAGCAATGAAAAGGCAGGCAGGAACCCGGGACCCACAAAGGTCCACAGGGTCACAGACTCCTTCCAACCACTCCCAAGAAGGTCTTTCCTATACCTGTCGAAGTAAGGTGTCCTTGTTTGGCCTGCAGCGAGGCAAGCTGGGGGCTGTGCCCCACTTTTTTGGGGAACCCGCCTTCAAGCACCCTGTATCCAGCGGTATAGGTGGGACTGACCAGACCCATTCTTCCTGAGGTCCTGGGAGAGCCGCGCAACTCAGAACGTGCCCAAGCAGCCGGTGTCACCCTCCACCCCACCCCTGGATGGAGTCCATCCAAGAGGAGGCAGCCTCTTGTGGGAACAGGGAGAGACACTCCATGGGAATGGCTAAAGCAGGTTGTCCCGTGAAAGCCTGAAGCTACCAGGGGCCAGTGCATGACAATAAACTAAGAGTGAAGCCAGTCGGAGGAAAACACAGTAGAAAATGGAGATACAGAAGGACCACGTCCACCCTGGATCCAAACTTGCGTGCAGCTGACCTTCATGATGTGTGTGCTCAACTGGGTGCTTGTTTGTGTGATGTTTCTCCGCTCTAGCAGACTAGGAAGCCCCTGCTGTCGGGGCTCTGATCATCGTGGTATCTCCAAGGACAGTCATGTGCAAGTTGACCGAAATAACCAATCGACAAATGAACGAAACACCTGCCTGAGACTGTCCTGGAGAATCTGGGTGAAAACACCGCAGATCAGTGTCCCTTCCACGCCTTAGACGACACGTGTGAATACCCAGCAAGCTCAGGTGGGTGCTGCAGAGTGTCGGTGGGGGGGATGTGTATTCAGCTTCTGCTCCGAAGTCGGGGAAACTTTTAATGGTCCGCGTCCCTGGGTGATCATTCCTTCCTCCCCCAAACAATGGAAGGCTGGGGCTCTCTGCACCCCCTTTAATCCATGTAGCTCATCCCCTAGGAGCTATTATGTCATCCCTCTGGGGGGACATAATGCCTTAATCCTGAGAAAATGCACCTGCCTATAAAAGCAATTAAGTAGAAATGCTCACGGTAGATTTCCAAGCAACGTAGCTCAAGGGGGCTTTCAGGAGCCCAGAGAGGACTCCACGAAAGAAGCTGTTGAAACTGGTGCAGCATATAGCATTCCTGCTGTCCATGTGTGAGTATCTCATCCCCCAAACCCCTCTCCCAGGTCTGCAGGGAATCACCACCTTCCCCCAGGCGGAGGCAGATGGAGGTTCCACTCGTAGATTTCCAAGGGCGGGCGGAGGCTCCCTGTGACCCCAAGGATCAGCCCCTTCCAGTGCTGGGTCACCAAGCCAGGACCACCCATTCTTGCTAGCTCAGCCAGAACTTGGTAAAGATGGGTCAGTGGTTGGAGCCTGTTCGCTGGGAATACCTCCCCACTCCCCGCCCCCCGCCTTCACTGCTGGCTCAGCCTCTAGTGAATGTTTCCATTAGCACTCGCCCTACAGGGTCGTAGCGATGCGGTAATCCTATGGATGGGAGTAACCCGCACTTACCCAACCTTTGCCTTCTTCTGGGAACTCTTCTGAGCACCTTATGACATGAATTCGTTTCCTCCTTACACCTGCCCCGTGAGACAGGGACAGTTATTAGCATTCTCACCCACCCATCCAACGTGCCCAAGATAAAACGGAGACACAGAGAGGTTGAGCGGCTTGCATGAGATCACACAGCAAGGGGCTGGAGGAAGCGGGAGGTAGAATTGGCTTTAGGACTTGCTCTTCTAGCCGCGAGGCTAGCCTGTCTCCGGGAGATGATGGCCTTTGCTGTCAGCATGTGCCTCGAGGTAGTCTGTTTCTTACCTGCAATATTTTTGACTGTGCTCTCTCCACCCCATGTTGGCCCCTGCCTAGAACCCAGCCATTTTCCCTTCTCAAATAGCTAATGAAGTTCACACTTTAGCACTTCCCTTATAAAGATGGTCACACTAGACCCCCGTCCTGACTGCCCTGGGGCCAGGCATCAGACAGCTGGGGTTGCCCCTACCTCCCGGAGCCCACCGAAGGCATCAGCCAATCCACAAGGGAGCCCAGAAATCTAGTTCGCCCCCCCTCCACCTGCCATACGTAAGCTGCCCCCTACAGCTCCAGCTTGCTGCTACCCTGCCTCTGTGTGGCCCCGCAGCCTCGTGTCGAGACAGAGGAGGAAAGAGAAGGGGGAGAGGGGGGGAGAGAGAGAGAATGGCCGGCGCGGGGAGGGGGGCAGGAGTTGGGAAAGCAAACGATGTGATTCCAGAAGACACAGCGGGCGACAGGCCGCGTGACTGTCGCCTGGCCACACCTTCCGAGACCGGGATGCACAGAAGGGAGCATTTAATACCGTCAAGAACACAAGGCGCTGAGTGGCACCAGCAGCAGCCGCTGGTACGTGCTCCCCTGTGGATCCTCCCGGAACAGCAGAGAGGGAAGCGGTTCCTGTTCCAGGCTGACACCCAGGAAGAGGGCAGAAGTGCTTTCAGGCTCTGTGTGCCCAGCGTGAGCCAGGGGTGGGCACGGATTTTCCCTCCGTCCTCACCAGGACGTGTGAGTCCTTGACCAACAATCAGAGATGTTGAATGACTCCTTTAAGACAATCAGAAAGCTCTCGGGGCGCCAGGGTGGCTCAGTCGGTGAAGCATCCGACTCTTGATCTCAGCTCAGGTCTGGATCTCGGGGTCACGAGTTCAAGCCCCGGGTTGGGCTCAGAGCTGGGTGTGGAGCCTGCTTAAAAAAAAAAAAAACAAAAACAAAACCCAGAAAGCTATCATTAAGTGTGGATGCCAGGATTCGAAGCCCAGAGGTACCTCCCTCTGCACCCTTCTGTGAAGGGTGGTACGTCCTACCCACGGCTAAGCCTGTTGTCCCACTTGTTGCCTGTGGGTGTGGTACCCTCGTGTCTCTGGGGTGAGTGGGTGAGAGGCAGAACCAAACGTTCCATCCACCCCTCTCACCAACGTTGTTCTTCGTAATCAGTCTCTCCGGAGGAGTGTTGATAACCCAAGAAACATTTGCCTCCTCGCTGGGCTCCAGCTCTCTGCCCGAGGAAGTCTGGTCCGTCCCCCACCCTGGATCCCCACTTTATTCTCAATCTACGTTCACTGGCCTCCTGAGCTCAATGGCTGCTGCTCATTTTGCGTAGCTGAAGGGATGACTGATGCTTCTTACCTGGACCCCCCCCCCCCCCCGGCGTCCCCACTCCTGGACCCCCTGAGGGCATCCTGCCAGGGAAAGGAGTAATAGGCAGGACTTCCGATGCCAATTTTCATCCCCTCTCAGGATGGAATCGAGAATGTCTGCGTCGCCTCTAGGCCCCCGCCCCCTGCTACCTTCTCCCGTTGGCTCTCTGTTGACTCAACCCATGAGAATTGGATTAAACCCCATCTCAATGTATGGCGCAGAGGCAGAATAGCATAGGAATAAAGGAGAATTTGGAACGAGCCAGATAGGTCTGGCCAAGAGTCTTCTACCCACGCTAAACTCCTCTCAGCTTTATCGTCCTCTCCTGTAAAATGGTAACTGTAGGACTACCTGTCTCGGAAGTTTGTCGTGAGTATCCAATGAGATCATGTATGTCTTTACACGTTGTGTTTATCGGACGCTACAGTGGCCTAACCAAGAGAGGTAGATTTTTCTCGTTAAATACGATACACAGAGGTAGTCGGGACATGACACCAATCACCGCCAAGGCTCAGATTCTTTTGTTTTCCTGGACTGCCATTCTCAGCGTGAATGTCTTTTCCTCTTGATCGCAAGATGGCTGCTGCCGCCTGACCATTATATCCACGTTCCGGGCAGATAGAGTAGCTTTCCTGGAAACACCGTCAAGCAGACTTCCATCCTGACCTCATTGGTCAGAGCCGTATTGCGTGGCCACCTTTGGCTGATGTCGGCGATATCGGTAGGACGTTAGACGGTTCCTGACACATGGTGATGCCTGATGAGGCTCAGTTAGCTCTTACGAAGGCGATAACAATGTATGATTTTTACACGATCCTGGCTCCTCTTGGAACTGGAACCTAACCCTGAAGCCACAGTCCCATTTATATCCAGGCCTTGTCATCTTCATGAGCTCCCGTCACCCAAGAATGGGGCTCCGAGTCACCTGCCCAAGATCGGCGTGTGCTGTGGGCTGAAGTGTCTACAAGGGCCACTGCACAGCCCCTGGGTCCCATCTCTTGCTGCCGTGCACTGACCCCTTGTCTGATTGTCCCAGGGTGTCTCTTGGACCATCCAGCCACCAGCCAGGCACGTGCATTCTCTTGGAAGTTACTAATAAAGCCTGGATGAAAAGCAGGGCCCCTACCAGTGGCTCTCGGCCTTTCTATCTCGGGAATCACACAGAAGCTGGCGTGTTCTCTTTATTCGGGCGCTCTCCAGTCTTGGTTCCAGCCACATGCCTCCCTCACCAAGGAGCCAGTTTCTCAGCGAGAACAATCCCTGTGCAAACATCATTGCAACAAACATCCATATCCCAGCTTCCCTGGGTAGGAGTTTCTTTAAAGTATAAACCTGGGAGCGAAAGGGCATGGCCACTGGGTACTCCCCTCTTTAACCTCACTGTATATATCCGAATTGCTTACCAAAGTCGACGTTCACGTTGACAGTTACACGGGCGACAGATAAGATAATTGGTTTCTCAGCATCCTCGCCAGCACCTAATATTGTTGGACCTTTTATTTATTTTTTATTTGTTTTGGTTCGACTCTTCACCGTTCGGAAACACCAAGTCCTTAAGATGGGGCTCCTTCGACGTGGGACTTTACATCTTCATGATTACCGAGGGGAGGGACATCTTTTTACGAGTTTCCCAGCCACTCATGCCCTGTAAACTCTCCAAGGCACTCTGCCTGTATAACCGTGTTCTCCAGTGCAGAACTGTGGATTTTGATCTGTGGAGGAGAAAATTCCATTTGTCCGTGAGACCCAGCCCTACCTGGGTGCAGTAAAAACATAGTTTGCTAACAAGAGCCCGTGAACCTGCACTGGGGTCCTCTGAGCTAGGACTCAGGGATCGAGGTCCAGGGAAGGAATGTCAGGGGTGAGCCAGGTACAGAGGCAACGAAGCAACCAGAATTCCAAACCCGGAGCCGTCAGCAGAACAGGACTCAGTTTATAAATACTGGACCGTAGCCAGGGTCCAAACAGCGTTCTAGGAGACCGAAGCTGAACGGGAAATGAAAGGTGAATTATAAATCAGGCTCCAGGCAAAAGAGAAAACTGGGGAGGGAGGGCACGAGGCAGCCAGGAGCCAAAGATTCTGTCTCCGTCCAAACAGGGAAGCACCCCCTGAACCATGGTGCGATAATTCACAAGGGAAAGGTTGTTGGAGCAGGAGAATGGCACTTACAGGGTAGGGATGGGGGGTGGGGAGAAGCCTGCCTGGAGCAGGTCTTGTGGGCCGTGCCTGGAGGAGCAGGAGCCTGGAAGGACCAGGATGGCGAGGATCTGTTGGTTAGACGAGAGGACCATCAACTGTCTCCTCTTGCTCACTGTGAGCCCCTACTGCATTTGGGGTGATCATGCACCACTGAAAATACTCCTTTTCTAACCCTTGCTTTGCAACTAGGCTTGGCCAATGAGTTGCTAGCAGAAATCACCAAGTGGAGCTTCTGGGAAATCTGTTTAACAGGGGCTTACTCGGGAGGGATAGATGTTTGCCTCTTGCTTTTTCTCTTCTTGCTTGGAACGGGCCACGAAGGCTGGAGCTCTGGCAGCCATGGCATGACTTTGAGGACACTGGACTAGAAAACAGAAGATCCCTAATGACGCTGGAAACCAGCAAACCAACCCCAAACTACTTATGTCTGGAGTTCTTTTGTGTGAAGGAATACGCTCTGGGTTTAAAGCCCTGTAAATGGGTCTCTGTTAGTAGCGAGGGCAGAGATTTGCCGGGCCGTCTGCATACTTGACTATTTGGGGGAAGGGGGGGTGTTAATGACAGAGCAGGATAGATACGAAGTTTCATTAAATAACCAAACAATGCATCAGCAAAGCTTGCAATTCTTTTCCCAGTCTGTAACCTTATTTTTCTTCTTCTTTTATTTGAGAGCGAGAGAATGAGCACGGGAGAAGGGAAGAGAGAGAGGGGGACAGAGAATCCCAGCAGATCCCATGCTCAGCCCAGAGCCCGATGCAGGGCTCGATACCACGACGCTGGGATCACGACCTGAGCCAGTATCCAGAGTCAGACGCTCAACCGACTGAGACACCCAGGCGCCCCAGGCTCTGCACCTTTAAATGTAACGCCACACTGGGTCAGGTCATTAGCAGTCGAGGATTTCTAAACAGACATGATCACATGGCTTTAGAAATCTCTCCGGCCTTCCGAGTCCAATTCGGGGGTGTTCCCATCTTTTCCTTTCGCAGGTGGAGAAACTGAGTTGTGGGTAGAGGACATTATTTGCGCAAAGTTACAGAGCTACGCATCAAAGCTAGGTTTCCAGTGTCCGTGCCGACATCCCGTCCCTTGTGCCGTCTCTCCCTACCTCTAAAATAAGAATATTGCAGCGGAGTGCCTTCCAAATACCATTGCTTTATTATCCTAAAGGAACCAGCCTCCTGAGTATCAGGCAAGCCCCGCCTGCGTATTGGGCACTGTTTCCATAGACATAACCCTCCCGTTGCTACAGGAATTCTGGCATCCCTTCAAGTTCATTAAAACGGGATTTTTGCTGCATTTACCTTGTGCCAGAGCAATAACCATTTCACTCTGGGAAAATTTGCTCTCAAGGAATTTCCACGTCTTATTGTTGGTTGGATGTAATGATCTGCCCCAAAATGTGGCGCTAAGAGCTTTCTTGTGTTTAAAATGAAAAGCCAGCCAAGCATTTGTCCCGAACATCTTTGGCCAGTGCCCATGCTCTCCGGTCCTGGTTGGCTTTGATGTCCAGCCCTGCTCCTGACCCACCCCCATCCTGGGATGGTTCAGGTCACCCTGGAGTATGACCTTCTGTGACCGGCCTCGAAGTGAAATTCCCCGGCCTTGTGGGGGGAGGGAACAGGGGCCGGGTGGTTTGGCCTGTGCTAATTTAGGTGGACACTGTGTGGTCTGAGAACCGAGTCCCAAGGGAAAAATCGAAAAATCGTCCCTGTGTTTATTTTGAAAGATCTCCTTCCCGAGCCCTCTGGGACTGTGACATGTGCGCCTCGGGAGGAAATCGGATATTCACCCTGGAAGCCACTTTCCACAGTTCTGGGAGGCCGGCTCTTTTGGAAGAATCGGAGACGAGGTCAAGAGTGAAGGAAGAGGTGCTAAGAGACCCCTGGTTGCCCACCAGCTGGAGGAAAGGTAGAGGAAGGACGGGAGGACAGTGGGACAAAACCGGAAGGGATACAGGGGGCTTGGACTCTGGTCAAACAGGCTGAGATCCACGAGGGTACCAGGGTCAGGCTCCGGGGCCTGGATTCTAGGTAGCTCAGTCTGTTGGGACCTGCTTATAGGCGAGGGGGTCTTGTCCTATCACAGATCCCAGCCCAGATGCCTGGAGCCTGCAGGCGGAAGCGTAACTGATTGGGGGCGGAGCTCTATGGTGATGGAGATTATTGCAAACCGAAGAATGTGAGCCCAATGACCCCTTTGCTAACACAACAGTCTGGCTGGATACAACACAGTCCCATGCAGACTGACGAACGGCGACCTCCGATGAAGTGAGGAGTTTGGGGGGAAAGGCAGGGGACCTTGCGACGTGGAGCCCGCCTGGGTCCCCAGGCTTAGTACTTGGGGTCCTAGACCCAGCATCCGATGGGCATCGCGAGGTCAGAAGGGCGAGATTCGGCACCCGTTCGGTCGCGGGTTCATTTAACACTTCCCGATGGGCTACTCTGGGTCAGGTCATGTGCCGGGCGCTGGAGACACCGAGGTGGACAAGGGGACCCAGCGGATGTGGGGTCGGGGAGGGCGGCTTCATCCCAGCACCGCCGGGCAGGGACTGAGGCCACTGACCAAGTCGGCTCGGGGTGGGAAAAACAGGCAAACCCATCGGTGGAGTCGGGCTCCGGGATCTGAGCAAGGCTGACAACAGGAGTCTCTGGTCGGGAATTCTGCTCCCCGGACAAAACCAGGGCGGGGCTGTGCAGCCGGGTTTGGCCAAGTGAGGGAGGCGGGTCCAATTAAAGTAGCCGCCGCAGGAATTTAATAACCACGGGAACGTTTACAGAGACAGCTCCCTATTGGAGAACATGGCCTCGTTTCTGAGCTTTGAAACGTTTGATGTTGTTCTGACTCCGTTTCGAGTTCCCAGCCAGCTCTGCAGAGGGCCCACATCCCAAGGAGCCTCCTTTGAAGGAGCCAGGCTGTCAATGGAGTTATACTAATTAGGCAACCAGAGTGGCCTCAAATGCCTGTCCTCGTTTGCAATTCAGTGTGTCTATAATTTGCCAGAAAAAGAAAAAAAAGTCCTCTCTGTAAAATTATTTCCAGGTTGGCGAGGGAGACTGCGGCGGTCACCATTTATGAAGCACTTAAAGTACCAGGCAAAAACGTCCTCGTGGGTGATGAAGGGGGGGCATGACAGTTTTGATCCCATTTTACAGATGGGGAAACTAGAGTTCAGGAAGGTGAAATATTCACCCCGCAGCCACCCAGCTCGTAAGGGACAAAGCCCGGGTTTCCGTCCACCAGTCATTTATAACGGTGGTTCTCAGCCAGGGTGACTGTCCCTCAGGAGGCATGCGACATTTTTCATTGTCACCGCGTGGGGTGGGGGATGTTCTTGGCATCTCGTGAGTAGGGCTTAGAGCTGCTCCTGGACCCCCTGCAGTGCACAGGGCAACCCCCCCCCCCACAACACAGAATTATCTGGCCCCAAAGGTCAATTGTGGTGAGTCAAGATTGAGAAAGCCTGATATCGCCCGAAAGAGCAGGTTTTAAATCTGCTGGCCTGACGGCAATTGCATGGTTTGGGGGAACTTTTCTGAGCCTCATTTAACATCTTTAAAACGGAAGGTGTGACGAATATAAAAGATAGCATGTGAAAGTAATGCTCTTTGCTCTCTCTCTAGGTGGATAGATAGATAGATAGATAGATAGATAGATAGATGATGGAGGGATAGATAGACAAATGATGGGTGGATAGATGGATATATAGACAGATAGATGATGGATGGATGGAAGGATGGATGGATAGATACATGCATAGATAGAGAGATACATAGATAGATAGATAGATAGATAGATAGATAGACAGACATAGATGATGATGGATAGATAGACAAATGATGGGTGGATAGATGGATATATAGACAGATAGATGTTGGATGGATGGATAGATGATGGATGGATGGATGGATGGATAGATAGATAGATAGATAGATAACATATTTCTTTTTGCCTTTCTCTCTGGAACTAATGAAGTGCATGTACATTACAGGAAGTCAAAGATTGGGATAAGTCTGAACTGCATTGCTTGGTTCCATAAACCACAGCCCTGGCAGCCAGTGCCTTGCACCAAGAAAGCCTTCAGCCTCAGGATGGAAATCATGCAATCTTAGTGTCCGGGGAGGGTCTTAGAGATCAGCATTCAACCCCGTTTGCAGATTCCAAGGCTGAGAATGTACATCCCACATACCTGTTTGTTTGCCTTTCCAGCTTGCAGCCCCCCTTTTGGGAACAATACCTTCACTTCCCTTGGGGAAACATCCTTCCCTGGTCACAGTGATGTGATTAGGGTGACAGTGACCCCTGATTCCAGGAATAGACACATGACACTGGCTTGGCCAATCAGAATGTTCCATCTCCCCGGCCTTAACGATTGGTTCAGGAATGTGCACATGACCCACTCTGGGCCAATGAGAATAGATAACGACTTCTTCGGGACTTGTTGCCTCTGAGCTATGAGAATGGAAAATCCATAGAGAAAGTCCGCTCAGACTCACGACATCCCAGACTGAGCAGTCGCAGGAAACAGAGAAAGGGAATACAAGAGCTCTAGCCCTGGGCATCTTGTTTGAGCCTCTGGATCCAGCCACGCCTGAGGCTCCATCTTTCCATTTACGGGAGTGTCCAAGAAATCCTTTTTTGCTTGAGACTGTTGCAACTGAACTTCTGTTTCGTGGTAACACATGACCCGAGGTGAAATCAAGAGTCAGACACTCAACCGATCGAGCCGCCCCGGCGTCCCTCCCGCTGTCCTCGTTTCTAACATCACAGGGTAGTTTTACCCATGGTTTGTTTGCTTTATTTTATTTTTTCACAAATGTGCATTCTGGGCAGGGCGGGGGCAACTTGTCTCTGCTCTACTGAGTCTCAGTGGGGGCAGCTCAGAGGGGAGGGGGTGCTGGAGTCATCTAGAGACTCATACGCCTGGCGTCGGGCCTGGGAAGCCTCAGACAGCTGGGCTCCCTGACATCTCTTAGGGTGGTTGCCCCAGCCCAGCACCTTCAGGCTCGCCGACTCCTGGCATAGCGGTTCAGGACTCCAGAGGCGTGTGTCCGTCCCATGAGCGAGTGCCAGGCTCAGCGGTCACTGCTCCTCTCGCACCCAAGCCCGCCCCGATTCAGGGAGCCCAGCGGGACCTCACCTGTCAGTGGAGACCTGACAGGTGAATAATGGTGCCAGGAGATGTTTTCTGCTTGATCTTGACATTCATAATAAATGAGATACAGCATATGCCCTCTTTTGCGGCCACCTTCTTTCGCACAACACTTTATTTACGAGATGTACTGTATCTGCGTTTCATCCATCCCTGGATGGATATTTGTTACGGGCTGAAGGTTTGTGTCCCCCACAAATTCATGTGTTGAAATTCTGAGCCCCAAGGCGACGGCATTTGGAAGGAGAGGCTTTGGGAGAGGATTGGGTCATGAGGCTGGAACGCTGCTGAATGGGATTGGCTCCACAATGAAAGGGACCCCAGACACTTCTCCTGTCGTCTTTCTTGTCCTGCAAGGACACAGCAGGAACACAGCAGGAAGCGAACCAGGAAATGAGCTGTCACCTGATGTTGAATCTGCTGGTGCCCTACCCTTGAACTTCCCAGCCTCCAGAGGTGGGAGAAGTAAACGCTTGCTGTTTAAGCCCTCGGTCGAGGGTGTTTTGTTATCGCAGCCTGAACGGACTGAGACGGCATTGCTATACGGCATCCTACCGTGTGACCGCACCACAGAACCTTATCCCTCGCAGTGTGGTAGACATTTGGAACCTTGTCGGGTGGGGCGGTCACGAGTGGTGCCCCTACGCGTATTCTCGTGTGTGTCTTTTGGTGTTCTTGGGTACACGTTTCTATGAGAACGCCAGGTCCTGGGGTATACGTACGCTCACCTTAGGGGATTCTGACACGTAGTTTTCTTTGGTGGTGGTTGTGCAAAGGCACACACTTTCCCAGCAGTGCAGGAGGGTCCCGGCTGCCCCAGGTCCTCGCCGACATTGGTCTTTTCTGTCTTGTTTCAACCGCTCTGGTGGCTGTGACCATCTGGCATGCTTCCAACAGTATCAGTCCTTTCTGACCCGAGGCCATGCCTCACGTTCACGTAGATGTTCAAAAAAGTTTGCAGACGAAAGGATGTTTGCTTGGCTCTGAATTAGCCACCCTGGACTCCTGCAGGAACTGTCAACATGAACTTCTAGAGCCCGACTGTGGAGTCAGATTGATGGATGTCCCCCCGTGGGGTTAGTATGGTGACGCATCTATCAACATCTTTTCTGCCCCTGCTGCTTATTTTTCATCCCGTGGCCTGTCATTCTGTTCAACTCAGACCACGAGACTTTCATAGCCTCAGGGAAGGGTTTTAGAGCAGGAAAAGCAGAGAAAAGTGCTTTTGGAGTTTCAAAAGCCAGAGCCCTGGAGCTTTTGGAAGACTACAAGATCGGAATAATCTTTCCCACCCCGCCCCCTCACACTTCTGGGAGCAGGGGTGTGGTCAGCAAAACCGGAGCCCCCGCCAAGATGTCCGTGTTCTGATCCCCGGAGCCTGTGAATGTGTTACCTTCCGTGGCCAAAGGGACTTTGCGGCTGTGATCCAGCTAAGGATCTTGCGATGGGCAATTACTCCAGATGGTCCAGGTGGGCTCAATGCCATCACAGGGGACCGTGAGGGAGACGGGAGACTCAGACTCTGAGAAGAAGAGGGGACGATGCGAAGAGGCAGAGGTCCGAGCGACGGTTGCCGGCCCGAATGTGGAGGAGAGGCCATGAGCCGAGGAAGGAGACGGCTTCTCCAAGTCAGGAAAGGCCAGGAAACCAATTCTTGCCTGACGTCTTCAGGAGGAATACGATCCTGTCACCTTTTGATTTTAGCCCAGTGAGGACCCTTTTGGACCCCTGACCTCCCACCAAACTGTCCAATAATGTGTTTGTGTTCTTCTAAGCCAGGGAATTTGTGCTGATGTGTCGTACAAGGGATAGGACGCTGACCCTGGGGTCGAGGTAAGTAGAGCTCAGGGGAAAACAAGGCAAAACCGGAGGGTTCCTCCTTGAGAGGAAGAGCTGTCGAGGCCCAGGGGCCAAGTAGGGCTGAGCCCGTATCTACAAACCCAATGTCCACCTCACCCAGAGCGAAGGTCAGGGCAGCACTGAACGACCTACCGACTGTCCAGAAAATTGGCATCCATCCATTATTCAATCTACACACCGTTTGGCTCTGCCTGGACAATCGTCTCCCTTTCCCCAACCGAGGGGCCCATCTGCTTCATTTCTGAGGAGATACGAAAGCTAGCCCTGACCCTGACATCTGTGGGGTGCCCCTCCGCCCCCCGCACCGTGTGGGCGTAGACAGGCCACGGTCAACGTATTGCCCATTGCAACGGAAAAGCGTCGGGACCAAAGGAGGTACAAGTCAGGTGGTCTTGTCTCGCTTTCAGCTGGCCCCATGCGTCATTTCAGCATTCAAGAGAGAAAACCCGGCGGAACCTTCTCAACAACCAAACAAGAAAGGAAACAAACCAAAAACACGTCAAGCTGGGGTGGTCTCCAGCGTGAGTCTGGCCCCACACCGTCATCGTGCGTTGACGGGAAGGGGTAGGACCGAGGCTTTGCAGAGACGTGACCCTCAGCACGGAGCTGGGAGGGTACAGGCTGGAATGTGGCCACCTCGTTTCTGGTGGAGACTTTTTTACACTTCACCACACCTGCCCAGAGTCGTATTTTAAACTCACACGCTTATTTTTGTTGTTGTTTTTACCGAACTACAAGCAATGAAACATGATTATAAACCTCAGAGGCACGGACTGGCATTTCTTTGAAGCTTTGGTTTTTTTGTTTTTTGGGGTTTTTTTTCCCCCATCTAACGGATTTAGCAAGCCCGCAGTGTTTTAATATGTATTGCACCTTTATTTGATTTCATGGACAATTGGTTCTTTCACAAAGCAAAAGAAAATTAAGGAAAGAGCGTTTCCTCCTTCTTCCCAGCATGCAAGTTTCCTGGGGAAAGGAAGTCCGTTAGGATATAGGAGGCCAGCCTGCGGGGCCCAGCTCCCCATGTACTGACATGCTGGTCACATAGGCTAGGGCTCTCAGCGGGGCTCTTGGGGGTGCATCCCTGACGACGAACACTGAAAATCTGGGCACCAAGGGGGAGACCAGCAGGTCACTGCTACCTGGCCTCCAGAGGGCAAGAGAAACCAGACGTTCCAGCTGGAAGGATATTTCTCGACAACATGGGAGAGTTAAGAGCAAGGAGAAATCAGTTTGTTGAGAAAGGCAGTAATGGGATGGAAGAAGGAGGGCAAATCAGCATCACCATTGTCTCCCGTGACTGGAGATCAGAAATTCATACCGGGTACGGGTACCATTTTTAGGAGAGCGGAGAGGAGTTTCTTCCAGCGTAGCTGCACAGATCGTCCCTCTGAAAACTCGAAAGGAAAGGCCTCTTCCCAGCTGAACAGAATTGAAGCATGAAGAATGATAACAATGCAAAAGCATCCATTAACATTGATCAAACACTTACTGGGTTGCAGATGGTCTGCTAAGAATTCTCATGCATTATTTTACCTACCTTACGAGGTAGGTGCCATTATCATCCCGACCCTACAGGTCTGAAAAGGGAGGCCTGGAGGGATTAAGACACAGCCAAGGTCACCAGTCTGCAGGTGGATGGCCTGGGATTTAAGTTGAAGCAGTGTGGCCCCAAAGTCCATGACCTTGACCATCATGCTATCCTCCTTTCCACATGGGGTTAGCCCATTCCCATTTTAAAGGCTCAGAAACTGAGGCTCAGAATACTCTAAGTGAAGGTCATTGGAAGTAGGACCCAGCTCACCTCAATCTGGATTATTGCCGGGATTTCTTGGAAAGACACCTCCTCTCCCCACTTGGGTTGCTAAGCTGGTTGGTTGTAGTTTGGCCCCAAGATATTGGACCACCTTATACCGTCTGAAAGTTTAACCATCCCCTAGGAAAGCCGGGTTCTGAGGTGCTTTGGGGTCAGGAATGCCCCAAGACAGTTCTACTTCCATAATCTCATGAAATCACTCATCGGCTTAATTCAATGTGAGTTGGCAGGTGCCTATATTCTGTCTGCCATCTGGATTCCTAGACGTACCCCCTCCAGCGCGGTCCCTGCCCCAAGAGGCTGAGCTGCGTGAACTTCATTGCCAGCTCCCAAGGCTTTCGGCTTCCGGTAGAATCTGGCTGACGGAGCACACCGGCCGGAGGTCGGAGGAAGGGGGAGGCTGAGGCCGGAGGTTCATTCCCTGACTGTGGCTTCACAGAGTGGGCTGGATGGCGTCAACCAAAGGTAGCAGGTGGCCCCTCCTCCCCTCCCCTTCTCTTTCTCCGTCTCTCCCCCACCCCCGGCACCTGCCCCGGGATCTGGTGACAGCTCCTTTCTCTTGCCCCTCCAGGCCCAGCTGCTTTGCACTTTTGTAAATAGTTCCTCTGTTAAACGCTATTCATATCACCCCAATTGAGTGTCGCATCTGCTTCCAGCTGGGACCATGACCGACGCAGATGGCTTTCTGTCACTTACAACCAATAATCTCAATTATTCCAGGAAATAAAATACTTCAAGCACTACTGTCAGGCAAAAGTGGTATTAAGCCCCTCATTTGCCTGACGTCACTCATGGCTCACGGTAACCGGCTTGGCTCATCATGCAAGTTGTCCCAAAGTGCCTCAGTTGACCTCCCTGGCCAATGGCTATTACACCTGCCAACACGGAATTAATCTGTGGCCTCTTCCCATGGGTGATTGCTTCCAGGTGCCTTTCCGAGGCACGTTGCCTTTCTTGATGCCTTCCTAGTCTGCAAAAGCCACCTCCTCCTTGAAGCCCTCTTGGCTACATTACTCCCCCAAGTAGTGTATGTCTTTGTTCTCAGTTGAATCACCCTGGCCATCCTCAAGCAGAGAGCTTAGTGAACTGTAAACCAACTTCCTGGTCCTTCCTCTATCCCTGATGCTTAGAATAGTGCCTGACAGGTAGCAAGCAGCTACTTGGTGACAAGCATTTGAGGCAGCCTCACAATCAGGAAGAGGGAAGGGAAGAAGGAAGGGAGGGAGAGATTGAAGTTACTGATCGGAACCCAGAGTTAATCTTCAATTATGGCGTCATTTGTATTAGGAAACTCTCAGGGCTTCTGAACACAGAAACTTACCTGTGGGGAGTGGAGCCCATTTCTACCACCTCAATTGAAATGAATTTTCTTTCTTTCTTCTTTTTGAGGGGGAGGGAGGGGCAGAAGGAGAGGGAGAGAGAGAGAGAATCTGAAGCAGCTTCCACACTCAGCATGGAACCCGATCTCACAACCTCGAGACCATGACCTGAGATGCAATCAAGAGTTGGATGCTTTGGGTGCCCGGGTGGCTCAGTCGGTTGAGCGTCTGACTTCGGCTCAGGTCACGGGCTCGCAGTTCGGAGGTTCGAGCCCCGCGTCGGGCTCTGTGCTGACAGCTTAGATTCTGTGCTTCTCTGTCTCTCTGCCCCTCCTCTGCTCACACTCTGCCTCTCTCAAAAATAAACATTTAAAAAATTAATTAAAAAAAGAGTTGGACCCTTAAGCAACTGAGCCACCAGGTGCCCCCTTGAATTTTCTTTTCTTTTCTTTTCTTTTCTTTTCTTTTCTTTTCTTTTCTTTTCTTCTCTTGCATGCTAATTCTACATCAAGACGTCATTCCCATAGACTCTGACCAGTGTCCTTGTTGACAATTGTTTCCTCTCCTATCGACACGCAGAGCCTGGCCCCCTCTGGGGGGAGCAGAGGCCCCCCCAAGATCACCAGACCACAGATTCCCCAGTCCTGGCCCAGCCTCCTGGATTCCACCCTGCCCTTTAAGCCAACCAGGAGAAGCAGACGGAAGAAAGACGCCCTCCTCAGCACCCTCCCTGCATCCGTCAGCCCGGCCTCATGCGGAGGACAACGCCTTCTCTCCGCACCACCAAATGCCAAGCCATTGATTGACTGCAACACTCGATTTCAACCCAGCAGAGGACCTGGCAGGCCTTTGATCAATATTTTCCACAACAGACCACTTCCCTATGATAAATGCACTAGTTGAGAAGAGGAACAGATTAACTTTTCAGTGCGGATGGCAGGCAGCAAGGAGGAAAAAGATGGCTCAATTCTTTCGGGAAAAGAGGATGGGGTCTATTTTCCGAGCTCCCTGCGACCATATTTCAGCCGCGAGAGAACCGTGAATGAGAAAGCTCGTTCCTAAAGGGTCTGGGAAATGCCCACCGTCAAAGCAAACCGGAGGCCGCCACCCCCTACCTGTGTCGGACTCAGAGGAAGCAAGCCAGATGCAAAGGTAACAGAGAGAGAACGGGAAAGATTATATATACTCTCTGGATTCTCGGGGCAGCTGAAGGATGAGGGCCGGGAGGAGCGGTGGCGTGGAAAGTGCACGCAAAGGGAAGATGGAAGTCCGGGGAAGTGTTCTGTCCCCTCCCCGTAAATCCTTCTCCCTGACACGCAGCACGGGGAACGAGGTGATTCTCCACGGCGATGGAACTGCGATTGCATCAGAGATCCTCCAGCCCCACAGACGGCGGGAGGGGCCCTCGAACAACAGCAGGAAAGGTGCTCAGGGATGAAGCGGTCAGACCAGGAGCCCAGGGGGCCCCGGGGGCCTGGAGTGCACACCCCGCGGCTGAGCTGAACCGCTCCACTCCGGTGAGATCCAGCACGGAGAAATCACAGTGGCCACATCCCTCCATCCGTTTAAAAGTATTTGGCCGTGTGCCAAGTATGTGCTTGCTAGGCACTGTGGGTCAGGAGGGAACCAGCAAGACTCAGACTCTGTGGTCAAGTTGCTTAATGAACGACGCTTGCGGTAATGACTGACAAGGAGTACGCATCCCCTCCCTGTAGGCTGGGTGCTCAGCTCTACGCATTGTATCATTTTGTGCTCCTCATGTCCTTACCCTCCTTGTACAGATGAGGAAAGCGACACTTAGAGATGCGAGCTGACTTTCCCGAGGGCACACAGCTCGTACGTGACAGGCCTGGAAGTCAGCGCCCGGCATTGTGACTCTGGCACATTACATAACAGTTGCATAAAGTGGGCGGGTGCAGACTGGTTCCCAGGGGCAGACAGGTCACACCGTCCGAGGAGAGTCAGGAAAGCTTCCCAGAGGAGGTGGCAGCTCCTTTGGTTATTGAAGGACAGGTTGGGTTTGAACAGGTGACGATGGAGATGAGGGTCCAGAGTCCAGCAAGTATGAGAATATCACCTTCCCTCCGACCGTCCTCCAAGAACCCGGACATGATGGTTGATTTCACGTCAGTTTGACTAAACCAAGGGGTGCCCAGATTAAACGTTATTTCCGAGTGAGCGTGTTTGGGGATGAGATTAACATTTGAATGGTGGGCTCAGTTCTTTGTTCTCCCCTCTCCAGCCGGGCACCAGTCCATTGAGGGTCCGAAGTCGCCAAAAGGCAACAAAAGTTCGCTCCTTTTGCCTCCTGCCTGTCAGTTCCAGCTCCGTCAATCGTCTCCTGCCTTTGACTAGGATTTATACCATCGGCTCCCCTGGTTCTCAGGCCTTCAGACTTGGACTGGAATTATGCCACCAGCTTTTTGGGGCCTCCAGCTTATGGACGGCAGAGTTTAGCCTCCAGAATCATGAGCCAATTTCTCATAAATCTCTTCCTATACATATCTTATTGGTTTTGTTTCTGGAGAGCACTGACTGGTTCACGGGGCATGGTAAGGGGGGCAGGAGGCTTCCAACGTGACCCCCAAAGGCCCGGCCGGTGCAATCCCATTGCCCTGAGTGCAGATGTTCCTATACCAACTTCCTTCTAAGGAACAGAATATGGGGAATACGATGGCATGCCACGCCCAAGACTGGGAAGTCACAACATCTATGACTTCCATCTTGTTTGTTTGTGTTTACTCTCTCTGGTTCTTCCTGGCTTCATTGGATGAACCAAACTGCCAGGTTGTGACCTGTTCCACAGAGACTCCCACATAGCAAGGAAATGAGGGCAGCCTATAGGTCACAGGCAGTGAGGAGCTGAGGTCCTCACTACAAAAGCTACCAAGGACCTGGATCCTGCTGACGACCGTGCTAGTGTGACATTGGGAGAGAATCCTTTCCCAAAGGAGTCTTCCGATGACTACAGCCCTGTCAGACCTGGGTGACGGCCTCGTAAGGATCCCAGAGCCAGAAGACCCAGCTAAGCCAGACCCATATAAAGTGAAAGATAATTTACATTGTTGTTTTCAAGCCACTAAGTTTTGGAGTAATTTGTTATGCAGCAATAGGAAACTGATACATCGGGTCACAAAAAGTGTTTATCTTCTTACTATCATCCTTCAGATCAATACAGTAGCCTTGTTATCTCTTCGTCTCCCAGCTGTCTCTCCATATTCCACGGTCCCTCAATATCCAGCCAAACCCAAGTCCACAGGGCTCCCGTGACGTCCGGTATCTTTGTTCACGGCAAGGCATGGAGGACCCGAATGGACACGTAAGCCAGCACTACCCCAGGCTCTTTGACACTAAGGTGGCTCCTCCATTAGCTGGTGGACCAGGAAAGAGTGAGGCTGTCTTAGGGTTGAGACGAGGGCTCGGCGGAATTAAGATAACATTGAGACTGATGCCTCAACTCCGTCCCAAACTCTAAATACCTCGCTGGCGAGATCCCCGAGGCAATTGTAAATACAAAGGTTAAAGGGAATTATGAAATTCCAGCACGATTTCAGTATAATTTGGACGTGAGCCCCAAATGCCAGAGTGGACCATGTAGACATGTCACCTGGAGGGTACAGCTGGAGCCTGTCATCTTTAGGGTCCTCTGTCTCCCCCTCAGCCTAAGCCCAAATGACGCCACCAGCTGGCCATCCATACGGGACAAGGCATCGAAGGAATGAGAGCACACATACGCAGAAGGACAGAGAGACAGAGAGACGGCTGGGCAGACGTTTTCCCTCGTGGGACTGCATTTTGGACCCTGCCTTCCATGAGAGGTAGAAAGTGGAAGCGAGACTTCAGAAATCTGTTTACCTTCTGTTGTGTCGTGGACACTGTCCTAGTCTAGCACCTGATCGGATTAGAAACATCCCCTTTCAAGAGCCGGGACTGTGTGAAAAGCAAACTCCAATGTGGCGACTCTAGAGCACTGCAGGAAAGAGGCTGCCTCTCTTCGTCTCCTAGGCACAAATTACCAAACACTTGGTGGCTTAAGAAAACCACAGACTTGTTAGTTACAGTTCTGGAAGTCGGAAGTGCCACCGTGGCCTCACCGGGTATCAGCAGGGCTCTGTTCTCTCTGGAGACCCTGGGAGAGAACCTGTTTCCTTGCCTCTTCCAGCTTCTAGAGGCTTCCACATCCCTCGGCTCGTGGCCCCGTCCCCCGTCTTCAGAGCAAAGGCCCTTCTTGTGCTGTCAGCTCTCCGTTCTCGGTTGCCCAACCCACAGAATGGCCATTTTGGCACTTCTGACCCCACCCTTTTCCCTGGGGTGACAAAAGGCAAACCAGAGGAACCTTTCCGGGGACCAAGGTCAACGATTTGGATGCACCGAATTAAAGGGACTGACGCCCTGGAAAGCGGGCACCCAAGAGTGGTCTCAAAGCAAACGTCTTAGCATCCCTGATTCAGTATTTATTGCCTCCTGTACGAAGTGGGGTCAGCCACCAACGGACCCCACAGAATGGGTGTGAGGTTTGCCCGATTCAAAAGTCTGTGTGGCTAAGTATGAATGCCGGGGCAAGCTCTCCCTCTGGACCTGCCCTCACCATTGTGTTTCCCGTGTTAGACTCTCCGTACCACATTTCCCGGCCTTTCTGTTTCATAAGCTGCTGGAAGCAAATAATCACTTCTGTCTTCAGTTCCAGAACATTCATCGCCTTGTGTACTCCATGCAATTTTCCAAATCACAAGCTAATTAAATACTCCAGCAAAGGGCTAAGAGTAGATTAAACATTGATGTGGGCATCCATCGATTGGCGCATTTCCTTGACTCCTGGCACAGTGTATCAATAATATTAAATAATCTCTTAATAAAACGTCCTCCTCGTGATACCTCCCCCCCCCCCTTCGCTCTCTCTGAAAATGCAATTGCATAGGAAATAAACACTCTTTGTAAATGGCCATCAATAAACGCCAAATAGGGTGGAAGGGATGGGGTAAGCGGAGTTCTGGTACACGAGCTTGATTGTATTACAGTCGAAATAAATCCGGACAAACTACCCCGGACAGCACTAATTCAGGATGCGTGGATGCCTGTGGGTTATATTTTTCCCCTTTATTTCTTAACAGGACCTGCCTGTTCGGTTCAGCAGGGATTCAAAAACATTTACTCGATGCCTCATTGCAGGAGCAAACATTGTACTCAGCAACGTTCTACGTCAGGTGCTGGTGCTAAGCTATGCTGACCCCCCATGTCCCAGGTAGTTCCTTCCAAGCATCTTAGGATCCAGGCCCTAGTGTCATGCTGTCACACCAAAGACATTGGGGCTTGGAGACGCGAGGAAATCTGCTCTTTCTCGGCCATACTGAGGGTAGTAATTGGTAGCAGCAGGATTTTATTCCGGGTCTGTCTGATTCAGGAGCTGCATTCCTTTTCTTAATGTTTATTTTTGAGAGAGAGAGAGCGCGAGCGGGGAAGGGGCAGAGAGAGAGAGAGGGAGACACAGAATGCGAAGCCGCGGCTCCAGGCTCCGAGCTGTCAGCACAGACCCCGACGCGGGGCTCGAACTCACGGACCGCGAGATCACGACCTGAGCCGGAGTCGGACGCTTAACCGACTGAGCCACCCAGGTGCCCCCACGGGAGATGCATTTCTAACCACGGCACAACATTACCTACTTCATGCCAGACCCTCGCCTGGGAGTCTGAGATGCAATTGTGAATCGCAGGAGGTCCTCGTCGCGGAAAAAGCTGTAACCCTACTGGGTTGACATCCTATTCGTACTTCAAAAAAAAAAATGTGTTTATTTGAATGAGTTGCATGGTCCCGAATTGCAAAAAAAAAATATGAAAGGGTACACAGCGAAAAGTGAGTGTCCCTTTCATCCGGTTCTAGAGCCCCTAGCTATTTACCTTCTCATTAAATAGCAGAAAACGAGTACTCCCCTCCTCCTTTCGCAACCAGGAAACACTGTGGAAGCGAATGGAACGTGTAAACGAGATTGAAAGGCGACGCCGAGCGCCCTGTGCTCATCGCGCGCTACGGACGCTGAGCAGGGCAGGGCCAAGTTGAACCACAGGGTCAGGCCACCAAGACGCGGCGAGAGCCTCAAACCCAGGCTCAAAGGAAAAGAAGGCGAGGCCCACCGGCCGCGCGGGGTCAAACGGTTCTACCATGGCGGTGGCTCAACGGCGGCAGTTTGTTTCCCGGGCGACGAGGGTCTGTGCCCCACATTCAGGGGCTCAGGTTGCTTCCGTCCTGGGGAGGCGTAGCAGGTGGTTTCGCTGGCGGGGTGGATGATTATGCGTGACGGTGTTATGGGCACGCGGAAGAATGCCACGTGTCACTTCTGCCCACATCCCCTGGGGCCGAGTTTAGCTACATGGTGCTCACTGCACAGAGGCCTGGAAATTGGAACCCAGGAGTGCTTCCCGGAGGAAGAGGAAACAGGGGGACCTCAGAACCAGCCCTCTACTTTCCGGATCCTGCTCAAGGCCAGATGCTGTGAGTGCAAATAGGCGATGAAAAGTCTGGATGTGGTCTCTTGGGAGACCGTGGGGGGTGGGGGGGGGGGGGCGCAATACAAGTCCCCAGCTGAACAGGGAGTCGGGAGCGGGACCCCTGTGCAGGAAGGGAGATGGAGACAGGTACAGCCCGAGGAATCTCTTCCGGCAGGATAACTCTTATTTCTTTGAGCCCAGAATGCCTCAGTGATGGACGTTTCTTGAGAGGACGAAGCTTTCTAATGCTTGGCTTTAGAGCACGTAAGAGATCAAACTGTTCCTAAAAATAATTGGGAAGTGTTTTGTGTACTTAAGATAAGGCAATGCTATAGATGAGAGAGAGAGAGAGAGAGAGAGAGAGGTTGATAGTGATGTATATTTATACAAAGTTTATATGTAAGATATTGCGTATATATAAAACTCAGAATACAGCGAAACCTTGGTTTGTGAGCACGATTCGTTCTGGAAACGGGCTTGTAATCCAAAGCGCTTGTGCGGCAAAACCAGTTTCAAGAACCATTGGCTCAGTTGTGATCATGTGACGCTGGGCGTCACATAGGACTCGCGTTGCAAGACATCGCTCGTTTATCAAGTTAAAATTTATTAGAAATGCTCATTTTGTGGAAAGCTTGCAGAACAGGCTACTCACAGTCCAAAGTTTTATATTCTGATAGGGGTATTGAGATGTCCAGAAGGTGTAAGGGGACGAGTCTACACAGTACATGTGATTGGACTCCCAGGACAGACAAGGATACGGGCGCCTCCTGGTTTCTCTGCTCACTGCATGTGCCGCCTTGGGCCAGTGTCTCGATGTCTCTGCGTGCTAACCGCCTGTGGAATCGCTTCACCCATCACCTCCCACGAGCAAATTCCGGAGATGTGCCACTGTCCTCATTCTCTGTCCATCCCCTACCCAGCAGCTGCAGTGATATTTTTTAAATTTTATCTTAAAGGGAGGGGGGTGCTGGGACAGGGCCCAGGGAGGGGAGAGAATCCCCAGCAGGCTCCATGCTCAGCCCTGAGCCTGATGTGGGGCTCGATCGAACCCTGGGATCACGATCTGAGTCGTAATCGAGAGTCAGACGCTCAACCAACCGAGCCACCTCGGCGCCACGCCCCCCCTTTTTTTTTTTACTTGCCGTGGTATTTTTAACGGTAAATTTGACCATGTATTTCTCCCAGGCCAGCACTTTGCTCAGTACTCTCTTGTGTTTACCCTCTGCTGGTCCAAGCACTTTGGAAAACAGTTGGCGATTCCTTATAAATTAAACCTACACTGCCCATATGGCCCACCCCCCCCCCCCCCCACTCCTAGGTGTGCACGTAAACAGAAATGAAAACATATGTTCATTTAAAGACCCGTATGTGAAAGCTTATAGCGGCGTTATTCAAGACAGCACAAAGCTGGAAACGACCAAAATATGTATCTACCCGCAGATAAATAGAAAAACAAATTATGGTATATCCATATAATGAAATATTCCTTAGTAATGAAACATACACACACACGCAAAGCAGTGATAGTCACAGCGCGGATGAATCTCAAAAACATCGTGCCGAGTGAAGGAAGCCAGATCCAAAAGATGACACATTGTATCATTCGTTTATCTGAGGATCTAGAAAGCGCAAGCTCATCTAAGGTGACAGAACGCAGACCCGTGGTTGCCTAGAGCGGAGGGAGGGGGTTGACCGCAAAGGCAGCACAAGGGAACCTTCCCCGGGGATGGGAATATTCTGTATCTCAACTGGAGAGACAGTTACGGAGGTGTGGAGAGCTGGCAGAATGTACTGGACTGTGTACTTGAACTGGGAATATTTGATGGTATGGAGATTACACTTCAATAAGTTGACGTTAAAGTAACCAGATTGAATCTCCCCGTGTGGTTTTTCCCTCTCATTCGGAATGACTTCCAAAGTCCTTACCACAGCTGCAAGGCTCGGAATCTATTCCTGTCCTGCACAGCATCTCGCCCCCAGTGCCGGGCACGCCGGCCTCCCTGCTGATTCTCAAACACCCACCTCCATGCCCTTGCCTTTCCAGAGCCTTCCACTTGGACAGCACCTTCCCTGGCTGCTGTCATGGCTGCTGTCTTCACCTCTCCAGGCACCTGCTCGTATGTCACGTCCTCAGAGCACCCTCTGATTCCCACTCCCATTTTTTTTTTTTAATTTTAGAGTGAGAGCACAAGCTGGGGAAGGGGCACAGGGAGAGAGACAGAGAGAGAGAGCATCTTAAGCAGGTCCCATATTCAGTCTGGAGCCCGACGCGAGGCTCGATCCTACAACCCTGGGATGGTCATCTGAGCCGAAATCAAGAGTTGGATGCTCAACCAACTGCACCGCTCAGGTGCCCCTGATACCCCCTTTCTGTCACTCACAAAACCTGGAATCTATTTTAAACTGGCCTCATGCAGCTTGTCTCAACCTGAAAATATGCCTAATTAATTTGGCGTCTTGGGGCGCCTGGGTGGCTCAGTCGGTTGAGCGTCCGACTTCGGCTCAGGTCACGATCTCGCGGTCCGCGAGTTCGAGCCCCGCGTCGGGCTCTGGGCTGACGGCTCAGAGCCTGGAGCCTGCTTCTGATTCTGTGTCTCCCTCTCTCTCTGCCCCTCCCCCGTTCATGCTCTGTCTCTCTCTGTCTCAAAAATAAATAAACGTTAAAAAAAAAAAAAAAAATTTGGCGTCTGTTTTCCGGAGCTAGAGTGAATGTTTTGTGAGGGCAGGCATGGTTTTTCATCTCCATAATCTCGACACCTGTTATAGTGCCTGGTGCATCATAGGGTCTCAACAAACATGTGCTCGATTTAGTAAAATATGAGTGTACCCATACACATAAATGCACATGCACATACACACATGTATGTATATGCACGTATACATATAATGTAAAGCACTAAGGGCTATGAAGAAAGACAGTGTGTATATGTGTGTATACGGGGGACATATTGGATGACGTACTCAATGAAAACATCTCTGAGGAGGTGACTTTTAAACAAAAACTCAAACGTAACAGGGGAGTGAATCGTGCAGATAGCTGGATGAGAGCATTCCGGGCAGAGGAACCACAAGTGCAAAGGCCCTGAGGTTGGCATTCAGTAACGGTGAGGTCAGCGTATCTGAAACAGAACGAGTGCGCCCCCCACTCCCTGGCCCCCCCCATATGTCCTATCGGCGTGTAAGTTTCCTTTACATTGTTGCTCCTTTGATCATTTGAAGCCGTATATTCATGTAGTCGTCTGTCTCTTCTACCGGACTGTAAGGGAAGACCATGTCTGTTTTATTCAACAGGACGTATCTGCACCGACGGAGTGCCTGGCACAGGGTGGGGGGACGTTCGAGCACGTGGTGAAAGGTATGAACTGTTTCATGAAGGAGCGAGAGCGGGAGGAGAGGAGAGAGCGTCGCATTGGCCTGGACAAGGGACTCTTGGCTTCATGGCTTCAAATGGGAGCACCGGTGATCCGCGGGAGTGCGGGCCGCCTCGCGGTCCTGTCGGGGGCGGGGGGGGGCGGGGAGGAATCGAGGAACCTCCTGGCTTTGATTACATGGTTTGGCCAGATGGCAAGCAAGGGCTTTCCCACCCAACTGAGACCCATGGCTGGTGCGGGCACAGCGGATTCTGCCATTCCGCCCGTCTCACTTGGTTACGCGGGCACGTCGGGGGAGGCGTTTGAAGTAACGCACGGACCCCTGAGGCGTTTTTCAGGGGGAGAAATATCCCACCCTATTCTGTCACCTCTCCTTTCAGCACAAGACCTTTCTTGCTTGGAGAGTTATTTTTCCTGATGGCCAAAAAGTAAGAACGTATTACAATTAAACACCCGCGGGCACAGGTAGACCCCCCCCCCCGGCCCCCCACACACATACACACACACGCATGCACACACACACATACACCATTCATAATTTACCACGTAAGAGATAAGCCCTGGTGATATTCTGTTGTACTGAATGCCACTCTTTTGGTGTGTGAGGATGCATCCTTTAAAACATATGAACATCACGGGGCGTCTGGGTGGCTCAGTCAGTTAAGTTGCTGACTCTTGATTTTGGCTCAGGTCGTGATCTCGCAGTCGTGGGGGCAAGCCCCGCGTCAGGCTCCTTACTGCCTCACTGGCAGTGTGGAGTCTGTTTGGGATTCTCTCTCTCCCTCTCTCCCTGCCCCTTCCCTGCTCCTCCTTTCTCTCTCTCTCTCTCTCTCTCTCTCTCTCTCAAAATAAACATTTAAAAAAGAAATACGAACACCATACAAGAAATGCTATTCTGTAACATTTTTAAATGTTTATTTATTTTTGAGAGAGAGAGAGAGAGAGAGAGACAGAGTGTGAGCAGGGGAGGGGCAGACAGAGAGAGGGAGACACAGAATCCGAAGGAGGCTCCAGGCTCCGAGCTGTCAGCACAGAGCCCGCCGCGGGGCTCAAACCCACGAACCCCGAGGTCATGACCTGAGCCGAGGTCGGACGCTCAACCGACTGAGCCACCCAGGCGCCCCTATTTGGTAACAAATTTAAATAAAGAGCTTATCTTGATGACTCACTGTTGAATAGCCTGCTAAACTCAAATTTCAAGGCTACTTCACAGAGGTGCTGTGAGTTTATTTAAGTCAATGCCCTGGTATTGAGTGTTTAGATTTGCTGTCACCGTGTTTATCCACAGCTGCCAGGGAAATCTCTGCCCACATCTTTTCTTCACCATCTGTGTCCCTCACCTGGGGACAAAATTGGAGAGGACTGCTGGTGGGGAGAGGGGAGCACAAACATCCTGGACGAGGTTACGTCTGCCGTGTCGTTCTCCAGAGATGCCGAACCCTCTGTCCACCAAGCCCACATTTCTCTTTTCCCCCAGGTTTCCCCAAATGTGTTACCTTTTTATTTTCGAATCACTTCTCCCGGAGCCAGTGATGGAACCATTCGTCCTCTGCTTGTTCACCAATACTGTAATTTTTATCAACAGGATGCATGCATGAGTGAGAAAACAGATCCAAAGAATTAATGATACTGTAGCAAAGAGCTCCCACCCCCTCTCCCCTGCATCTTACGTGTAGCGACCCATGGATTCCCTCCTAAGTTGTTGGGCTTATATTTCTCCTGATGGTTACCTCCTTATCTCATACGATAGAGACACTTACATTTGTTAATATCCCATATTTAGAAAATACTCGTTTCCTTGATATTAACTGTTATAATTTAGCTCACTTACACGACACTGTCTCCTTCTTCCCCAGCTTCCTGTTTCATCGTTACTTATAATTCCTTATCATTTCATTATTCCTTTTTGTTCTTCTGTTGGCTACTCTTTTTTTAAGGTTGTTGCTTAAAAGCTGAAACCTCTTAAGGTGTAAGGTGTTTTTTTTTTAATTTTTTTTTTAACGTTTATTTTTGAGACAGAGAGAGACAGAGCATGAACAGGGGAGGGGCAGAGAGAGAGGGAGATACAGAATAGGAAGCAGGCTCCAGGCTCTGAGCTGTCAACACAGAGCCCGACACGGGGCTCGAACTCGCGGACCGCGAGATCGCGACCTGAGCTGAAGTCAGCCACTTAACCGACTGAGCCACCCAGGCACCCCTTAAGGTGTAAGGTTTTTTAAGCAATATAAACTGAATACAAATTGAGTTCAATTCATATGAATTGAATATATCCGTTTCATACAACAATATGAAATTCTGTCATAATTTCAAATGACAGAAAAGTTGTAAAAGTTTTGAAAAGATTCTCTGCGTACCTTTCACCCAGATTCCACAAATAATTTTCTTATTGGCTCTAAATATACTGACATCACCATACGCATATGTAGATAAGCATACATATTACTGTTATTTAGTAGAAGCTTCTGAGCTGTTTGAAAGTTGCAAATGTGTTATACTTTTTGTTTCAATTATTTTTTTTAGTTTTTATTTGAGAAAGAGAGAGAGAGAGAGAGAGAGAGAGAGAGAGAGAAAGCATGCACGAGGGCAGGGCAGAGACAGAGAGAGAGGGAGAGAATCCCAAGCAGACTCCTCACTGTCAGTGCAGAGCCTGATGTGGGGGTCGATCCCATGAACCATGAGATCATGACCTGAGCCAAAACCAAGAGTCGGACACTTAACCGACTGAGCCACCCAGGCGCCCCTTCACTTCCACTTTAGATCGAATGTTTGTGTTCCCTCCAGCAGGCGAGGACACAAGAGTTTCCAGGTCACCACAACCTGACCACGCTGGCCCCCTGACTGTGGACTTCCAGCCTCCAGAACCGTGAGCTAGAAATTTCTGCCCTTCACAATCCCCCCAGTCTGTGACGTCGTGTTACGGCGGCCTCCACAGACAGCTTCTGAATACTTCAGTGTGAATTTCCCGAAAACCAGGCCATTCTCTTCCATAACCACGGTGCGGTGATCAAAATCAGGAAATGACACTGAATCATCACTATTATCTCATCTACAGATCTTACTCAAATTTCACCAATTGCCTGCTAATGTCCTTTATAGCACAACCAAGGAAAATTGGCTGCCTTTTTAACTGCAAATAATAAATACAGATCTCTGTTTCTTGTTTCATTTGCTTTATTCATCCTGTGCACCCTTTAATAAATGCCGTGGTTTCCTTCTGGTAGGACCCGGGCAACGCGAGTTAAGTCTATTCCTAGGTATTTTCTTGTCTTTCTTTATTCCTCTGTATTTCCATTTGTTTTGGCTGGTATTATTGGGAATGGGATCTATTAATCTTTTATATCGTACCTTGCTGAACCCTTGCATTAGTTCGAAGCGTGTGTTACCCAATTTTCTAAGGAGACAGCATATTACCTGCAGATAACGATAATTGCATCTCATCCCCCCCGCCCTGAAATTTTAACTCGTTTCTTCGTCTTGTTCCTTTGGCATCGGCCACGAAATTAAGACACGCGTCATTCCAGGGGCGCCTGGGTGGCTCGGTCGGTTAAACGTCCCACTTTGGCTCAGGCCATGATCTCACAGTTTGTGAGTTCAAGCCCCGCGTCGGGCTCTGTGCTGACAGCTCGGAGCCTGGAATCTTCTTCAGATTCCGTGTCTCCCTCTCTCTCTGCTCCTCCCCTGCTTGTGCTCTGTCTCTCTCAAAAATAAACAAACATTGGGGGCGCCTGGGTGGCTTGGTCAGTTAAGCGTCTGACTTCGGCTCAGGTCATGATCTCATGGTCCATGAGTTCGAGCCCCGCGTCAGGCTCTGGGTTGACGGCTCAGAGCCTGGAGCCTGCTTCAGATTCTGTGTCTCCCTCTCTCTCTGCCCCTCCCCTGTTCACGCTCTGTCTCTCTCTGTCTCAAAAATAAATAAACGTTAAAAAAAAAAAAAAGACACGCATCATTCCAGTCAATTGTCTGAATGTTTTATTCGGAGAAGTTATAGATTCGTAAGAACTTGCAAAACATGGTACCAGGAGGCCCCCTGCGCCCTGCAATCTACCCCCCGTCTTGTGGCCGTCTTTCCTGCCTGTAAGACACCAGCACACTCAGGAAGCTGGCATCGTTGATACAATCCACGAAGCGTTCAGATTCCGCTGTTTATAAACGCGCTCGTGTGTGCGCGTTTGTTCTAGGCCGCCCCCATCCTCTGTGTAGCTTCCTGTACCACCAGCGTCGTGCACTGACTTTTTTACGTGAGCGAAAGGAAGCATACGTTCGGCCTGAGACCCTCCCAAAGATGTGTCAAGACATTGCACGGAGGTGTTCAAACCGCCCGAGAAACACAGAGACGTGCGTCGAACACGCGTAGATTTCGACGGGTAAATTCTTTCCGGGGTAATCCTCTGGTCAGCTCATCCAGCTACACCGGCGACGGTCTAAGACGAGAAAATGAGATGACCTAACCTTCCCAGACATACAAATTAACATTTCGCATTGGGTTAACTTTGTCGAGGGGGGTTCGAGGAAAGAGAGACAAGATGCGAGAGGCTTGGGAAGAGCCTCTCCTGAACTGGGGAGAGATGAAGACCACGGCCACTGCCTCCACAGGCTTCTCATCTCTGCCCGTCGGTCCTTTCCGTCCTCCCCCTTCACGATGCGAGGCCGTCTCCCGAGGACGCAGCCTCACCTACGAACTAGTCCAGGCAACAGGATTTCATCTGGGTGTAATTATGCCTCTAATTCTAATTTCTAGCATTTGGCACAGCAAGAGATACCGCAACAAGCCAAAAGTCACCAAAGGAAACGCACAGACACAGCTAAAGTGTGGGGCATTCTCCGAGGTCCTATGCGAGGTGCTCTTCCGAAAATAATGCGGAGAAAGGGGAACGCTTCGCACTGCTGGTGGGAATGCAAGCTGGTGCAGCCACTCTGGAAAACAGTATGGAGGTTCCTCAAAAAACTAAAAAATAGAACTACCCTACGACCCAGCAATGGTGCTATGAGGCATTTATCCAAGGGATACAGGTGTGCTGTTTCCAAGGGACACATGCACCCCCATGTTTATAGCAGCACGATCGACAGTAGCCAAAGGATGGAAAGAGCCCAAATGTCCATCAACAGATGAATGGATAAAGAAGATGGGGCATATATATGCAATGGAATACTACTCAGAGATGAAAAAAATGAAATCTTGCCATTGGCAACGACGTGGATGGAACTAGAGTGTGTTATGCCAAGTGAATAAGTCGTTCAGAGAAAGACGTATGACTTCACTTGTATGTGGAATTTGAGAAACTTAACAGGTGAACACAGGGGGAGGGAAGGAAAAATAAGATAAAAACAGAGAGGAAGGCAAACCATAGGAGACTCTTAAGTGCAGAGAATAAACTGAGGGCTGCTGGAGGGGAGGCGGGTGGGGGGATGGGTTAAATGGGCGACGGGCACGAAGGAGGGCACTTTTTGGGATGAGCACTGGGTGTCGTATGTAAGAGATGAATCACTGGGCTCTACTCCTGAAGCCAAGAATACACTGTTAACTAACTTGAATTTACATTAAAAATAAATAAATGGGGTGGGCGCCTGGGTGGCTCAGTCGTTTGAGCATCGGACTTCGGTTCAGGTCATGATCTCGCGGTTTGTGGGTTCGAGTCCTGCGTCGGGCTCTGTGCTGACAGCTCAGAGCCCGGAGCCTGCTTCAGATTCTGCGTCTCCCTCTCTCTCTGCCCCTCACCCGCTCATGCTCTGTCTCTCTCTGTCTCAAAGATAAATGTAAACATTAAAAAAAATTTTTTTAATAAATAAATAAAAACCAAATGGGACCTGTCACGACCACAAGGACCCTAATGAGACACGATGGACCTAATGAGTCCCCCAGTGAGGACTAAGTATAATGTGGTCTCCGGGATAACTCAGGGACAGAAAAAAGTTTCAAGGGAAAATCAGAAAATCTGAATAAAGTACAGACCTCAGTTGGTAACAACGTACCCAGACTGGTTCACTCATTGTAAAACAAAGGACGATACTAAGTCAAGAAGGTGTGGGGGGTAAGAAAGCTCTCTGCTCTACCTTTTCTATTTCTCTGTAAATCTTAAACTATTCTCAAATTTAAAAACCATCAGAAGACAAACGGGCACGATTGGGAGACTTTTAAACAGGAGCTAAATATTGGACAGAGAGTAGTTATCAGTTTTATTGGGTTGGGTGATGGTGTTGAGTTATGAGGGAGACAGAATCCCAATAATTTTGGCAATGTGTGCCATAAGCTGTTAAGTACTTAAAGATAAAGTGGCTTGGGGTGGGAACTTACGTCAAAATGATTGAGCCTAGGTCTCACAGAATGATTGCCAATAGGTTAAACCTATTAGGTGAAAAGCCACTGGAGACTTTCTAACGGGTAGATTATAGAAATTAACTCCAGGATCTACTTAACATCATCAAAGGAGACGACCGGGCATATGGGCTTCCCGATGATGAACCCCATCAACACTGCTTACAGAATACTCTTGCCAGAAATCTAACCCGAATTCCATCAAGCCTCCCTAGCTCGCTCCCAGTTTACAGGAGGTAAAAGCGAGGGAAGAATGTGTGAAATGGCATCACAGAATGGACTTAGCAAAACCCAGAATGTGGCAAGTTGCACAAGAGAAGTGACCTGGGCTCTTGAAACAAAGAAACACAGTGGAAAACCAAAAAGCAGGACACACCAAAACCGGAAGAGAAAACCCAGAGCAAGGATTAGTCAAATCCACTGTGGGGACCCCGGATGAATCCCAATTCAATGATAAGAACTGTAAAAACAGACAGGAGGAAGCAGGCGGGGTTGGGGGGGGAGGGGTGGTGGGAGGGCAGAGCTCGGGTGATCTGAGCACGGACTGAGTATTGGGTACTATTTAGAAAATGTTCGCTATTTTAGGTATGATAGTGACATCGTGTTTGTATTTTTATTTATTTGTTTTGAGAGAGACAGACATGCCAAGTGGGGGAGGGACAGAGAAAGAGGGAGACGGAATCCCAAGCAGGCTCCACAGTCAGCACAGAGCCCGATGTGGGGCTCGAACTCCCGAAACCGGGAGATCATGACCTGAGCCGAAACCAAGAGTCAGACGTTCAACAGACGGAGCCACCCAGGGGCCGCATATCTCGCAGAGACACGGACTGAACTACTTATAGGTGAAATCACACAACGTCTGGGATTTGCCTCAAAGCAATCCAGGACTGGGGCGTAAGAGGCATGGAGTGACCGGGGGAACAGGTGGTTTGAGATTGTCCCCAGAATTGTCTGTGCTGAAGCTGGTGGGGTCCATCACGCCAGCGTCTCTGTTTTTATATACAGTAGGTACTTTACAAAATGAAATCCTTAAATAATGGCTCAGCCAATGGAAAGGTGAGGCAAAGGCAAAAAAAAAAAAAAAGACACACAAAAAAAGCCAAATGTTAAAAAGCTGTTGGAATCCAGCGGCAGGTGAATCATATTCAATTATGAAATGTAGTACGCCTTCTAATTTTCTGCATATTTGATCATTTTCATAATCAAAAATTAAAAATGAATGACCGAGTAGAATCATAACACAAAAGTCAGGGAAACGACTGCCTTGCTGGGGGAGAAGGGGGGAGATGGGATCAGATAGGCATGTGGAGTTGCTAAGGTCCAGAAAATTTTCCATTTCCTAAAAAGGAAGTGCACAGACGTGTGTTTATTTTATCAATGTCTTATAAACTGTGAAGGTACGGTCTGTTCACCCTTCATTTTCATGTATGGCACGAAAAATTACAAAAATACATTTTTTTCTTCCTTCTTTCCTTTCTTCCTTCCTTCCCTCCTTCCTTCCTTTTCTTCTGTCCCCCACTTCCTTCCTTCTTTTCTTCCTTTCCTTTCCTTTCCTGTCCTGTCCTGTCATTTCCCTTTCCTTCTTTCCTTCCTTCCTTCCTTCCTCCCTCCCTCCCTCCCTCCCCTCTCTCTCTTTTCTTTCTTTCCTTCTTTCTTTTCTTGTTTCTTTCTTTTTCTCCTTTCTTTCTTTTCTTTCTTTCTCTCCTTTCTTTTCTTTCTTTCTTCTTTCTTTCTTTCTTTTCTTTCTTTCTTCTTTCCTTTCTTTCTTTCTTTCTCTCCTTTCTTTTCTTTCTTTCTTCTTTCCTTTCTTTCTTTCTTTCCTTTCTTTCTTTCTTTTCTTTCTTTCTTCTTTCCTTTCTTTCTTTCTTTTCTTTCTTTCTTTCTCTCCTTTCTTTTCTTTCTTTCCTTCTCTCCTTTCTTTCTATTCTTTCTTCTTTCTTTCTTTCTTTCTTTCTTTCTTTCTTTCTTTCTTTCTTCTTACAGAGGGTTTGAGATCCCCTGGCACCTCACCATGACATCAAGCTCCCGGGGAGTCTCTTACGTGTCCTGCCGTAAATCGGGGCTGGCTTAGGAACTGGACGGGGAAGGTGACCTCACACTTCTGCTTCCTTTTCTTGGAGAAGATGAGGGAGGGTTATTGGTGGTGGGAATTCAGTCAGGACTAACCAAGGCAAGGAATATCCATCATAGACGTGACACTGTTAGATTTGTGACCCACCCTTCCACCTGTCCTTCCGTCCTTCCTTCTTTCCGTTCTTCCTCACCCTCTCCTTCCCTCCCTCTCTCCTTCTCTTTCTTTCTTTTTAAATGAAGTTGAGTTTCAAAAAACTCCAACTAGCTTTCCATCTTCCTGAGAGGACGGGTTTAACCCTTATTAATTTTGTGAGAATCAGAACGAGGCTTTTTTGTGAATTGTGAAAATACCATGAGAGCAGGCAGCCTCCCTTGGGCTGATTAAAGGGGAAAGACATCACACGGAGAATGTGGCCAACAGGAGGCTGGGATAGGGTCAGTCACAGAGGAGACACAGGACAGCCAGCCAGCCAAGGGACAGAGACCCGGGCCCCGGGCTGGACCCCTGATTCTAACATGAGGGAGGACCTACCAGAATGTTCACTTTTTCTTGCTGTGCGACCCCTGATCCTACTCTGAATGGCACTTTTCTCTCCCATAGATGTAAATCAAGTCCTGCCAACTATAGGGGACAGACCAAGAAACCAGAGGAGTGAAATAGTTAACTGAAGAGCGTGTGCCTCATCTACCTGGGCAGGTAGGACTCAGCTGCAGCAGCCACAGAGACCCAGCCTTTGTTTTTCATCTCAGGAAACTCGGAATCTGACGTTTGAAAGTGAAATATCCCTATTTCGCATGTTGGCACATAATTCGATTTAAAAAGAAAACAATAGCAACAACAACAAAACCAAAAAGCAAAAAGCAAACACAGTAAAGCCACTTTAAAAAAATCACCTTTGATTAAAGATGGGCTTCCGTTGGGGCGCCTGGGTGGCTCAGGTCATGATCTCACGGTCCGTGAGTTCGAGCCCCGCGTCAGGCTCCGTGCTGACAGCTCGGAGCCCGGAGCCCGCTTCGGATTCTGTGTCTCCCCCTCTCTCTGCCCCTCCCCTGCTCATGCTCTGTCTCTCCCTGTCTCAAAAGTAAATAAATAAAAACATTAAAAAAAAATTTTTAAAAAGGATGTACCAGATACTGGATAATACCTGAAGGACCTCCCCAATGTTAACAACCTGCATGAAAACAATTTGGCTTCGAGGTTAAGGAGACATGCTGGGGACCCAGAAAGACGTCGGTTCAAATGGTAGCTCTTCCCCTTCTGGCTGTGTGACATCGGAAAAGGCCCTCAACTTCTCTGAGCTTCTGTTTCCTCCCCTGAGACCATGTAGCTGCCAGAATGAAAGGAGGACGTGTGCACACAGGCGCCTGGCACACAGGACGTGCTCGATAAATGGCACTGATTGTAACTCTTGACTTTCACCCAGATATGTGAGCTGCATACTTTTGAATCTGGAGGACTTTACGCCAACAGATAATTGGAGGAACTTTTGCTTGCATGATGAGTTCCTCAGGAAAGCATAGCAGAAAATTCCATCGGGGGAGGCTCAGCCATTGTGTGGACGATGCAGAGCGGTGTCCCGGAATCTGCTGCGGGCTATGTTTCGCTCTGGAGTTCATCTCTTGATCCCAAAGACTGAGGATCTGAAGACTTGAGGTCCTGTGGGTAACAAAAAATGGAGCAGATGCCTACGACAAAGTTAAGACCAACTCGATCTTCGATTTAAAAATATATTAAGTACTTTCTTTCTTTCTTTTTTTTTTTTTGGTAGCTTTAGATTTGCAGAATCGTCTTCAAGACCCTACAGAAACTTCCCGTATATACTCATCCAGTGTCCCCTATTGTTAACATGTTACATCACCACGGTGCATTTGTCACAACGGAAAACCAACATCGGTGCATTAGTATTAACTAAATTCCAGATTCCATTTCGATGTCCCTGGTTATTTTTTTTTTCCTGTTAATAATACCTCTTGCTGTTCCAGGAGGCAATCAGAGGTACTCCATCGTTTTTCACCATCCCCTTTCCCCCTACCTTCTCTGATCTGTCCCAATTTCTTAGTCTTTCCTTGCTTTTCGTGACCTGACAACCTTGAGGGTACTGGCCAGGCGTCTGGTAGAACGTCCTCCAATCGGGGCGTGTCTGGTGAATTTCCCATGATTAGACTGGAGCCTGGGGTTTGGGGGAAGAAGTCCACGGAGGTGAGGTGCCCCCAGCATCACATCATATCTGGGGGCACACAGAACATTAGCCTTCATCACTTGGTCACGGTGCTGTTTCCCAAGCTTCTCCCCTCTCTGGTTACCATTTTTCCTCTTTCCAGACTTTATTCTTCGGGAGCAAGCCATTAAGTCAAGCCCACCCTCAGTGGGGAATCCCAGGAAAGGAGGAAGGTTAACCCCCACCTTCCGAAGTGGAACATCTCCATAGATTAAACAGAATTCTTCTGTGAGCAACTAACTTTCATCTTGTGTGACACGTTAGCCCCATTTTACAGGAGTGAAAATGGAGGCCCAAGAAAGTCAAGCAACTTGCCCGAAGGGGCTACATTTATAGGGAACAGAGCCTGGGTTCAAACTGCCAAGTCTTTGACCCCAAGGCCTCTCTTCTTTCCAACGCTCAGTGCCAGACTCCAGCAGCACTGCCCTTGACCCTTGCCCTGTTTCTGGTTCCTCCTCTGCGTGTTGTGACAGCTCCTTGGCAACATTGTCTCTGCCGTCTCCTTCAGACTGAGAATGCTTGGCTTCTGTCATCCACGAAATGAGTTAAATCACTGACACAGAGAACAGTCTGGTGAGTCTTTCTCAGAATTGCTGTGTCCGTGTGGTCACCGAACCCAGGTAAGGACTGAGTCATGCTTGTTTCCAGGTTCTGGTGAATTCCTGTGGGGGCAGCTCTCCTCGCTGCCTCTGCAATTCGGGGAGGTACCAAACGTACTCACCAAGCCCCCGGCACCCTAGAAAGTAAAAGGCACAAAGAAGCGTAGAAAACGCTGTTTCTGTTACCCCCTGGAACTTCGTGGGAACAACAATGTTTTCCCGGAGTCTGTCTTTCTAGCTGAAGCACATTCGCAACTCAGTGATTCCCCCAATACTCTAAATTTTTTATACTTCCCTGATCAGGACTCTCTTTCCTGCAAAATAAACTCCAACCCAAGTGGAGTCAAAATTCCAACTTAAGTTCACTCTAGCCCAAAAAAAAAAAAAAAAAAAAAGAATAAGAAGTTATCATTCCATCGAACTGAAAAGTCTACTTATGGCTGTTTCAGGTATGGCTGGATCCAGGAGCTCTAAAGACACGGTCAGGATTCTTCCTTTCCATTTTAAATCTCAATTCTCCTGTGTTGGCTTCAGTCTCAGGCAGGCTTTCCCTAAGTTGACCTGGTATTTTCCAGCTTTCTGGGCTTCCAGAAAAATAAATGCCTCTGTGTTAATTGTTCCAGCCAGTCTCCATCCCGATTCTGACTGGCCGAAATATGTTCACCTGCCTTATCTACTGCCACAAAGTAGTGCGCAATAAACATCTACAAAGCCTCACTGGCATATAAAAACATTTATTTACCATGGATGCAGAGTCGTTTGAGGGTCAGCTGGTGGTTCTGCTGATGGTCTCGCCCCCTTACCTGGTGGGTCAGTTGTGCGACGGGGGTGATCCTGCTCTGTTCCGCATGCCTCTCCTCCCCCAGCAGGCTGGCGCAGGCATGTTCTCCTGACGATGGCAGAGGCGAGGGGACGCACACCCGTCGGGCATCGGCACAGCGGCTTGCCGTCACTTCCGTCCCAGCCACTTGGCCACGACGCACGGCCAGCCGGCCCCCGTGTCAGGGGTGGAGAATTCGACGGCTTCTAGAAGGCGGTCACGTTGTGTCTGGAGCCCAGACCTGTCTTCAACCGAAGTCAACTCATTGTATGTCTCGTCTCACATCCTCCTCATGCTTTGACATTGCTTTCACCCCGTTTTAGCGCCCTCATAAAGGGAATGCTCTTTGGCACCTTTCGCGGATTATTCCTTATCGTCGTTTTTTGGCCACAGGTGACGCAGAGGCAGAGTTTTGCCCCTTTTGGAAAGGATGCTGTCGGGCTGCATTCAGCTCATCATGCTAGCACTGTAGAAGACCCTCTTGATTTCACCTTCTTTGTTTTAAGTGCATGCATTTCTGTCGAGAGAGACGGAGACGGTGCGAGTGGGGGAGGGGCGGGGAGAGAGGGAGACGGAGCATCTGAAGCAGGCTCCGCGCTGCCAGCACAGAGCCCGACGCGGGGCTTGAACCCACGAACGCGTGAGATCCTGACCTGAGCCGAAATCAAGGGGCGGATGCCTAACCGGCCGAGCCACCCAGGCACCCAGAAGACCCTCTGGAGGAAATTCTCGGTACCAGGGGGGTTTGGAGATGAGGACCCACAATCCATAAACAGGAGTGATAGTATCTCCCTCTTCTTGGCAAATGTCGGGCGATTTGGAGACACCGGCGAAGACGTTGCCGAACGCCCAGGCTTCCTCGCCGTCCTCCTGTGAGTCAGTCCTCCGGGACAGATGATGGCTCTTGGAAGCTGGCAAACGCCTTCCGAAGAGATAACGTGACTTCCATTCCTGTGTTTCGACAGGAGCCGATGCCAAAGGGCTTGACAGCATCTAATCTCTGCGACAATTCTCCTAAGAGCTAACGCCTCTCCTCTCGCAGGGAGCCGGGGTCTCATGAGTGGCCTAGGATGTGGCCGCTGGGAGGAGGGGTGGACACCGCAGGGAAGACGGGAGGAAGCGTCTCCCGGGCTCAGGAACGTGAATGTCACCGGTTGCCGAGAGGGGCGGTGACGCCCTGGGAAAACTTCGACCCCGCAGAGCACTTCCATGAGTGGAGCCGGGAGGCCACGAACAGCTCTGTCCATACACACGGAGCCTCAGGAAGTGTAGGCTCCTGCTTGGCACGCCGTGTGGACCCTGGGCTCTTCTGGGAACGGCGCTGAGGTCTTCGCTCACCCCACAACCGTTTAGGGAGCCCCTACGAAGCGCCAAGCCCCAGAATGCCACAGTGGGCCAGACAGAGAAGACCCTGCCCGTGTGGGAGGGCCGTTCCCTCCAGGAAGAATCCACGCGGCGTGCCCGGAAGGTCAGCAAAGGGAACACAAAAGCAAATTGCTGAACTTGCAGGACACGGATGAGGTCTGCAGCCAGACGAAGGAATGATGGGTAGCGGGCGCACCAGCTGAGGAGGGGGCCTGCCAGTCACTGGATGGGGCCCAGGGCACGTGATTCTCAGTTACGCGTTCAGCAAATCCCTGCGGAGCATCTTTGTCGCAGGAGGCATCAGGTGTTGCGGATACGAAAGGGAACAAGATGCCCACGGATCGCTACCCTCACAGAGATTAGGGTTCAGAGGGGGCAGCAGATGAGGAGAGGAGGCAGGGTCCCCCGGGGAGCGACTGGGAAAGCCCACAGGCCTCCAGGAGCAGAGGAGGGGCGAGAAGGTTCCTAATGGGGCCGAAGAGCTTCGGGGTCTCAGCGAGCGATGACAGCTGAGGCCAGTGAAGGTGCAGGGAGGGAGGGTGGGGAGGGCCCGTCCTCAGCGGAGCCTGGCACCAGGGCAGGCGTGGCATGCGTGAGGTCCGGCTCAAGGTCCCGTCCAACTGGGTGGGGGGCATATGGCAAAAAAAAATGAGGCTGGAGAATAAAACAGTAGCTCAGGCAGGGAGGGTAAACTCGCACCTTTGCAAGGGAGTCTGGACTCCAACCCCAGGTCGGCGAGACATGATGGCGGCGGGGAGGGGTGGGGGGGAGGTGGTTCAACAGGTGCGTGGCATGGCCAGAGGTCCGTGCAGAAGGATCCCTACGCCCTTGGCCCGCCCAGTGGATAAGAGAAGGCAAGACCGGGGCCGGGGAGCCAAAAGCTGCACCGGCGGGCGTGAGCTGTGGTCCCCGTAGAGGCGTCCAGAAAATGTGGCCAATGACACGCGGGCCCTGGGCAATGCTGTCAGGGCCCTGGCCTGTTCTCCACCTCCACACGATGATAAAAAAGAAAAAAAAAATTCACAGGCAAGAGACAGGACCCTCCAAGCAATTGCTTACCAGGCAAAACCTCCCAAGGCAGCAATACACGCTAACAGCCCGGCATCTGGCACCGAGAGGCACGCGCTCATATGAGCAAACGGGGCAATTAGAGTTTCCCAGAAACAGTTACCTAAGCTTGAGGGTTTCTTTGGAGTTGCTCGGAGGAGGGGTGAGAAGGAAGAAGAGGCGCAGAGGAAGAAAACTCATCGCCTGCTTCCGGCTGCCAGATTCAGCTGCTACAGACGGGGGCACCTGCAGGGAAGCACAGGCAGATTCCTGTCTGCGTCTCCCTCCCTGAATCCGCCCGGAAATACTGGGAAGGGTGCTGGCCATCCTGGGGAGCTGCAGTCCCTAGTCCCCCGGATGTTGGAAGGAGGGACCCCCCCCAGCCCTCCCAGGCAGTAGAAGATAGCATTTAAGCCCATGTTCATCAATTTTGTTGGCAAACTAGCCTCGGTTTCTTTGGGTGCAAAATGGGCTTCTTTTTTTTTTTTTTAAGTTTATTTATTTGTTTTGAGAGAGAGAGAGAGAGAGAGAGAGAGAGAATGAGCTGGGGAGGGGCAGTGACAGAGAATCCCAAGCCGGCCCCTCACCGACAGCAGACAGCCCGACGCGGGGCTCAGACTCACGAACCGTGAGATGGTGACCTGAGCTGAGGTCGGCCACTTAACCGACCGACCCACCCGGGCGCCCCACCGAATGGGTTTCTAACAACAGGGCCTATCTGATGGGGTCGCCGCGGGATCGAACGAGTCCTCACAACGTACCACGGTCAGGCGGGCGCCCGGCACCGGGGGCTAATCATTTTGGTTGCTACCGCGTGGGATATGCTCCCACAGCTACGGATTTCGAGCAGTGGCGCTCTTTCCGGTGTGCAGTGGGGGTGTCTCAGTCCCGGAAGGGAAAGAAGCCACATCCTCCGCTCTCCAAACCAAAGGGCCGTTAGGCCAAAAGAGTCTGGCACGTGCCAGGGTTTCCGGCAGCTTCCCGTGGCCGTGTGGCCACGCCAGGCTGCTTCCCCAAACACAACACGCCTCCAGTTAAGTTACTTGACGTACCTAACCCACAGGCACCTGTTTGCGTTCCTCTCTGTCTGCAAAAACAAGATTCTCATTGTCTGGAAGGGAAAAACAACAACCACAAAAACAAACCAAACACAAAACCCATAATAATCTGCCAGGCATACGGACAAACCCTTTCACAGACAACAAAACCCCCAACAGCTTCTCATCAAGGGCTCTTCAGCCTGTTTCTAAACACTCACAGGAAGGCCAGGCTGACATTTTACACATGATTGACCGGGAGAGCCAGGCCTGTCAGGGGTAGAAACCACTCGTATCTACAAAGTCCTCACTCTGAGAGTAGCGTTCTGACCACCGAACTCTCACCGAGCTCATGGGTGCAAAGCACCCAGCCTGCCTGGTACTTAGGTCCTCTGACCCCAAGGTCAAAATAAAGTTGAGGGTCTCTTTAAAAAAAAAAATTTTTTATTAAAAGTTTCTTTAATGTTTATTTTGGAAGGAGAGAGAGACAGAGCGTGCAGGGGGGAGGGGCAGAGAGTGAGGGAGACACAGAATCCGAGGGAGCTGAGCTGTCAGCACAGAGCCCGACGCGGGGCTCGAACCCACAAACCACGAGCTCATGACCTGAGCCGAAGTCGGACACTGAACTGACTGAACCACCCAGGCGCCCCTAATTTATTATTAAAATTTTTTTTTAATGTTTATTTATTTTTGAGAAAGAGAGAGAGAGAAAGAGAGAGGAGAGGAGGGGCAGAGAGAGAGAGGGAGACAGAATCCGAAGCAGGCTCCGGGCTCCGAGCTGTCAGCACAGAGCCCGATGCGGGGCTTGAACTCACGAACTGCGAGATCATGCCCTGAGCTGAAGTCGGACGCTCAACTGACTGAGCCACCCAGGCGCCCCAATTACTTTTAAAGTTTATCATCTTTGTCTCCTCAGCAGTCCATGCGGGAAAGGCTTTGTTGGCAACCACCGTTGTACCTTAGCACGTAGAACGGCTCCTGGCACTTAGTAGATACTCAATAAACACGTTTGGAATTCACGAAAGCACTGATCTCGGAGGAACCGTGACCCCCCAGCCGGCTTCAGGCACAGCCCTCTGCTTCGCCCTCCTTATGAATCAGACCACCGTGCACTTCAAGCTTTATCTTCCTTTGTTTCTTCTTTGGCTGTGTCTCCACGGACTTCATTCCTGAACTCATCAGTCTGCTCCTTCCCTTTGGATGGGAATCTCTGTTTTCGGCCCTGCTTTCCCTAATTCATCTGCAAATGCAGAAAAATTCAGTTGAAACTGCCTTAATCGCACATAAGTAATGTATCGCCTCAGATGACACAGACCAATAGTAGATCTCGATTTATCCGGGTAATGAATGGAGTCCAGTAGTAGATTTAGCTTCGGATAATGAACATCTGTCAACTGAATTAAAAAGTGAGGGAGGGCGTGAATGCACGAGTCTCCCTACCTCCGGTGAGCTCTAACGTCTCAGGGCTCAGTGCAGGGGTCGAGAAAGAGGCAAAGTAGAGAGACGGGGTCCTGCAAGCCCTTGTTTCGGCTGGATCGACACATCTCCTCTCTGTCTTGCGTTTTAGGGGGATCTTCCTAAGACTTCATTTGATTAAAAGGGTTCTGCTACTTTGCCAACAGATCTTTGAAAACCACCGCTGTAGTGGGAAAAAATCAAGTCTTCGAAATCTCGAGGACCTGAGGCGGAATCCCACACCTTAACGGGTTTCGTGCCAAAGAAAACGCGACCTCACGATGGTCTGAAAGGACCTGTCTCCTGCCGTCTTCCAGCCTCATCCTTCCTTTGACCACATGAGCCTTCTTCCAGGCCCTTGGGCTTCTCCGGGCTTTGCTCCCTCACAGCCCGCGCACATGCGCACCCTGCTGGAATGTTCTCCCCATCCCCATCCCCATCCTTTTTTATCACAGCCTTCACTGGTCTGCTCAGTGATTTCTCAGAGAGGCCATCCGGGGACCTGCTGCCTAAAGTAAACTTCTATCTGTCCTCTTTCTCTGCCCCACGACGGTCTGCTTCTCAGCGTGAATTAGTTCAGTAAGCCGTGTCATCGCGTGTTTGGTCTCCTCAACCGTGACCCTGCAAGACAGAGACGGTGCCCGGCTTGGGGTGCCCAAGGCCCAGAACGTTCCCCTGCGTGAGGCGGTTTCTCATCAATATTTGCTGAATGGAAGAGAATAGTTGTAGGACATTGACTGCAGTGTACCCAGACCTCAGTGTTCTCATCTCTGTGTTGGACATAGTACGATCCACCCCTCCGAAAGTGACAGGCATGCCGCACAGAGCACGTCTGACGCTGGTGGGGGCGGGGGACACCTTCAAGCCGGCCGCCTCCCTGCTGTCCTGCCCGCTGTTTGCGGAGGACGCAGCCAGGTGAGCCTCGCCGGAACTCAAGCGTCTTCTAAATCCGGAGCCACCCTTCAGCTCTGAGGCTGATGGGGGCCAGTGATGCAGCCTGTCAGCCTCACGCTGCCACACGTCCGAATACACAAACTGAAAAATTAATGTCCCTGGAAGGCATCGCCTCCCTTCCTGCACACACCGCTGACCTTCTTGCCTGTCTGCGGCTGCAGCGAAACCGAGGGCACCTGCTTTGCTCGGTCTTGGTGCAGCCACAGGGACAAAGGGCAGCCCGGAGGAGAAAGCATCCGGCGGGAATCTCATTAGCTGGGAGAGAGAACCGGAGAGAGCGTCTGGGGTGAGAGCAAAAGCCCGTGTGATCTCTGCCTCCAGCTTTACAGCCCGTCCCGAAACCCATTCACGTGGACCCTCAGAGGGCCGGCTCCAAAACGGGGCCCAGGTAGGGCGAGGGAGGGGAGTGCGGGGCAAGGAAGAAGAGAGAAGCGTTAGGCCGTGACCCTGAATCTCATAGATTCTCAGGCACAGCAGCGCCCTCCAAGGACCTTGCGCGACACCCACAGGTAATTCCGCTGCAATTCTTTAAGCCTGATGGTGGCCCGGGCCGGCTCAGCGTTTCAGGATGACGCCTACCTCGGCCGAGACCATTCTCAGGGCCCCAGACTCGTCATCAGGGCCCTCCTCTCCTTGTGGTCTGAGACTGGGTCCCCAACCTGGTCTCCCAAAGTGGGGAGACCAGTGGCATCATCTGGGAGCTGGTTAAAGCTGGTTACCTGGGAGCATTCAGGCTCCACCCAGACCTCCTGACTCCGAGCCTGCCTTTGAACAGAGGACTCCCGTGTACCTGGGCATTGGAGGAGCCCCCGCCCCAGAAGCCGTGATGGTTAATTTTAGGTGTCAGCCTGACGGGGCCACGGGATGCCCAGCTGGCTACTTAGACACTGTTTCTGAGTACATCTGTGAGGCTCTTTCTGGGAGAGCTTGGCATTCGATTGGTGGATTGAGTAAAACAGATGGTCCTCCCCTGGGTGGGTGGGCATCGTCCAATCCGCTGAGGGTCTGGGTATCACGAAAAGGCAGAGGAGGGCTGAATCTGCTCTCTGCCTGATCGCATGAGCTGGAACATCAATCTCCTCCTGCCCTCGGCTCGCCCAGTTCTCGGACCTCACACTCAGGCCCGAGTCTGCCCCCACGGGCTCCCCTGGCCCGCAGGCCTTTGAACTTTGCACCACCAGCATCGCTGGGTCTTTAGGCGGCAGATGGCAGAATGCGGGGTTTTCTCAGCCTCCGTAATTGTGTGAGTCGATATCTTATAATAAATCTCTTTCTAGAGAGAAAGATAGATCGATAGGGATATGTTTTTATGTCTGAAAATATATCTGTAACTATAGCTGTATATCTATGTAAAGATTATATGTATATATGTATTATCTGTCTATATATCATGTATATTATATATATATATGTGTATATATATATATATATATATATATATATATGTCTATCTGTCTACCTATCATCTATCTATCCATCTATCTACCTCCTATTGGTTCATTTTCTCTGAAGAGCCCTGACTAATACGGGTGCAGTGTCATAACACATGGGTGCTGTCCATCCTGATGTGTGATGTGACACAGTCTGGCATTTAGCGTTAGGCAATGAGCGTGTGTGTCTGCCCTGTTCGTCTGCGAGACTCTGATCTCTCTGAAGCGCAGCTGACTCCTCCGCACACATGGAGGGCAGGAGCACCCCTTCCTGGGGCTGTTGGGGGACGCGATGAGCCCTCACAATGAACAAAGCGTTCCTCACGGTGCCTGCCACAAGCTGAATGCCCGGGACAGACCAGCTTGGATTGTTACAGCTAGCAAATTGTTTCTAGTAACAAAACATCCAGATTTGTGAATTCTCTACCTCCCTTTCTTGCCCCTCCCAAAAATAGATACGCTTGCAGATTCAAGGTAACCTTAGAATAGGTGCACCCGCAGGGCACCTGGGTGGCTCAGTCGGTTAAAGGTCCGACCTCTGCTCAGGTCGCGATCTCATGGTTCGGGAGTTCGAGCCCTGGGTGGGCTCTCTGTTGTCAGAGCAGAGCCTGCTAGGGATCCTCTGTCTCCCTCTCTCTCTGTCCCTCCCCTGCTCGTGCTCGTGCCATCTCTCTCTTTCTCTCTCTCTCTCTAAGATTAAAAAAACATTAAAAAAAATAATAAAGCAGTGGTGCTCAGCCTGGGTTATAGTACCCTCATCTGGGGAGAATTTCTAAACCCGCAGAGACTGTGAGTTCAGTGGTGGGGGCCTGGAGTGAGTATTTTGTAAAAGCATCAGGGGCTGGGAACCCATGAAGGAAGGGAGGAGAGATAAGAGGCCTGAGCACCAGATGCCCCACAATCGGCCATCAATAGCCATGCGTGAGTGGTCACCTTCAGTCTCCTGTTACCTGAGAGGCCAAGCTGGGTCCCAAAGAGGACAGGGGACAGTGATATGTGCTCAAACTAGGGAACCTAAATCCCCTTGATTTCTCCTAATCAGGTCAAGGAAAGGGGCAGGGCTGGAAAGCGGCTTTAATCCTAAAATCCTTGCAGGCAACTCCAGGATGCAGCTGGGACACAGGCCTGACTGGTATCTGACCTGGACGGGAAATTGATTTCTGTCTTTGTGCCTCTTTCTCTCATGGAGGGCTGATGCCAGGACAGGCTGGTGTCCTTAGAGAGTGTCCTCCATTTTCAGGAGGAAAGTGGCCTTTGGAGAGACAGAGTTCCTCTCTTAAAGAAGATTTTTAGCCCCCAAATTATGTAAACAGACCAAAATTATTATATAATATACAGAGCTGCATAAAATATTTAAGTGTATAATATTTAAAAATCTATAAATATAAAATATTTAATACATCATTTAACATTTATATTACATCTTCAATATATTATATGATTGTTAATATAGTGTATTAATATATCACACACGATTACATTAATATAATAAATATATGCGTTTATATGTAAGTTAATAAATTTAGGTACTTTAATAAAATATGTTTATTACTATTATTAATATATTGCTTATATTATTATCAATATAAATATTATAAATGTGTATTTATATAAATATCATAAATATTTAAAAACTGTAAAATTTTTTAATGTTTTCATTTTGATGGGAATCCTTGGCAGTGAATGTCTTTAAAAAAAACCTCTTCTGGTAAGGGTCTGACTATGTCGACCACCCTCTTCCTCTACACATAAAGATAGCTCCCATCCCATGAAACCCAAAACGTAAAGTTAAAAAAAAAACAAGCAATATCAGGGTCCGTGCGCCCTGGACAAATATTACACTATAACCCATCGCCGTTTCAATAAGAACCCTTAGAAGGCGACAAGGAGCAAATGATCCCTCTTTACAGATGAGCACATTAAGGTGCCAGAGGGGAGCTGACTCATTTCAAGGTTCCACTGATCTCCAAGCCCATAGGGTCCTGCCTCTTGCTTGGAGACAAGGTTCATTTCAATTCCAGAAAGCAGGTCGACTTTCGGGGTGCCGTAAGAAGAGAGCCACCGCGTCTCAGGAAGCATTCCTGCCCTTCCTGCTCTCCTGTGTCAGCCTCGCTCCTGATGGGCACGGACGGTAAGCAGGCTGGCGTGAGGTCAAGGTCACAGAAGCAGAAACATGAAGTTGCCTGCCCCCAGCCCCCGACATGGTCCCCAAGCAGCCAGGGGTCTGCATTCTTGCCCCTACCCCATTTCTTTCTTTTTTTTTTTTAATTTTTAAATATTTATTTATTTTTTTGAGAGACAGAGACAGACTGTGAGCGGGGGAGGGGCAGAGAGAGAGGGAGGCACAGAATTCGAAGCAGGTTCCAGACTCCCAGCTGTCAGCACAGAGCCCGACTCGGGGCTCGAACTCACGGACCGCGAGATCGTGACCTGAGCGGAAGTCGGGACGCTTAACCGACTGAGTCACCCAGGCTACCCCATTTCTACCTTTGCTCAGTCCGGCAACAAAGTGCCTCGGATTGATCTCCCTTAGCTGATGCTACTGACTCAGAGGGCACTTCCCATGAGCCAGGAGCCACACGAAGTCATTCATTTGCTCATTCATTCATCCAACAAATATTTATCTACCAGCTGTCAGGAACTTTTTGTGGGTTCTTCCATGGAATTCTCATTTTGGAAATGCCCTAGGGTAGGGAGTATTATTAGGGAGACACGTGCTCATACGCCTTGCTCTTTGCATATGGTAGTACCAGCAGGAAGCAGGATTCACACTCAGGTCCCCTGTGCCTTGAGCCCCCAGACACAACCAGTCCCCTGGAGGTCTTGCCTGTGCCTCCCACCAAGGCCAAGCCTGCCTCCCCAATCCACGGGACCACCTCAGCCCAGCCCAAGGGACGCCCCCGGCCCTGGTCAGAGGAAATCCTGAGGCTCCCGGCATTTTGAGGGAGAAACAGACCTGATCAGAATTGTCTAATGGGAAACCACTACCATGCTATGGAGACAGACCATGACAGAAAGGGGGGACGATGAGAAGGCCTGAAGACGGGAACAGAAATGGACAAGAAGGGAGGAGAGAGGTGAAGAATGGGACAGGAAGGACAGGAGAGGAGTGGCAAAAGGGAACAAAGAGGAGAGGAAGAGCAGGGAGACCAACACGCGGGGGACGGAAAGAGAAAGAAACAGAGATAAGACAGAGGGGAAAATGGAGACCCAGACAGACCCTGTTAGAAAACTGGAGGAGACAAGGGAGGGGAGAAGCCAAAGGAAAAATAGAGAAGGAGGCAGACGGCAAGAGACAAGAGAGGCAGAAAGATACAAGACGCGCCCCCTCCCCCCCCACACAGGCACACCAACCCTCCCGGGGTGTGTTTGCTTTCGTGTCGTGTTCCTCTGAAAAGATCCCGGGAACGCCTTCCCCCGAAGCACCCGCGAGCTGGGCCAGGGCGCGGAGGACAGACAATCAGCCGCCCTGGAAAGGAGCCAACTCCCAAGGTAAAATTGATGCTGTGTTTGTTCGTTCTGACCTTGAATGTTCCCCATTGCGACGCCCGAGAAGCAGCCTCCGATACACCAGGACGTGTGGATGGGTCGGTGTGGCGCCCGGATGAAACAGCACCACGCGCGGAGTGCCCATGGCCGTGAGCCCCGGTGGGCCTGCGTGCCTCATGGCGGGGGTGGGGCTCTGATGCACCTGCGGCCAGTAGGGTCACAAAGCCACACTCGGAGTGAGGAATAAGGGTCCAAGGAGGAGAGGACGAGCATCAGAAAAGATAGAAGAACACGGGCAGATGGACAAGGCTGAGAAGCTCCCGCCGGCGGGAGTAATGGCCAAAGGAGACGGGCCAGCACTGACGTCACCTTCCCCTCGCCCTCCTCCTCCTCATCTTCACCAGCACCTCCTCATTTTGACGTCTTGCTCAGCGCTGGACACTGTAATACGTATTTCGCATCATTTGATCGTGACCCCAGACCTATGTGATGGCACAGATGTTGTCCTCGTTCTCCACGTGAGGCTCAGAGAGCTTTCCCAAGGCCACAGAGCTGGTAACTACCCCTAAGGCCTTGAACCCGGACCTTCCTGACTCCCACATCCACCCGTGCAATACCTTCCCCTTGGCTCCCTCGGGCTCCCCCAAATAGTCTGGGGCAGCTAGGCTGCTTGGCTCAGAGGTGACGGGCATCCGAGGCCACCAGGAGGCAGCGGTGGGGGCAGGCCTGAGGGGAGTCCTAAAATCCGGAAGGCAGAAGGGATGCGGTTTGGGGTGATCTGTTCATTCTCGGGAGGACTCCAGATCCTGGTTTCGGAATAGGCCCGGGGGCAGAGCTGAAGTCGCAAGGAGGGTGGCTCCTTCCAGGCAGGTGTCGGGGTGGCAGACATGATGGGGAGCCAGGAGCCAACTGTGCAAATGGGGCACAGCGGTAGACAGCGGCTGTGACGCTGGGGACACCGAAGCCCTGGGCTCTCATGGAGGCAGCTCTCTGGTAGCAAGACGCCATCTGATGGCCCGTCTCTGGACGGGACCCTTTGCCTGGCTCTGGAACTGGGCAGCGTGTGTCTGTAGAAGAATGTCATGGGGACTGCAGGTGGCAAAGCTGGGGAACACAGGAAACAAGAGATCAGAGCCTGCCAGCCCGTAAGGGAAATGGCTCCTCTCTGTCCCACATCAAAACCTCTAGGGCCGTACCCCGCTGTGGAGTAACAGCCCGTGTAAACAGGCCGTTAAAATCCAGTGCACTTAAGTACCATATGGGCTGGCCTTGCTAAGAACTGGGCACACCCAGGGGAAGGGCCCTGGGCTGTCTCCACAGGGCTGGGCCCTTACAGATGAGTCTGCGAGACTTGGGTTGGAGGAAGGGCCCCGTGTGCACAGGGAGACCTGCGTGGACGTTCCGTGTTCAGGGAAGTTGAGGGTAGCTGCTTCCCAGGAAGGGTGAAACGAAGAGAATAAAACCGGAAGTGAAGGCCGGGCATGGATTGCAGAGGCCCACGTATATCACGCGTGGGAACTTCAGGGCACGTTCAAAATGCTTGGCGCTCACACAGGCAGAAGTGCGCGGCTTATGGAATGCTAAAGGTCGCATCCTCACACCCCTTTGACCGTGGAAATGGCCATGATGTTTACCCCAGGAGATGGTGAAATTGAAAAGGATAGGGATTTACTGTCCCCCTAACTTATCCCATTGCCTCTAATCTCAAATTCCCGTCCTCCATGTTTATTTGTGACTGAGGTTACCCCTCTGCCCTATGGTCCTGTTAAACAGTCTGCATTTATCCCATCCAGGTCAAAGAGCCAGGACTTAGGAGCCATACGTTGGGGGACAGGGTCTAAAATCTTGAAGGTTGGAGATGATTTTAAAAGGATTTTGGAACCTCCCAGCGCCACCAGTGTATCCAAAGAGCCAGAGACGAGGTACTGGAGAGTAAAGGGCGTCTTCCTTCATACCTAGGCAACAGCCAAGACCCTGCCCGACATTATGTGCCCCCAAAAGAAGCTTTTCACAGATCCCAGGGCATTCTCTGAATGCACTAGGACAAGAAGCTGATGCAGGGGAATTCTTAAACTTGTTGTTGCAAACTTTCTCTCCTTGGGGACCTTGAGAACACTTGACGTTGTACGGGAGGAACGAGGAAGGTGTTAGAGGCATTGCCCGCCACATCATCTCTCACGGTACATGGACCTGAGGCACTAGATCTAATCCGAAGAAATGCACAAACTAGATAGAGATAAATAACAGACCAGGATGGCACCCGCCCAAGTGTTTTGAAAGAACTCAAGGGTGAAATTGGGCAAGGGTTGGCCAAACTGGGGAACCGACCTTTGCAAATGGCCGCTCTGCTGAGAACTGGAGCACCCCTGACCCACAGAGCAGCACCTGCGAAGTCCCACGTCAGTGAGGGGAGTCTCGCTCCCCTACCAGGTCATGGGGCACTCTAGGATGGAGAGAGAAATCAACAGAGAAAAAGTTACGTGACCTCCTCTTTTCTCCAAGGGCAACGTAGTCTGATTCATTTGCTCACGTGAAGTGGGTTTTCCAAAGGAGAGTTGGCTACGTTCCACCACTGAAGACTCTGGAATGAAGAGAAATTAGTTTGGGGAATGAGGGAGAAGTTTTAATAAGGCTTTGGGACTGGCTTATGGATAAGGCAGAATCTCCATGCTTTTATCTCTATAAATGGGAAATTTGTTTTTAAGTTAATTGTGAACAGCAAGGTCCCTTCAGCCCGTTGGTGGCCACCATGACAACCCAACCTAGACCTTCTTTGGGTCACCTTTCCAGAGCCTGCTGTAGACCCCTTCAAAAGAAATCTGTCTTCTGTCCTTCCCCTGTCAGGATCCCTCAGCCAACTATCCAGTCCTGAAATACGTGTACTGCTTCCGGGTGTACATTCTAATATGTAACATTGACAAAACTGGGTCTTCTAGGAAGGTACAATCCAAGCGAAGAAGAGTGGTAGGCCATGGGACAGAGATTCTTGGCATCTACAAAGGAAAATGATATCTCTATTTGCACAGGAGATAGTATAGAAATGGTCCATATGGGAGGAACCCAAGACCATTCAGCCACCAACCCTTTATTTCAATAAAGTTTTATTGAACGCCTGTTGTGTGCCAACACTCTTTCGAGTATTAAGGAGATAGAATGGAATGAGACATAACAGACCCTGACCACATCGAATTTATATTCCAGTGAAGCCAAGTCATGCAAATAAACGAATTAATAAAAACCAAAAGTATGCACGGTTGCAAAATTAATAAAATAAAATAAAATAAAATAGGGCAATGTGATCCAAAGTGGCAGTGTGGGGGCCACTCTAGGTTGGGTGACTAGAGAAGGCTCCTGGAAATTTGTACCTCTTCACCCCCTTCCCCTGTTTTGCCCATCCCTCCACACCCCCTGCAACAAATAGTTTGTTTTCCAATTTGAGTGTGTTTTCATGTGTTAGCTCGTTCACCTGTTCTGTGTTTTAAATTCCACACATAAGCCATCTCATATGGAACTTGTCTTTCTCTGCCGTGTTCACTCAGTGTAGTGCCCTCTAGATGCCTCCATGCTGTCACAAATGACAAGATTTCATTCTTTTCTACAGCTGGGTAATATTCGGCCACATCATCTTCTCCCATTCAACCTAAGCAACGCTTCGGTCGCTTCCCTATCTTGGCCGTTGTAAACAGTGTGGCAATAAACAGAGGGGGGCCTGTACCTTTTTGGGTTAGAGGTTTCACCTCCTTTGGGTAAATACTCAGCAGTGGATATGCTGGATCATGGGTTAGGCCTATTTTTAACTTTTGGAGGGACCTCCATACTGTTTTCTGCCGTGGCTGTACCGACTTACATTCCCACCAACAGTGCATGGAGGTTCCCTTTTCTTCACATCCTCCGCGCTTCCTATTTCTTACCTGTCTGAGGACAGCCATTCTGACTGGTGTGAGGCGATACCTCGTTGTGGTTTTGATCTGCATTCCTCTGATGATGAGTGATGTTGGGCGTCTTTTCACGTGTCTGTCGGCCATCTGGGTGTCTTCTTTGGGAACACGTGTATTCAGGTCTTTTGTTTGCTTTTTTGCAAATTTCCAATTATACATATAAATAAGCCATGGGGATGAAAAGCACAGCATAGGGAACGCAGTCAATAATTTTGTAATGGTTTTCGTATGGCGACAGATGATCACGACACTTACACTAGTGAGGATTGTGTAACGTGTAGAATTGTTGAGTCTCCATGTTGTACTCCCGAAGTTAGTATTACATTGTATGTCAATTACACTTCAATTACAAAAAAAAAAAAGAAGGCTTCTGTAGGGAGACATCTTTTTCTGAAGAACCAAACTTCTCAAGGAATCAAATGAAGGCAAGAGGAGATTCCTGAGCCTTAAGGTGCAGAAAGTCTTCAAAAATAGGTGTTTGGCCAAAGAAAGGTCCTGAAGTTCAGTGCTTCTGTGACCCATGTGACTATCGACCTGTCCAAGAAAGGCCCAGAGGCAAATCCAGTCTTGATATGAACATAAAACCATGGCTAGTGAAAAGCTAAAGAGATGTGGTCATGGGGTTTGGGGGAACAATATCCCACGTGGGTTTGGGACCCGAGGACACCCCTGTGCAACACTTTTCTTCTTTATGGGAAATCAATGATGCTAACAATTGTTATTATTACCTATTGTTCCTAAGCAAGCTACACTACTCTCTCTGTTTCCCTTCCAAAATATAGCCTGAATATCTAACAAAGGGAAGACAACTCAATCATCTCTCCATTTCCTGTTAACAGTTACTTTTTCTATTATTTCAACCAGACCTTCCAGACCGTTCCATTAAAAGAATCGTTACAAACATGCCTTGGGTGTTCCAAATCAATAAAGAAGGATGTGATTGGATGCCAGCGTGGCACCACAATTCCTGCCTGAGGGAAGTGAAGAAAGGACTCAAAAATACGTCTGCTCATGCTACAGGTATGGTGAACTGGTCACGCTCAGTAGACAGGCTCAGCTGGAGGACAGGGGTTATACCACTGACATTTGCCCCGTTGACCAAGTAAGTAATGGAATTTAGGAATCACCATGTAGCCGAAGAACCCACCATCAAGCAGGAACAGTGCAAAGAATAACGTGATACTACACTTAATAAAGAACAGAGGTAAAATGAAACTCTTGGACCAGTCTTTGTCTTTCAATATCCTGCCATTTCCTGTTACTCTAATCCCAAAGGGCCCGACTCTGGTCTGGTATAGGTGATGGAGAAAGCCCAACCTTGACAGACTTGAAGGTAACACCACGGACAGTCTCGGTGACAATCTTAACAACAACTTATACAGAGTGAGATGAATTTTTGAAAATTCTCCTGATGTCCTTAACACCTCGGCAGCCCAAATCTTCCAAATAGAATGTCATTAAAATTGCATCTTCTGTGACCCAATGCAAAGAAATCTTCTCCAAGGCGAGCTGGAATTGTGGCACATTGAACAAGAGTCTCTGGGTGCCGAGAGCTGCTGTTGGAAATACAGAATATACTGGAGGGTATCAGGCAGGTGCAGGAACCCCCATACATTAATTTGAGTCACAGTTGGCTGCACCATATCAACCTATAAACACCTCTCCACTTTCAATTAACATTGCTCTGTCTCCTGTCTCGCTGAATATTATATTTAACTAATTTAAGAGGATTGGTAAAGAGAGTTTTCACACTTCACAGGAAAACATAATGAAATAATTATACGTCTACCACCAAAAGGCATGAGAGTATTACCTAAGCAGCCTTCAAGCCTTTTCAACCAAAGCCTCTTTCCTGTGTCTCCTGACTGAGGGTTCATGCCTGAACCTTCACTTAGATGTACTTTGTTTTTATACTTTCGTGCTCATGCTTATGCTATAGAATGTTGGCTTTACTTCTGGGGATTACACTGTAGGTCTCTTTTTTGGTCACCAAGTATACTGGCTGAGGTGGGATTAGACACATGGCAGGCTGAGACACTGGCCACGCGTGCTCATGGGTAGGAATGGAGTTGAGGTCGGGATCTCAAAAAAGTAATAACCCAAGGTTTATCATAGGCGTGGCGTGTGGGACAAAGTCAACTCATTAGCATCCAAGTCCAGTGTATTAGTCAGCTATCGACACAAGCATGCCGCGTAACAAACTACCTCAAAGTTCAGTGTTTTACAACCACGAGCATTTATCTTCATGGAGAGGGGGTCTGCCCACAAGCGATGCCTCAGATAACTCCATCAGGCTGCTGGTTGGCTGGCCTTAGTTCCAGGCTGTACCTTGGGGTCAAGTCTGCCCCATGTTCTTGGACCTCGGCTAAAGGGGCAGTGGCTACTCAGTGAATGTTCCTCTCATGGTAATCACAGGAGATCCGGAGCCAAGCCAAACCGTGCTAGCATCATACCTGGCAATATCCCTTTGGCCAAAGAAGTCAAATCAGGGGCTGAGAAGTATATACCTCCTTCACTGGGAGAAGTATATACCTCTTCACTGGGAGAGCAGGTACGTACCTGCTGAACAATAACCTGATCCTTCACGGCCACGAAGGGCCATTCCAGTGGCCATTGCAAATAGTGAGTGAAAAGAGAAAGACTGACCAAAAGCAGGCTGGAATTTAAGGAGGAAGGCCATGTATCCGTGAAATAGAGTGCCGTGACCCTGGCCAATTCAGGGGGCATCTCAGTATGCCTTGAGAACTGGAGAAGTAGGCAAACAAGAAGGAGCCCAGACTTCAAGGTGTGATGTAATGAGCAGACTTGTCGGGTCCACAGGAAGACTGATACTCAGCTGGTTGAGCTGAGCCGAGAGGTGCTCCTGCCCTCACAGCGCCACCCCAGGGACTCGGCTGGGGGAGCCCTCAATGGCACCACCTGAGCGGTACCCTCCGAGAGCCTCTATGGAACAAAACTAAACTCTAAGATCGGCCATTTCCTGCCCCACCCCACGCTCCTAAGGCCAGTTTTAAAAACTAAAATCTGTCTATATTTAAGGTATATAGCATGATGGCTTGGTACGTGCAGACATAACAAAAGGAAAACTGCAGTCAAGCTAATTAGTGTCTTGAATCCGTGTTCAGAAGGAAGAAATCACAGAAGGCCAGAAGGGGACAATGAACAGGCAGAGAAGGGACAATCCCACGTAAACGGCGGAGCCTAGAATAATGACCAATCATTGTTGAGGGTGTGTCGAAGTTATAGCAGGAGGCCGATGGCTCTGTCCCACAATGCAGCCCGCTCCACCGAGGCCGGAAGGAACTCCGCTCTGCCCACGTTTGGCACCACTGCCATAAGGATACTATGGCCCTGGGAGGTCTTTCTTTTTTTAACGTCTATTTATTTATCTTGAGAGAGAGGAATCGTGAGTTTGAGCAGGGGAAGGGGAGGGACAGAGAGAGAGAGGGAATCCCAAGCAGGCTCCACGTTGACGACGCGGAGCCTGACGCGGGGCTCGAACTCACAAACCGCGAGATCATCACCTGAGCCGGACGCTCAGCCACCTGAGCTAGCTACCCGGGTGCCCCTGTGGGAGATCCTTCTGGATGGACAATCAGTGCTCAGGTTTCCAGTGACGCGAAGCTGGGAAAACAGGAGGCACTCGCACACACTATGTACAAGAACGTGCTCTACATTTGCGTGTGTTTATTCGCCTCACCCTTCACCAGGCCCTGGAAATCCGGGCACGTGAAGCTCAGAGGAGTTAGTAATTTGCCAAGGGTGTCACCACTCCGGAGTCGTGAGCTGGGATTAGAATCCAGGTAATCCACGGGGCGCCTGGGTGGCTCAGTCTGTTGAGCGGCCGTCTTCGGCTCAGGTCATGATCTCGCGGTTCGTGAGTTCGAGCCCCACGTCGGGCTCTGTGCTGACAGCTCGGAGCCTGGAGCCTGCTTCAGATTCTTTGTCTCCTTCTCTCTCTGCCCCTCCCCTGCTCACACTCTGTCTCTCTCTCTTTCAAAAATAAATGAACATTAAAAAAAAGAAAGAATCCAGGTAATCCAGGCCCTGTTTTTGACCACCACTCCCTCCGGCCCCCAGGTAGAAAATTCAGGTGCAGCAGGTGGCCTGGAATTAACAGGGAACTGGAGAGAATAACCACAGTGGAGGAGAAGCATAGATTATTCTATACCAGATACACTTCGCAGCCTAAAGGAGCATGGAAACTTACATATGTCAACAAAGGATAGACTGTATCTTCTCAATTCCATTTCCAGGTTCCAAGTTCAGTCTTTTATTTTTATTTTTTTGATTTAAATTCACGTTCGTTAACCTACAGTGTAGTCTTGGCTTCAGGAGTAGAGCCCAGTGATTCGTCTCTTACCTATAACACCCAGTGCCCATCCAGAAAAGTGCCCTCCATAGCGCCCGTCACCCATTTAACCCATCCCTCCCCCGACCTCCCCTCCAGCAACCCTCAGTTTGTTCTCTGTATTCAACAGTCTCTTACGGTTTCCTTAAAAGAAATTCTTTCAGGGGTGCGTGGGTGGCTCAGACGGTTGAGCATCTGACTCTTGGTTTTGGCGCAGGTCGTGATCTCACGGTTCGTGGGTTTGAGCCCTGCATCAGGCTCTGGGCTGACAGTGCAGAACCCGCTTGGGATTCTCTTTCTCTCTTTTTCTCAAAATAATTAACTTTAAAAAAATAAGATAAAAAATTAAAGTTTTAAAACTTCCTTCATAAAGTCTTATTTATTTGTTTGATTGGTTGGTTGATTACACCAGGATATTCTACTTTATTCAGAACAGCCCCAAATTGGAAACAACTGAAATGTATCCCTCCGTAGGAGAGTGACTAAGGATGTCAAAGTAGTATATTTTTATAATAGAATATCACTCAGTAACCAAAGGATCAAACTTCTGATCAATGCCACACAATATGAGAATCTCAAAAACACCATGTTATCGAGGAAAAAAAGAATCAGACCCAAATTAGTACATTAAGTATAATTTCCCCCCTCCTGCCTTTGGATTATCTCTGTGGTTTTGTCACAAAGCGTGTGTCTATTTCTGGACTCTATTCTGTTATATTTATTATTCTTTTTTTTTAGGGTTATTTATTTTTTAGGGAGGAGAGAGAGGGAGAGAGGGAGAGAGCAAAGCAGGGAGAGGACACAGACAGAGGGAGAGAGAGAATCCCAAGCAGGCTTCACATTGTCAGCCTGGAGCCTGATGTGGGGCTCAAACTCACGAACCCATGAGATCATAAGCTGAGCTGAAAACAAGAGTTGGATGTTTAACTGACTGAGCTACCCAGGTGCCCCAATTTATTATTCTTAAGTCAATAACACCACCTTGTCTTGATTACTATAGTTTTCTGGTAAGTCCAGAAATCAAGTAGTGTGATCTTCTAATTATGTTCTTCTATTTAAGAATATTTTGACTTTTCTGGGACTTCCAGCCATGCATTTTTAACTACTCTCAGCTTTGATCACCTTTTACTTGAAATATAAAATCCTTACTAAAGGATCTTCTGGATAAAGAGGAAAGAATAAAACTATCACAGAATCTCTCTCCCTCCATACTAATGGAATAAATAAACAACAGTTAAAATTACCAAAAAGGCAATTAGCGATAATAACGATAATAACAGGAAGAACCAAGGGAAGGAGGATCACATGACCCCGTAATCTACAAAATGCTTCACCAAGTAAAGAAAGGACGTTTAGGGGCGCCTGGCTGGCTCGGTGGGAACAGCACAGGACTCTTGATCTCGGGGTCACGAGTTTAAGCCGCATGTTGGGTGTAGAGGTTACTTAAAATAAATTAATTAAAGGAAAAAGAAACAAAACTTTTAGAGCAGTATGAATCCTGACTTCTCACCTTCGCCCCGAGCCCCAGCGGGGTCCTGATGGGATAACGGAAAGCCATGTATTTCAAGAATATCTCCAAGCAATCAAATGAGTGGACAGAGGTGGGGGAAGGCGTTTCCTGCTCTGACTGTCGGGGTAGGGGGAGAGGCGGGGAGAGGCGAGTGAAGACAGAAGAAGCAAACAACGAACGGTGATATTTTTGGTGGGGACAAAGACTCACGTCGCCACTTTGAACGGGGGAGCAGTTTGAGGGCAGGGGGCATCCTCTGGGACACCTCCCGGGTGGGTGGACACCGACACCGGGCGAAGGACAACCTCTGGGAAGAGAGCGGAGTGTGGTTGTTCTGACACGGCATCTGCCCTCCACCCGCCGGCTCCCCTGATCTCGGGCCACGGAGAAGAAGCCGCAACACAAAATCCCGGCCCTCACGCTTTGCTTGGAAGGCAAACAGGTCTGGCAAGAGGGAAAATTCAGCCCTACCCTCAGCAAGCGGAAGCACGAGCAAAACCAGAAAGAAAATGTAACAGCCACGCACACTTGCTTTGGGGGAAGGGGAGAGACGGGAAGAAACATGAAATGGAAACTGTCTGGAAGAAAATGCCCCCAAGGAACAGGAGGAAACACGGCCCAACGATTCGTGGCAAAGAACCTAACCCGAACACCACGGCAACCAAGTGGGAATTCAAAGACAAAGGAGTTTTCCCAAGAATGAGGCGCATGGGAGGTGGCAATGCCGAAAAGACAAAATTGAGGCCCAATGATAGTCATGCAGAATGGGTAATTTAGAAACATCAAAGGATAAAATAGATGAAGCTGAAAAAATGATTTACTGACACAGAGGAAAGTCTTGACATAATTGCATTTAAAATAGAGATAAGACCGTGAGATTAAAGCACTTAAGGCAGGGAGTGGGCAAATAGGGAGTGTGAAGTAAGCCAATGTTAAGATCGCTAACGTCCCTGATGTCAAGAACTCAACAAATGCAAAACGAAGAGAAATGCGAATATATTAGAAGGAAAATTCCCTGAAAGAAGGGAAAAACCATCTGCGGAACCGAAGTGCGTATTCTCTCCGGGGAAAAAGGTATGAGAATCAAGGTGAAGTCTGAAGCTTTTCCACCAGGGCGTTAAACGTCAGGAAGAAAGCGGGGCCTGAGTTCTAATGGCCCAGAACAAAGCATGAATTGATCCATGGTGACGAGGTAAGACTAGAGGGGCCGTTTTCAAAAATCCACGGAGTTGGGACCAATGCCAGTGTTTCCCATCTTTTGCATCAAGAGCCCTGTGATACCGTCCAAAATTAAAATACGAAGTTAAAAGTAGCATCGATTCTTACGTCTGCCAATATATATTTTCCTTAACCTTAGAGGACTCTTAATGGGAATAATACATTTTACGGCGAAGAATTCATTCTGGCGAACCCTTCAAGTTTCACGTCATTTGTGTTTTCTTCTGTCAAATTCAGGAAAATTTGACTTCAGAACTTTTATTTAAGTAACAGATATAATTGCATTTATTATAGTTGGTTTGTCTTTCTGGCTTGATGCTGGAGCTGTGTGGAATGATAGGCACTTCGTGTTGACAAGGGTTATTTTTAGGTATTAAGACTCAGAGTGATTTCTTTGACTTCCTTCTTCCTGCTTTGGCACCATTTGAATGGCTTATAATGAGTAGGCATACTTTTCAACATGCAGTCATTATTTTAAAAACTCAGCACCCGTACCGGCATGGTTTTATAAGGACACTTTGCCTGGATAAACAGAAGGAGCAAAACCAGATAGGCGGAACGCTTTATTAGTGCCCAGATCTCAAGACTGATTTCTGCGCAGACATGCTCCGCGTTCTGGGATGGCAGGACAGAGAACCTAGCAGGGTCATAAAAAGGAAAATGGGAAGTGAATTCAAAACAATAAATAGCCAAAATATATTGCATATTTCTACAAGCCAAACACTATGCTAAGAACTATATATTGATTTTCTAATTTAATTATGACCATAATCCTGTTAGATAGGTACGGTCATAACTCATTATATTATGCACAAGGAGGGTGTCAAGAGGGGAGTTACCTTCCCAAGGCCACCTTAAAGTGGTAGGGGTGATAGCTGGACTCCAAACCTGGCCTCTTTAACCTCTGTTCAACCCACTTTAGAAAAGAAGGTGTGGGGGGGGTGGCGCGCCTGGGTGGCTCAGTCGGTTGAGCATCCAATTCTTTTTTTTTTTAATTTTTTTAACATTTTTACCATTTTTTAACATTCATTTTTGAGAGTGAGAGAGACAGAGCATGAGTGAGGGAGGGGCAGAGAGAGAGGGAGACACAGAATCCCAAGCAGGCTCCAGGCTCCGAGCTGTCAGCACAGAGCCCGACGCGGGGCTCGAACTCACAGACTGTGAGATCATGACCTGAGCCGAAGTCTGACGCTTAATCGACTGAGCCACCCAGGCGCCCCGAGCATCCAATTCTTGATTTCAGCCCAGGTCATGATGTCAGGGTCGTGGCATTGAGCCCCGTGTTGGGCTCCACGCCAAGAGTGAAGCCCGCTTGGGATTTTCTCTCTCTCTCTCTCTCTCTCTCTCTCTCTCTCCCTCTGCCCCTCTCCCCTGCTTGTACTCTAAAAAATAAAAAGACAGAAAGGAAGGGAGGGAGGGAGGGAGGGAGGGAGGGAGAGAAGGAAAGAAAGAAAGAAGGGAAGGAAGAAATAAAGAAAAGAAAGAAAGAAAGAAAGAAAGAAAGAAAGAAAGAAAGAAAGAAAATGCAGGATCTAGAACACAGTGGGTTTGACCTGTCTGAGCTTCCTCAAGTTAGCCTCCCACGAACGGTCATGTGACTCACCCTCTACAGAAGCAAGGTCGAGTAGGTTCATGAAAGTGTTTCCAATGGGGATGATTTCCAGACGCTGCCATCAAAGGCTGGCCTATGTCCTCCCCGTCCTTTCCCTTGGCGTGCACGGTTACCTTGGAAAACATAACATCCAACCCATTGACCCCTGGGGTCCTGCTGAGGTGATTCAATTGCCAGGAGGCCTTGATTTCGACTCTGGGGTGCTCTGTGCCCAGAAGACTGATGTGGGCTCTCTCGCCATCCCCACGGGGTGCTATGCGAAGCCTCCGCAGGGAAGCACTGATCTGCCACGCCAAGAATGTGGGGTGTAATCCTTCTGTCATTTCAGCAGCCTGGACCAAGAGAAGAGCCCCCCATCCCCACCGCGGGAAGGATGTGTCTCCAGGCCACGGAGTCCCGGCAGCCACCAGAGGCTGGGAGAGAGAGGCCTGGAGAGGATTCTCGCACCATGCCTTCGGAAGGAGCCAACCCTGCCAGCACCTGGAGTGTGGACTTCGGACCCCCTGAACTGCGAGGGAAAACATTCCGGCCGGCCTACACTGCCAAGTTTGTGGTGATTTGTTATGGCAGCCCGAGGAGACTAAGAGATTCTCGAAGCATCTAAGCCACAAATATCCACCGCGGGGGAATTCCTGCCGCGGAAGCCGGAATTCAGTGTTGTCACGAATTCACCCCTTCATTCAGGGATGCCGCCGGCAGGTTCGGAACTGCACCGAGCTGCCTTCCACGTGGCACGTGAGCTCCGTGGGGACAGGGACGGTGCTGTCCCGCCTGCCGCCACACAGGCGCCTGGCCTGCAGTCGCCAAATGCATGAGGTGGAGGCCGAGTAAGGCCCCGCACGATACGGTAAATGGCATGAAGCCAACCTAAGGAGGATGTCAGCGACATTCTAGAGTCACGGCTGCTAGAATGAGTCCCTTTCTGGGCCTTGGGCTCTTGGTCTTTCAAACGGAAAAAAAACCGGCCCCGATTATCCCAAGGGACCCTTGCGAAGACCCGAGACTGGCGTCCATGGTGAGAACGGTTACGGTTCCCAAGTCTGTGTTTTCAGTGTTATTCGCAGAACCCAGGATTCCGCATTTGAAAAGAAAAGTGCTGAAAGCTAAGGAACGAATCTGCTCTGGCAGGGAAGGGGGGCGGAGGGTGGTCTGGGAGAAGAAGAGGTCTGGCAGGGGCACAGAGAGGGGCCACAGTGGTGCCCGGACTTCATCCCCCTGGAACTGGGGCCTCACCATCGAATGAGCACGAGGGCCCTGGGTTCCTTGCAACGTGGAGGTCTGTCCTCCTTAAGGGCAGAGCTAGAAGGCGATCTTTGAAAGCCACGTGTGGAAATTGACTTCTCTTCTTTTTGAATTTGTTTTCTTTTTGAGCATTTACTGAAAGCTGACTCTGTGCCGGGCATTTTACAGGCGTTACCTCTTTTCCGTGTTGTACCCGCTTTACAGATAAGCAAAGTCCAGTGTGGCCGTGGAAATGGTAGGGCTGAGATTTTAGCGGGGATCTCTCTGGGTCCAGAGCCTGAGCTCCTAACCGTATGCTTTCCTGCCCTCCCGTCAACCTACTGAGCACCTTCTCTTGGAATGCAAAAACCCCCGATCTCTGCTTCGAGAAAATCACAGGGAGTTAGAGAGCAGACAGGAGTTTGCTAATCTCTATAGAAAGAAAAGTAGCCCAGCGGTATGAGAGAGGGTGTTTGATCTGGGAACCAATGTTCACTCTACTATACCCAAAATACGAGTTGGGTGTGTGTTCGGGGAGAAGGAGGAAGAGGCAAAGGAAGTTGTGAGGGTGAGTTTATATCGATGAGTTTCAACAGGGAGACCGGTTTTTATCCTCCACCAGAATTTGCAAATTTGTGGCCCCGGGGGCCCAGCATTCGTTCACAGACACGTTCTGCTGAACCCATTAGTGTTTACAATTTTTTCATCGACTGCCCACGATTTGAACACGAATAGATTTCATGTAAGTATCAAGATTAAAGTCCTCATCTAAAAAAAAAAAAAAAAATCGGAATCTGGCAACACCAGGTCTGTATTTCTTCACAGCTACCTAAGCTGGAGCTTAGGAGACGTGGTCTCTTTAGGCCCCAGCCCTTCTTCTTTGGTTGCCCCAGCCCCCACCATACCTCTCCACCCACTGAACTTCCCCGCCTGGTGCCTGTGGGCAGCAGAGGCCTCCCCTCTCATGAATGGGAATCATCTTGGATTTCTAAGCCCGTAAGTGACGTGGTCTGATTTGAATGGGTCGAACCCATTCTGGCTGGAGTGTGCGGGATGGGCCGGAAGGAGAAAACTAACGTCAGAGGAACCAGTGAGGAGACTGTTCAGGAGATCAGGCCTCCGGGAGATGAAGGGCCTTTGCTGGAGTAACGGACGTGGAGTGGGGTCTTGGTGAGGCTACTTCCGGATCACTTGAGTCCCCCTCCCCACCCTCCTACTTAAATTACACCCCCCAACATCACCGGCCTCCCTCTCCTACTCTATTTTTCTGCCTCCCGCGTATCACACCCCGGCATTCTGGATCCTTTCCTTATTCATCTGTTTACTATCTGTCTTCTCCAGTGCAAGTTCAGTGTGGCCAGGACTTTTGCCAGTTTCATGCTCTGCTGGATTCCTGGTGCCTGGCACGCAATGTTAATGAAGAGATGTTTATTTTAGATGAGCAGTGCTGTCTCAAATTACTGAACAAGTGATGTATTTAAGCATCCATGAGCTCAGTACTTCGAGGACAACCTGTACACCAGGAAGAGGGGCCAGCCAGCATGGCCCAGGGGACCTCCGGGAGGGTTCAGACCCCAATCTGGGAAGTCCCCCAGTCCCCCCATCCCTGGCCTGCTGTGGGAGGGGCGGGGGGAGATCCTGGATCTCGGGAGCCGGGCTCCTGGGAGACCCAGGGCTTGGCCAGGACTCCTCGCACTGCGGCCAGAGCGCCCCTGACATCTGCCCCAGACCACCCTGAACCCCAGCCCCCTGGGGCCTGCACATCCTTTGAAAGGAAGACTCAAATCCGTTGTCCTTTATCTCCGCTGTAATTTCTTCACTGGTTTTCTGAACAATTGCCAGGGCCGGGAGAGCCTCCCTTTGATGCTTAATTGCTTAATTATCAGTTTACTCCACCAACTTTAAGAGAGGGATTTGGACCACTTTTAAAAAGAGATGGGTTGGAGGCTGCCCGAGCAGACAGCCCTGCACGATACTCACCCTGCAGTCAAGTGTCAGACTCAGACGGGGCCTCCTCTCCCTCATGTCCCGCCTGAGCTGCAGGGGGCCAGCCCTCGCTCCAAACCCGAGTGCAGCCCTCTCTATACCCTGTCTATGTTTTCCTTCTACTTTCTTTTTTTTTTTTTCCAGCCAGCATTTGGCAAGAGCTGCATCCAACAGAGGGATCTGGGGGAGAGATGAAAACAAACACCGCGAAGATGGAGAAGGAGGAACCCGGGCATCAGCAGAGAAAGCCGTGTGTGCGGAGGGCCCGGATGTAGCGGCCGCAGGTCACAACCGTACCCTGTGGGTGGGATCCCGGGGGAAGGAAAGACATGGAGAGTTTTTTTTTTTTTTTTAACAGACTTTATTTTTTTTAATTATTTTATTTTATTTTTACTTTTTTTAAATGTTTATTTCCTTTTGAGAGAGAGAGAGACAGAGTGCGAACAGGGGAGTGCAGGGAGAGAGAGGGAGACGCAGCATCTGAAGCAGGCTCCAGGCTCTGAGCTGCCAGCACGGAGCCCGACCCGGGGTTCGAACCCACAGACCATGAGCTCACGACCTGAGCCAAAGTCGGGTGTTTAACCTACCGAGCCACCCAGGTGCCCCTAAATTATTTTATTTTAGAGAGCTAGAGACAGCTTGCGAGCAGGGGAGAGGGGCAGAGGGAGAGAGAGAGAGAGAGAGAGAGAGAGAGAGAATCCCAATCCGGCTGCATGCTCAGGGCAGAGCCCGATGCGGGGGCTCGATCTCACGACCCTGGTGAAATCTCATGACCCAAGCTGAAATCAAGAGTCAGACGCTCAATCGACTGAGCCACCCAGGGACCCTATGAACAGACTTTATCTTTTAAAGAAGTTTTAGGTTCGAAACAGAATTAAAGAAAGGTCCAGAGATTTCCCATAGAGCCCCTGCCCCTATGCACGCACAGCCAACGTCCCCCACCAAAGTGGTACATTTGTTACCACTGATGGTCTTAAAATGACACGTCATTATCCCCCGAACTTCAGAGCTTACAGTAGGGTTCACTCTTGGTGTCGTCCACTCAGCTGGCTGGGACAAATGTATAATGATACGTATCACGTAGCATCCTACAACCATATGGTTTTATACGTACCCGATAGAACAACGTCACTGCCTTAAAAGTCCTTTGTGTTCTACCCACTCAACTCTTCCTCCCCCGCGTTCCCTGGCAACCACGCATCATTTTCCAGTCTCCATGGCTAGACTTTTCCAGAATGTCGGATACCTGGAGTCATACAGTATGGATTTTCAGACTGACTTCCTTTACTCGGTCATCCACATTGAAATGTCTCCCATGCCTTCGTGGCCCGATTGCTCATTTACTTTCAGCACTGAATAATAAATGCGATGCCTGGATGTACCACCGTTGGTTCATCCGTTCACCCACTGAACGGCATCTTGATGTTTCTTGCAGGTTTCACGGCTACAAACATCCACCCGCGGGATTTTGTGCAGGCGTGAACGCCAAGGAGTATTTGGGTAAATGTCAAGAAGCGTGGTCGCTCGGTCAACAGCATGGTTAGTGTTGTAAGAAACTGCCAAACCTTCTTCCAACGTGGCTGCGCCATTTTTGAATTCCCACAGCGCGAGAGAGTTCCTGTCGCTCCACATCGTCACGGGCATGTGGGCCGTTCTAGGAGGGGTGTAGCGGTATTTCATGGTTGTTTTGATTTGCATTTCCCCGATGACACGATGGGGGGCGTCTTTTTTTTTGTAGTTTCAAGTTTTTATTTAAGTTCTAGTTAACATACAGTGTCGTATCAGTCGCGTCTTTTTATACGTTTATTTGCCGTCCCTAGATCTTCTTGGCTCAGGTGTCTGTCACTCTGGCTTATTTTTAATCAGGTTGTTTGTTTTCTTATGGTCGAGTTTAAGTTTCTTGCATATGTATGTTTTGGACCACAGTCCTCTATCACGGATCTTCTGCAAATATTTTCTCCCCAGGGTGTTCAGGGGAGAGCAGCGCCCCCTGGGGACCAGCTGCTCACACGAAAGGAGTGCTGAGTTAGGGAGGAGGAGTTCTCAGAAGGGGCATGTATCGAGCGCCTGAAGCATGAGGTCCAGAAGGGGAGAGTGGAAAGACAGACAAGGCCAGATCATGAAGTAGTTAGGACTTGGAATTTTTACGAGTCGATCTGCTCCCTTTCCTTGGACTCACACCGTTGGGTGACTTGAGCCTTCGAAAATGAAAGAATGTCAAAGTCCAAAGACATGTCTGGAAACACAGGCAGAGGACTTGTAATATTTTGCTTCCCAACAAACTCCCGAGAGATGTTATCGAATGAGGTGGGCATAACGCATTCAATCTGATTTCCTGTCCCTGCAAACGGGATCATTAAGGCATCCGAATTAACTGGGTGCCATCATGAATTCAATCGAGCTCGTTTATAAGGGAAACATAGAAGCATCTCTCAGCTTAATATCCTGACATGATTCTCCTGACTTGAAGGTACAATTAGGAGGAAAGCAGGGGGGAAAAAAACCCAAAAAGCCCGTAGCTTAACCCTGAGTGGAATTCATAATAAAACACCAGTTCCCGAGTGAACTCGCTGCCTTTCCAGTCTTCCTCAGCCGAACTCATTATTTTATTTCACTACTTGATAGGTTGAAAAATTGCCTGCAAACTGGCTAATTAGGACTAACAGTGCTTAGTAACGGAGGAGACAATTGCACTTCGAGAAATTAAGGCTGAAATCGTGGGAGCTCATGATTCATCTACTAAAGTGCTAAAGACACAGGGGTCCCCTCACTGTTGTGTCAACCCAGCCATCTGTCCGAGCTGCCAGGGGAAGCCAGCATGTGTCTAAGTTTGGGGCTGATGGTGGTAAGAAACAGAAACCCATCCGGAGGAAAACAGGAGGCTCATTGTAAAGACAGAGAGGGCAACTATACTTGGGGCTTTGGGAGGAGTATAAAACTGAGAAAATGAAGGTCTAAGGGGGTCTGTGTCTTTCTTTCCTTCCTTGGCCATTCTCTATCCCTCTCTATGTGACCAGAGTACCTTGTCTGTCTTCTACCCAACCCTCCATTTCCGTCTCCGCATACGTCCACCTTCATTTAGCAGTGATATAGGCACTCAACCCCCATCCACTCATTCTTCTTCCAGATGTTTGCCGATTTCCCCTCCTTCTCTTTGCCAGACGGTATGACTCAGTTAAGGTCGCACTGACCAATGTTAGGGATACAGCTGGTGGCCAACACCTTAGCCAATCAGCTCATTGTGTTCTCTTTGGTCCCAGAAGTTGGTTCAGGAATGGTCTCATGGTCCAACCAGAGTCAGTAAGATGCCTTTGCTGGCGCATCGTGGAAAATCGCTCTCTGTCTTTACCATGAGGTTCCAAAGACGGGCAACATAGGCTCCTGGAACAGCGGGAGTCATCTCGCAACCTCCATGATAAATCGTCTGGGAGTCAAGGCAGCACGCGGAGTAGAGCAAAGCTCGGCCACGAAGAGAGAAATAGGTTATATGACATCATGTGAGCCCCTAGATCTAGCAGTGCCTGAAGCCTACCTTCTGGTGGATTTCACAGTTGCCTGTAAACCCCCTTCTTGTGTGTAAGCTAATTAGTTTTCAAGGTCCTGTCACTTGTGAGAGAAAGAATTCCTTTTGGAATTCTGTAGCTTCCTCAATCCCCTCCAACCCTGAGCTGCAAACTTCCCAGCGCCGACCCTCCTTCCATACGGCCCTGCCTGCGTGTCTTACTTCACAGTCTCAGAGAGACGCAGTCAATCGTCCTAGTCACGGATTGGATTTCCTGATCCACTCCGAGCGTGAGGGCCGCACACAGTATGAACATGGTCATCCTCCAGCTGGAACCGTGAAGGAGGAATAATATCAAAGAAGAGTCAAAGTCACGACCAGACATCCTCCCTGGGTTCCCTTAGCCAACTGAAAAGACAAGGGCAGCCCCTCCCAATTCACGTGCACCTGCCCTTCCGCTGTGACTCCCCATCCGGGCATCTCCATGCTTGTCTCACACTGGCCCGCGGGCGCATGCTTGCCAGACCTCGAGCGAGCCCCCAAGGAGCTCCCGCCATGCGAAGAAGACGGATCTTTGATTCTTTCTGCTTGGGGAGCTCCACGTGCCTGAGCACACGAACCCTTCAGCATCTCTCTGTCTGACACTGACAGATTTCAACTCCAGGAAATGGCTGGCTGGGGCACAAAGTCTGGCTCTTCTCCTTGGAGATCTGGCTAGGAGGGAATAAGCAGAATATTTTAAAGCTCCCCTTCACCGTTGTCCATCGGGATGAGGAAGAACTGGTTTCACTAACGTGTGCACGTAGCAAATATCTGCTGAGCCCTGGCCTCCAGGAGAGGCGATTAAAAAACAAAACAAAATGAAACAAACCCCGGGAGGTTTGAGAGTCCTTATGTTAGCAGGACCTGGGTGTCCTAAGGTGAGTTAGGTGAGATCTCTGAGCCTCAGTTTCTCCATCTTGAAAAGGGGGGTGTTGATAATCCTTCTTCTGTCTACCCCAGAATAATGCTCATCGCCAAGAGGACCATGCTGCCTGCTGTTCCCTTTGCTGTTCGATGATGGGTTCTGAGGTCTGTGGCTCTAAGGGCGTCTGAAGAAGCAGAGTCAGTTCAAGTGTGGACTGCAGCAGGTTCCCGGATCCCGCCCGGGGCAGGTGCTATCTATGCCCAGCCTCACCCTCCCGGAGAAGGTGTGGAGCCTCGCCTCTCCTCTGCCTGGCTTTCTCCTGCGTGGTGCATCACGGGACTTGGGGCGGGAGGTCAGTGGTCCAGCCTGGGACGATACCAACGTGGTTCCTCAGGGATTCCAGCAGGAGCGAGTCCCAGGCGCGACCTGCCCACGAAGGCGCCCCTCACTGACTCTCCCACCTTCCCTGCCTCGCCTCCTTCCCTTCACTTGGGCTTCATGGGGTCACCTTCCACATAAACCCCCTGTGTCCATGTCTCAGGGTCCGCTCTGGAAGAACATACAGCAAATCACCACCCAGACTCACTTCTTATCTCATTATTCCTTCGATGACTGCAGGGTCTGCAACGACATCCCCCCCGTTTCATTCCTAATATTTGTAATTTCTGTCTTCTCTCTTCTTTTTTTTCCTTTGTCCGTTTCACGAGAGGCTTGTCAATTACAGTGAGCTTTTCAGAAAACAAGGTTTTGTTTGATTTTCCTTATTGTTTTTCTGTTTTCAGTTCCATGGATTTCTGCTCTTATCTTTATTATTTCCTTCTCTCTACTTGCTCTGGCTTATTTTGTCTTCTTTGTCTAGTTTCTTGAGGCAAGAGCTTAATTCATTAATTTGAGACTTTTTTTTTTCCTGTTATAAGCGTTAGAGGCCATGTAAGTCTCTCTTAACCCTGTTTTCCTCGGGCACCACAAATTTGGATACATTGTGTGGTCCTATTCGTTCATTTAAAGGCATTTAAAACTTTTCCTGAGATTTCCCTTTTGGCCCCGGATCCTTTAGAAACGTGGTGTTCCGTTTCTGAGTGTTTGGAGATTTTTCTGTTACCTTTCTGGTTGTATTCCCTGATGGACAGAGGACACATGCTACATGATTTCCATTCTTTGAACTTCATTTTGCTTTATTTTATAACTTTGCTGTAGATTTCTTTGGACTTCTCTTGTTTAGAATTCACTCATTTTCTTGAATCTGTGGGTTTATGTCTTCTGCTAAAGGTGGGGATATTTAGCCATCATTTCCTGGCATAGTTTTTCACCCCCACTCTATTTCTTCTCCTCTAGGACCCTGATGACCCAAGGGATTAGGTGTTTTGTTATAATCCACATGTCCCGCATGTTCATTGGGGTTTTTTTCCCCATCTTTTTTCTCTCTGAGTTCAGATTGAGTCATTTCTATCTTACTTTATTTTATTATTTTATTTTATTTTTATTTCTAAATTTGAAAGAGGGAGAGACAGAGCATGAGCAGGGGAGAGGCAGAGAGAGATGGAGACACAGAATCCGAAGCAGGCTGCCGGCTCCAGGCTCCGAGCTGTCAGCACAGAGCCCGATGTGGGGCTGGAACTCACCAACCGCGAGATCATGACCTGAGCTGAAGTCAGATGCTTAACCAACTGAGCCACCCAGGTGCCTCCGGGCAATTTCTATTTTAAATTCACTTTCCTCTCTCTTCCTCTTCATTCTACTGCTATGCCAATCCATTGAGTTTTTAGTTCATCTTTTTTTGTTTGCAGTTCTAAAATTACCACGTGGTTCTTCGTCATATCATATTTCTTTACTGAGCATTTCTAGTAAATTGGCTGAGACCTCCTACACTTTCATTTGTTTCAACGGCGTTTGCCGTTCCTCGCTGAAACGGTTTCACAACAGCTACTTAAAATACTTGTCAGGTGATTCCACACCTCTGTCATCCCGGAGCTGGATTGGGTCAGTTGCCTTGTTCTCATTCAAGTTGCGAGAGTCCTGATTGTTGGTCTACCGAGTGATATTTGGCTGCTACCTGGCCATTTTTGAATATTACGTGATAGGACTCGGGATCGTATCCAGATTTTATGTTTCAGCAGGCTTCCTCTGGCGTCGCCCCAGTTGGGAAAGAGGGGACACCAGCTCGTTACCGCCATGTGGAGGTAGAACTCCAGATTCTACACTTGGCCCCCACTGACACACAGTGGAGAAGAGGCTCCTTGTTACTGGTGGGGGGGGACTAGGAGCTCAGGTTCCCTACTGATAACACCTTACCTGGGAGGGGGGACGTGAACCACATCACTGCTCTGCTGATAACGCTCTACCAGGGAGGGGACGTGAGCCACATTACTGCTCCTTACGTTACCTCCTCTGATACTACAGCATTGGTGGCCTCATGAATGCTGAGCAGTGGTCTAAGTCCCGACTCTCCGTGAAGCCTCTTCGGACACTATCCCAGTAAGGAGGGAAAGGAATGACTCATTCCTCCCAGCAGGTGTGGAAGTCCAGGCTCCCCACATCGACTTCGCCCCCGCAGAGGAGTCTGGGTCACCTCGCTACAGCCTGACAAGGGTAGAAGTCTAGGTTCTCTGCCCAACCTTTGCCGATGGAAATGGGGGAACTGGCATCTCCGGCTGGTTTCCCACCACGTAATCTGGGATCCACGAGGCAGAACGAAACCCCAGGGACCTCACCGCCATGTTGATCCTCGGGTTTCCAGGTCCCTGGACAGTCTGCCTCCTTCTCCCCACCTTTTCTTTTTTTCTTTTTTTCAAATTACTTTGTTTATTTAGACAGAGAAAGAGAGAGTGCGAGAGCAGGGGAGGGGCAGAGAGAGAGAGGGGGAGAGAGAGAATCCCAAGCAGGCTCCAGGCTGTGAGTGCAGAGGCCGACGTGGGGCTCGATCCCAGAAACTGTGACCTCATGACCTGAGCCGAAACCAAGAGTCGGTGCTCACCCACGTGCCCCTTCTCTCCCCGCTTTCGAGTCTTCTCGTGTTTATTTTATTTATATGTCCGGGGGTGGGGGTTAGCTGTACCTAATGGGGTGAAAAGGGAAAAAGCATGTGTGTCCTCCCCATCTTACCAGGAGTGGAAGTGGTTAAATCGCTTTTAACATTTATTTATCAACAGGGAATGTATGCACGTGGCTCCAAAATCCAAAGACACAAAAGAGGGTATAGCAAAAACTCCCTGCTCGCCTCTGTCCCCCAGCCCCTCAGGTGCCACTCCCACTAGACGAATGCTGTCAGCTTCTTGTGTATTTCTTCGGAGACTTCTATGCCACTAGAGGCAAATTCATCTATAAGATTGTTCTGCCTATTTTCTATAAATAGTGGAACCTTCAACATACTGATTTGGTGCTTCTGATTCTTTTTAGCCACTCGCTTGTAACTCTTTATGTTGAAATAGTTATAGATTCATGCATGGAAGGCCGAAAAGAAACGTACGGGGAATGTCTGTGCACCATTTCCTCAGCCTTCCACGAAGCTGGAACGGTGGTAACACTTTATCCAACTACAGCACGTTACCAAGACCTAGGAAGGGACGTTGGCACAATCCAGGCTCCAGAGGTGTCACTGAGATGTCATCTGTGACCTGTACACTCTGCGTGTGTGTGTGTGTGTGTGTGTGTGTGTGTGTGTGTAGCTCTTTGCAATTTGGCCACGCCATAGTCATCAAGATACTCAACTGCCCCATCAGAAGACTCCTTCGTGTTACCTCTCCATAGCCACCGCAATCCCTAATCAGCTCTGTTATCGGATGATTTCATACACGTTTACGTGAACAGAATCATCCTTTGGGGAAAGAAATGTAAAATCTCAGCAGAATTTCCCTGAGATTCCTCAATGCTGTTCTGTGTACCTGAGCTGTTTTCCATGATGTGGATGGCCCCCAGTGCGGTTAACAATTTCCCCATTAAAGGACATTTGAGTGGTTTCCGGTTTGGGGCTATTAGGGATAAAGCTGCTGGGAACATTTGTGTTCAAGTGCGTGAATGATAATGAGCCTTTGTTTCTCTGGGAGAAATGCCCCAGGGTGCAACTGTTGGTTAACGTGGTAAGTCCATTTTTAGCTTTCAAAGGAACTGTCAGACAGTTTTCCCAGGGCTATTGACATTCCCACCAGCAATGCACACAGGATCCAGAGCCTAGCACCAGCATTCACTAATTTTTATCGACTTTGTCCATTTTTTATTGGTGTAATTCACACATCGTAAAATCTACCCTTTTATTTTTTAATGTTTATTTATTATGAGAGAGAGAGAGAGAGAGAAAGAGAGAGAGCAGGGGAGGGGCAGAGAGGGAGAGAGAGAATCCTAAGCAGGCTGTGTGCTGTCATCTCAGAGCCCAGCGTGGAGCTTGAACTCGTGAACCATGAGATCACGATCGGAGCCGCAGTCAAGAGTCAGATGCTCAACCGACTGAGCCACCCAGGTGCCCCCAAATCCGCCCCTTTAGAGTAGACAATTCAGTGTTATTTAGTACACTCCCAGGGTTGCACACTTATCACCGCTGTCTAATTCCAGAACGTTTTCAGCACCCCGGAAAGAAACCTGATACCCTTGAGTGGTCACTCCCCACGTCATGTCCCTCCCACCCCCTGGCAGCCCCTTTTGAAATTTCCCCAGAATCCTTCAGTTCCTAATTACCCCCTTCCTCCCTTGGAATATAGGATCTAATTAAAAATAAGTAAAGTCACACCCAGTGGGTCACGAGCTCCATGAGGGTGAGGGGTTTATTTCTTTGTTTAGTCTCTTTTGTCCAGCAACGATTCCTCAGTGCCCAGCACACGGTCTGGCACATCGGAGTCTCTCCACATTCATCTTTAGGAGTGTAAGTGAACAGAAGACAGAAGGGGTACACAAGGGGATGCATTTCCCAGGGTCAGGGTCATCATGTTAAGTCCCAGGGCTGGTGCAGGTCAGCCGTTTCCATCCCAGCCCCTGGGCTTCACAATAATCTGTGGAGTTCGTTAAAGGCTCACATTTCTAAGCTTCCGCCCACATGTTCTGAATCCAGACTCCCAGGTCTGGGGTCTGAGATCATTCGTTTTGGTTTTTTCGTTTTTTTTTTTTTTTAATTTTTTTAAATGTTTTATTTATTTTTGAGACAGAGACAGACAGAGCATGAGCAGGGGAGGGGCAGAGAGAGAGGGAGACACAGAACCCGAAACGGGCTCCAGACTCTGAGCTGTCAGCACAGAGCCCGATGCGGGGCTCGAACTCACGAGCCATGAGATCATGACCTGAGCCGAAGTCGGACGCTTAACAGACTGAGCCACCCATGCATGACCCCCCCGGCCCCCCCCTTTTTAATTGTCAGACATCCAGTTACAGAATCAGAACCCAAGCCCCTCAGCAATAAAATGGTCCTAAGAATAATAGTATCTCATCTGCATCTTCCAACAGAGATCTTTTTCTCTAGCACTCTCAATGGGTGGCCGCTCTGTCTCTGCTTGAATGCCTCCAGTGCCGGAAGCCTCACCACCGCCTAAAGCATCCCAATTAAATCTGCCCACTGGTTCCCATTTCTGCACTGGAGCCCCAAAGAATGAGACAAAACTTTTCCCACCTCACGAGCTTTCTGGTTAACCAGTCTCTCATCGAATCATCACAGCTGGGCAATAGATGATGGGTGGTATATCACATGATGGAATTCTTTTACTGGGACATTTTTCTTTGCTCCTAGAAGCAGCAAGTACGAATGCCTTCAGAAGCCAGGCTGGTGACGTATACCCGTGAGGTCAGCCAGCACAGGACCATGGCGAGATAAAGACCCAATGCCCTCTATAGTGAGACAGCCTTGGGGCACCTGGGTGGCTCAGTCGGTTAAGCGTCCGACTCCTGGTTTCGGCTCAGGTCATATCTCCCTGCTTGTGAGTTCGAGCCCCGCATCGGGCTGACGGTGCAGCGCCTGCTTGGGATTCTCTCCCTCTGCCTCTCCCCTGCTCACGCGCACGCTCTCTCTCAAAATAAATAAATAAACAAAACAATGCAATGAGGCAGCCTTCACTCCATGCCAGCTGACGTCTCCAGATATCAAAATCAGTGTTCTCTGAGGTGGATTTTTTAATAAGGATCTGAATTCCGTACTTTTTATTCAGAATCACCTCATCGAAATACAGGTGCATTGCCAACTAGCACTATTTATTAAATGGTGTCGCACCAATGCCAATGACCTGGTTTTGATAACATCCTATGGGTACGCAAGATGTTTATCATGGGGGGACGTTGGGGCCAGGGGCTAAGGGAGCTTTTCTGTACTATTTTCGTGATGTTTGTGGCCGGACCCCGAAGGGACAGGTGACCTACACCATCCCAGCTTCAGTGTTTCATTCCAGTGAGGCCAAGAGACTTTGGTGGGGCCACAAAGGGGTCCCAAACCACAGCATTCAACAAAGCCCCTTCTCATATCAGGAGCAACATGGTGGTTCAAAGAAACTGCTTAATAAGAAGGAAGGAAGGAAGGAAGGAAGGAAGGAAGGAAGGAAGGAAGGTGGGAAGAAAGGAGGGAAGGAAGGAAGGAAGGTAGGAAGGAAGGAAGGTGGCAAGGAGGGAAGGAAGGTGGGAAGGGGGAAGGAAGGTGGGAAGGAAGGAGGGAAAGAAGGAAAGAAGGATGGAAGGAAGGAAGGTGGGAAGGAAGGAAGGAAGGAAAGAAGGAAAGAAGGAAGGAAGGAAGGGAGGGAAAGAGGGAGGGATGGGGAGGGAGAGAGGAAGGGTAGGGAGGAGGAAGGCAGAATTCAAACAGAATTCTCTCCACAAATATGACAGGTGCCTCCTCTGGGCCAAGCCCTGTCAGGCATTGAGGTAGAACAGCGAGCACAGACAGCCTGCTCTCAGCTTACGCCGTGGAAGGGAGACGGAGAAAACCATCAAAACCGTAAACTTGTGAGGCTGCCAGAAGTGGTGGGAAGGAAAACAACGCAAGGTGCTGAGCTTTCATCAGACGGGCAGGAAGGACGGTTCTGAGGAGGTGACAGCGGAGACTAGATGTGAAGGAAGTGAGGGAGCAAGCCTTGAAGGGACCTGGGAGTGAGCTGCCCAAGCAGAGGAGGCAACAAGGGCCAAGGCCCCAAGGCTGGAGCTGCTCGGCCTCTTCCTGGAGCAGCCCCGGAAGGGGTAGAGAGCAGTGGGGCGGAAGCCCTGGGTTTCTGCGACCTGAGTGAGAGAGGGAGGCTGTGGAAGGTTCTAGAAAGAGGAGGACCGGCGTTGACTGAGCGTGTTAAACAGGATCCTGCTGACTGCCAGGTGGACAAGAGCAGAGGTCAAGAACTGTCGGATGTGCCTCCAACGGTCCAGAGGAACGAATGGACGCTCCGTCATTCATGACCCCTCCCCGCCTTGTCCTGACACACGGCATCTTCCAAGAAACTGGGTCACGTCCGCTTTCCAACAGTGCTGAGCGGCTCCCCCCCCCCCCATCGCACGTGCACACGTATGAGGGTCCTCATGCGAGTCTCTGAGATGGCAGACACCCCTGTCCTCAGCTCCCTCCCAGCTAGCCAGCCCCCCTTCTGTGTTTCCCTCTGCGGTCCAGAGTCAGCGAGGTGACTCTCACACGTTGACACGTGCCTTTAATGCTGACTTTCACGGCATCCGAGAGACGTGGCTTGTGACCACCGACACGGGTCTGTTGCACGCTGTGCCTCCCCCCCAGCCCCCGAGCTCCGCCAGAACAGAGTTTGCGTCTGTCTTTCGTGACACATGTATCCTGGGCGCCTGCGGGGTGCCCGACGCCGCGCAGACCCTGGTCGTGCAAGAGGCCCACGGCGGGGGGAAGCTGGCTGATGGGTCCGTGGGAGCTCGAATCCTCTGTCCTCGGTCCGCAGCTCCCGTCTCAACGTGACATTGTTTCAAATACAACAAAAGCTAGCAATCACGCTGGCGGGCAAAACAAACAAAGGAGAGCGGGTTCCAACAAACGGGAACCCAGGTTGCCTGCTTCTTCTCCGGCTGCTGTCATGCCAGAGCCCTGGGCCGCCGGTGTGGGCCTCCGGAATAAATATCTGGAAAATCTGGCAGCGTCTGGGGTTAGGGAACGTGGAGCGGCAGGTGCACAGGGAACTCCCTCGCATCACCCAGACGTCCCCCGGCGGGTGCAAGGGCCTCCGCCAGGGGACTGAGGATTTTATTAAAGCGACACTTTGCGGGGCTCGCTCCGCCCGTCAAGATAATTGTTTGACTTAATGTGAAATCTGAGCCCCGCAGCTGCGTGAGTCTGTCCTCTCGGGCTGGCTCCTGGCGCACATTTCAAGCTTCTCGAATTAACGGCGGTGTGGAAGTCTCCCTAATTAGTTATAGTGCGGCTCGAGGTGTCATTTTATTTTATTTTATTTTCGTAATTTTTTTATGAGCCACATAACATATCGCCGCGTAAGTTGCTGGAAGACGGGAAGCTATAAATAAAATGATAATTTACTTGAAGTCTATCACACAGAGATCCCGAGTTCAGGAGTAAGTTTTAAGTTGACTCATGAGATGCTGAGCGGGGGGGCTGGGGGGGGGAGGGTGGTCATCGCTGTGTGACACGGAAGAGGACGTTCCCCAAAAGGCCGGGGACGCGGCGCAGCCCGGAGATGGTGAAGGGACAAAACCTGATCTGCCCAACGGAAGGTGCACTCAGGGTCCAAGAAAGCACGACGCCAATGCAGACCCCAGGACCTGCCTCCTCTTAGCCGGGAGTCTGTGGGTCTCCCCCCTTTTCCCCACACCTCAGTTTCCTCTTATATCCAAGGAGGAGGATACTGGTTAAGCCTCCATCAGAGGTTCTTGGAAACATATAAACATCTTACTTCCAGGAAAACAGCAAACGCCAGAGATCTGGAGGCATGGCATAGTCGCTGGAGGGGCTGTAAGAACCCACACCGCTGGAGTTCAAATCCTGCCTCATTTATTACCAGGCTGTGGCAACTCAGGCAAAAATTCTCACTCTCTCTGTGCCTTGCTTTCTTCACCTGTTGAACGCAGCACAAGTTTCTTTCTTTCTTTCTTTTTTAATGTTTATTTATTTTTGAGAGAGAGAGAGAGAGAGAGCCCTGCGCAGTGAGCCCAGAGCCTGCCTTGGGGCTCGAACTCACCATCTGTGAGATCACGACCGAAGCCGAAATCAAGAGTCAGCCGCTTCACCGACTGAGCCACCCAGGTGCCCCATAAGCGTCCTAAATAAATTAATTTCTTTATTAAATAGATAAATTGCTTAGAACTTCTGGGGAACCCATAGCAAACTCTCTGCAAGCCTCACCTAGCGCTCCTGTTCTCAACAGGGAGCAAAGAAACCTTCGCTGTGACCCTGGCTTGTGGGCCTCCGGAGGGACACAGAACGTAAATAGATCCGCAGCACGCCTATGCTATTAAAATATAATCAGGGAGGGACGCCTGGGTGGCTCAGTCGGTCAAGCATCCGAATCTCGATTTCGGCTCGGGTCGTGGTGAGTTCGAGCCCCGCGTCAGGCTCTGTGCTGACGGCTCAGGGCCTGGAGCCTGCTTTGGATTCTGTGTCTCCCTCTCTCTCTGCCCCTCCCCGACTCATGCTCTGTCTCTGTCTCAGAAATCAATAAACATTAAAAAAAAAAAAAAAAGAACTGTGTGATTGAGGCAAGTTCCCTCACTTCTCTGTGCTTGCGTTCCTTGTGCATAAAATGGAGATCCTAAGGCCGTGGTAAGGATAAAATAAAATGACGCCAAGTGCTTGGGATAACGCCTGCCATGTAATAAACATGCAATATATAGGGCAGCTATTATTGGAATTATTTTCCTCGTTATTTTACCAAACATAAAAAGAAAAAAAAACAAGCAACCGCATAGCACACACAGGCACGCAGCCCGTGATAGCTCAGCCGTGTTTCTGAGCCATCCCGGGGCTGACACTTTCTCGGGCCTTGCTCGATCTCTCTAATGATCCCTGGGAAATGGTGCTGTTTGCTATGCAAATATCTCGCTGTTCGTCTGTAATTATAATATCACACCACAGAGTGGACTCTGACAAGAGGAACACGCTGATGGCGGGTGTTTGCCACCGCGCGTCGGTTCCTAGAGGATCCGTGGGAGCGGTCGAGGCAGCCAGCCAGGCGCTTGCTTTCCCCGGGCGCGTTTCAGGAGACGAAGCCTTATTAGCGCTGCTCTGCACGGAGTCCTTTGTGCATTCAATTCATGCTCAGCGGTGATGCCGTAAAGAAAGGGCCATTTTTACATAATCAATATAGAATGAAAATGATTGAAAAGTGCAACTCGCCCCTCCAGGGTTCCCCGCGGAGCCGGAGGGACTGCGGACTTGTGCTCAGGGAAGGTGGCTGGAGAATGGAGGCCGCCCAGGCCACTCCTCTGCACCCAGGGGCCCAGGCCTGTGCCCTGACTCCCACCAGCCCCGGGGCCATTTTGGCTGCTTGCAAATCCCTCAGTACTCGTGGTGGGAATGCATCTTTTCCCCCTGCTCTAAACATCTCCCCTGGGTGTAATCTAAGTCCTTTGTGTCGCAAGTGGAATCCTCCCTCCTCGGGTCTTGTGGACTCCTACGCAGAGGTCCCAGTTGGTCACAGAGATTAGGAGGGGGAGCACGGGAGGCTAGCAAGCACCCCACCTTGGGCCCTCCAGCCCGCCTACGCAGGCTGCCGAGGACAGGCATGGAGGAGCTGCCTCCCCGGCTGGCCGTCCAGGAGTCTCCTTGGGGATGACAAATGTCCCGAGGCATCGCGTAGAAGTGCTGACATGGGCAATATCCACGGACCCAGCCTGGGCACAGCCACTCTGGACAGTCAGCTGATGCCGGGAGAGTGGATACCCCTGTGCGTAGACAGAAGCCCCTGCGGGCTCGTGCCAGGGCTCCCATGGGCTGTGTGTCTAGCTGGTCAGTGTCATTTACTCACAGGGAATCTGTGCTGGGCCAGGAGGCTGCCTGGGGTCCCAGGGATCAAAGAAAGAACAGCAAAACCAAAATCAACAACAGTAACACCCTAAGTCTCTGCCCTCATTGGCCTTACCTTCTAATGAAGTCGGGCTCTAAAGATGGGCTCGGTGATAAATTCAAATGGAAGAAAATAAAGCAGGGTGAGGGGACAGAGAGGGAGAGGAGGGGCTATTTCGGGCAGGGTGGACCAAGTGGGCCTCTCTGAGGAGGGGACCTCGAACCGGACGCCTGAATGAAAGGGACAGTGAGCCACGCGCACGTGGCAGGGAGGAAAGTCCGGGGAGATGGCACTTGCTTGGTCGTTCTGGGAGAAGCAAGACGGGGATGAGCAGAGACAGCAGGCGGGAGAGTTGCGGGGTGGGGGGGGGGAGAGTTGCAGGGGAGGGGGGGCAGAGGGGGCAGGGGCCAATCACGTGGGACCTCGACCAGCGCGAGAAGGCAGCTGGACCTCAATCTCAGGGGAAGGTAGAGCCACCGGAGCCTTGACGGTAGGTGCTTTTTATCGATTTATTTTCATTTTTATTTTTTTAGATTTATTTATTTAAATTCAAGTTAGTTAACATGCCGCGCAGTCTTCGTTTCAGGAGCAGAAGCCAGCGACTCATCTCTTACGTATGACACCCAGCGCTCATCCCCAGAGCGCCCTCCTTAATGTCCGTCACCCATTTAGCCCATCCCCCCCTCCTCCAGCAGCCCTCAGTTTGTTCTCTGCATTTAAGAGTCTCCTATGGTTTGCCTTCCTCTCCGTTTTTATCTTATTTTTCCTTCCCTTTTTATTTTTACGGGCTGACTCTGGCGGCTGTGTAGGAAAGCTTTTAGCAGTGTGGGAGAAAAGGGAGCAGAGAGCCAAGTTAGGGACCTAGCACATTAATCCAGATGGCTTGGGCATCTCTTTCAAGAGAAAGAGAGCGGGTCCTCCTTATTCGTGGGTTCTGTATTTGCAAACCTTCCCGCTTGCGGAGATTTATTTGTAACTCCCCAATCAACACCAACCTCACTTTCCCCATCAGCTGTAGGCATTTTCAGAGCAGCCAAACATTGGAGTCACTGACCCCCATGTTCTCAGCTGCCTCATGTCCCAGATGTGAACGAGGGTCCTTTCGATGTCCCTCAGTGCCACATTGTTCACGTCCCTGTGGATTTTGTTGGCCGTATTCCTGTTTAAACTCGCCCCCAACGTTAGGGTCAAAGTGGCGGCTAGTGTTCCTAATTTTGAGTTCTGATGTGCCTCGTGGAGAAAAAACATGCATCAGACCAGTTTTGTTCAGGCAGGCGTTGTAGTGCTGTTGGCCGCGAGTTCAGTGTTAACGCATCAACAATACGCAGGAAAAGTTCGGATTGTGAGTCGGTTGTTCCGCGAGCATTCCGCGAGACGGGCGAACGTTTCTCGTAAATTCTAACTTGATGAACGAACGACGTCTTGCAATACGAGTCGTACGTGTCTCCAACTGTCACGTGATCACCACTGAGCCAATGGTTCTTGAAATTCGCTTTGATACACGAGTGCTTTGGCTTACAGCCATGCTTCCGGAACGAACTGTGCTCGCAAACCAAGGTTTTACTGTGTATTAAATAGGCTGCATTCAAATAGAGATGCGCACCAAACACAGTTCTACACGCATCGAATGATAAAAACCTCCTGATGCTCACAGGAGCCAACATTTTACTCAGTGATGGCTGATCCAGTATTTCCAGCGACTTTGTAAAACCTAACTACCGTGAATACCACCACCGGTAAAGGCAGAAGTGAGATGCGAGCCCACCTCCAAATCTAGTCCTCTCTTGCTAATGTGCGAGGGCTGCTATATCAAAATACCACTGAATGCCTTCAATAGCAGGAGTGTATTTCTCTCTCTCTCTCTCTCTCTCTCTCTTTCTCTCCATATATATATATATAATTTATTGTCAAGTTAGCTAACATATAGTGAATACAGCTTTTGGTTTCGGGGGTAGCTTCCCGTGACTCATCGTTCCCATACGACACCCAGGGCTCATCCCAACAGGTGCCTTCCTCAATGCCCATCACCCACTTCCTCCCCTCCCCCACACCCCCATCAACCCTCGGTTTGTTCTCTGTATTTAAGAGCCTTTTATGGGTTTGCCTCCCTCCCTCTCTGTTTGAAACTATTTTTTCCCCTTCCCCGTCCCCCATGGTCTTCCGTTAAGTTTCTCAAGTTCCACATACGAGTGAAAACATACGGCACCTGTCTTTCTCTGCCTGACTTGTTGCACTCAGCACAATACCCTCCAGTTCCATCCACGTTGCTGCAAATGGCAGGATTTCATCCTTTCTCATTGCCAAGGAGTATTCCATTGTATAAACCACATCTTCTTTATCCATTCGTCAGGTGGGAACAACAAGTTCTGGCAAGGATGTGGAGAAAAAGGGAACCGTCTTGCTCTGTTGGTGGGAATGCAAACTGGTGCGGCTCCTCTGGAAAACAGCGTGGAGGTTTCGCAAAAAATTAAAAATAGAACTACCCTACGACCCAGGAATAGCACTGCTAGGAATTTATCCAAAGGATACAGGAGTGCTGATGCACAGGGGCACATGGACCCCAATGTTCATAGCAGCACCTTCAACAGCAGCCAAATCATGGAAAGCAGGAATGTACTTCTCACGGTCCTGGAGGCTTTGGTCCAAGATTAAGGTGCCAGCAGATTTTTTGTTTCTTCCGGGGTCTCTCTCCTTGGCTTGTAGATGGTTGCGTTTTGTGTCCTCACATGGTCTTTCCTCTGTGTGCATGTGTGTGTCCAAATTCCTCTCGTGTCTACATTTCCTCTCTTCTCCGGGACACTGGTCAGACTGGATTAATGCCCACCTGAATGGCCTCCTTTCCGCTGAATCACCTCTTGGAAGCTCCCCCTCCAAATACATCCACATCCTGAGGTCTTGGTGGTTAGAGTTTCAACACGTGCATTTGGTGGAGGGACGCAGTTCAGCCCGTAGCACTCCACCCTCCCCCACCCCTCCCAAATTCTTGTCTTTCTCACACGCAGAACACATTCGCCCCCATGCCGACAGACCGCAAGTTTTAAGGCATGCTGGCGTCAGGTCAGAGTTTCAAGTCTCATGTAAATATTGTTTCAATCAAGTGTGGGTGAGCCCCCAGGTATGATTCATTTTTAAGCAAAATTCCTCTCCGGATGGGAGTCTGTGCAACCGGGCAGGTTATCTGCTCTGGAAGTGGAACCGTGACGTGGGCACCGAAGAGGCATCCCCATCGCGGACGAGAGAGTGCAGCAAGAAGGACAAGATCATGGAGCCTAAGCAAGTCCAAAACCTAGCAGGGCAATTCCACTGATCTGAAACCTGGAGCACAAACCTCTTTGACTCGATGCCCTGTCCTCTGGGCCCACCAGCCCTGTCTTCTAGACCCATAGGGTTTGTAACCGTACTAGAGAAGCCCTGGATGGTGACAGCCCGGCCCACTGAAACCAAGGAGGTGTCCCTGCCCCTGGGGATGGAGGAGGAGACAGCCCTGCCTTGGGGTCCTTCTTCCCTTTTTGTTACAAGATAACACGGGTTCACATCTGGGTAACCCAAGAGGTCCATCCTGTAGGATCCCAGGAGTCTGACGACCTTCCTTCATGTTGTCCCATCTCTGTCCCTTCCAGTCCACGCTGGCAGGGATTCCGTTCAGACGGCGGGCTGGGTACAAGGGTCCCACGTGCAATCCTTTCATCACATACGTGTCCAGTCACGTCCTTGGTGTTCTCGCCAGAATGGACTCTCGCTCCTTCCACAATATGGACATGCTGAGTACCTTCTGAATCTTCAAGCCCTGGTTCCTTTTTTGTTTGCGAATTCCTTCCTCAGTTTCTCCCTCCCTTCTCCTATTGTACCCTAAGCAGTAGGAGAAACGGGTGACACTGACGCTCTACTTGGAAATGCCCTCTGCTCCACGCCTGAGTTCTTCCTTCACAGGTTCTGACTTCCCCAAGATGCTAGAACACAATTCGGCCCAGTTCTTGGCCACTTCGTGAAAAGGATCGCCTTTCCTCCTGTGTCCGGTGACTTCCGGGACCTCACCGGAAGCACGTGCCCATATTCCTGCCGACGGGCTGTCCTTGGAGGCAAGGTGAGCTTTTCCTAACACGCGTCTCAAAACTTCCCGCCTGCACCTGATCTCCAGCCCCAAAGCCACTTCTTCATGTTCAGGTATCTGTATTACTTTGCGGAGGCTTCCGGAACAAAATGCCGCAGCCTGGGTGGCTTCACCAGATTTATTTTCTCACGGTCGCGGAGGCTGGAGCCCAAGCTCAAGGTGCTGACAGACTTCGTTCTTTCGGAGACCTCTCCCCGGGGCTTGCAGGTGGCCGGCCTCTCCCCGGGTCCTCTCGTGGTCTTTCTCCTGTGTGCGTGCACCCCCGGTGTCTCTGTGACCGAACCCCTTCTTCCTGTGAGGGCATCCCGTCAGATGGGCCTAGCGCCTCGTTCTCATTTCATCACCTCCGCAAGGGTGCCGTTTGCAAATACGGTCACGTTCGGAGGACCTGGGGATTAGGGCTCCAACAGATGGGCTCGGGGAGGCTGGGACTCAGTCCAGCCCCTGACACACAGCAGCCGCAGTACATCCCCTTGCTCTCCGTCTCTCTCCCTCGATTGCAAAATGAAAGGACAGCAGAGGCTGTCCCTTTCCCTGTGCTGCTGTGCGTGTGCCCCTTTCCACGCCGAACCTATACTGCAGCCTGGCACAGCCACGGAAGAGAAGTAGGAGCCTTGGCACATCTTTAGTTCTTTGACCGCGTAAGTCTCGCCGTCTTCCCCTGCCTCATTATTCTCTCTGTCATTTAAGAAACTGACTCCAAAATTATGAGGGAGAGGAAATCACCACCTCATGTCCCCGGTACTCCCTGAGGGATTATGGGATTTTACATAATTAAATAAGAGCCTTGTAATTTCGCACCTGCTCGCCTCCTTCGTACGTGGTTGTCCCCTCACGGCTCCTCAGCTCTGATTTCAAGCAGAAAACATGATTCACTGTGACAACCATGCCTCTCCCCAGGCTCCGTGGGGCTCCCCGGCTTCCGCTGGGGCTTCCCCACGTCCCCGGGGCACTTCCCCTGACAGGTGTCCGCGGGGTCCAAGCTGGGGTGCACAGGGTCCTTCCCCAACGCTGGGGTTGAGGCTTGGCGGACGAGAAAGCAGGCTACTTGGGCTCAACGACTTGCTTGGCAAACTCTCTCCCCCCCACCCCCCAGGCCTCTGTTGGTTCATCTGTGAAATGGGCTTGCATTCTTTTCTGGCCTGGTTGACATGGAGATGTCAAGGGCCCTGATATTTCCCAGCCCTGTAAGGCGCTCTATAAACTAAAAACTGATGCACAAATATTATAGCAACGCCCTTTGGAAAAAGCCAGCTCCACAGCCCCAAGTGGCAGGGGGGGCCCCCGAAAACACCGAGGGGCAGAGAAGCGTCGCTAGGCATCCCCTGAGGCCACCTGAACACTCCTGACCTGGAGGGTGAGAAACTATGGAGCTGGGGGGCGGGGCGTGAGAATCAGAGATTGCCTTTTAAATCTCTCGCCTTGAAAACGTGGAGTATCCTGAGTAATGCGCCCAACAGGCAGAATCCGACCCAGGGGGAGTTCCGATTCGGCTTCCGTGCCTGATGCGTGTGTTTTTACACCCCGCAAGCTGCAGGGGGCGCACCTGTCTCTCCACCTGAGGACAGTCTCCCTCCGGCCAGGTCAAGAGGCTCAGGCCACACCGTGGGGGGGGGGGTGGGGGGGCGGGCAGGCTGGAAGTGCCTGAGTGTTAGTGACCCTGGAGCACACCCCCAACCAGACGAACAGGGACAGTGGGTAGCAGAAAGCCCGGGTTCCTGGGACGGCAAGGGGACAGTCCTGTCATTCTCTCAGACGGTCCCCAGCAGCACAGAGCCCCACGTGCCCGCTGTGGTAGTTGGTTCACTGATGCCCTCTTCACGGGCTTCCTTCCCTTTCCTGCTGCACTTCCCTACTCTCACCGGGTCCCCTGGAATCACAAGCCGACGAACTAGGTACGTCCAGATCCCTATCCAAATCCTTGCCTCAGGATCCGCTGGGCGGGCGGCCCAGACAGAGACAACGCTTACTCAGTGCTCTGCAGCCAGTCTGTTTAATACCGTGATGGCCCAACAGCCTACTTCAACTCGTGCACCTCTAGCTACGGACAATTCACTCCCTCGTAGCTCCGTCCGTGCCCTTCTTGGACACCCTTGATCGTAACGAATGAAAAATTGAAAACTCTGCCTCGTAATGAAAAGCCATCGATCTTTTCTTCCCGGGGCTCTTCCTCCATTCCCATATGATATCACTCGAAATCCCTTCGACCGTCATCATCCCTCTGGCTGCTGAACAGCTGTTTTGATGGAGCGTGACGCTCAGAACCAAATGCCACAATGCAGGAGCGGTCTAGCCAGCCGGGAGCAGAGCAGTGCTGGTGGCACGGCCCCCTCCCCGTTCCTGGCCACCGAGGCTCCGTGCGGCATAACCAGAGGCCGTGTTCTGGTCCCACACTGAGGATACAGATGGCCTTGGCTGGAGCCCATCACGGGCTGTCATCGCTGGCTCAGCTCTAGTGCCCGTGTCCGTGATGCTCCCAGTGGAGGGAGAGGAAGCCAGGAGGATCAGGACAGCAGAGGCCCCAGCATGGTTGCCTGAGCCAAAGGGGTCAATCCAGGTGGCAGGGTCCAGGCTCCTTGGTAAGTGTCGGCAGAACAGGAACGGGGTGGCATTTTGGTCAAATTCGACTGAGCGTGTACCACTCAATCGAGTGCCCCATGCGGATTATCCCAGCCACCTTCAGAACCCTGCCATTACTGGGGAAACCCTTAAAAATCCCTATGCCAGGGGCACGTGGGTGGCTCAGTCAGTTGAGCGTCTTGACTCTTGATTGCGGCTCAGGTCGTGATCTGGCGGTCGTGGGATCGAGCTCTTCGCTGGGCTCCGTGCCAACAACCCCATGGCAGGCTGCAACCCAGATCCGTCTCTGGGAGTGGGGTCCAGGCGAGAATGATTTTTAAAGCTCCCCGCGGCCACCGTCCTACCCAGGCCAGTGATTCCAACTTCCAAAGTGCAACCATGACTAAGAACTGTCGGTCTGGGGTCCACACCGCTGACTACTCCTCAAGGGACAGCCTGCCTTTGGGCCAAGCTTGCGAGGCTGGGCCTGGACCAGGGTTGGAGGTCACGGGCTACTTGTGTCTGTGTGACTCACCTTCAGCTCTCTGCTTAGCCAGTCTAATCGCCAGTCCAGACTCCTCCCAGGCAAAACTTCTGACTCCGCTCTCCAGCAGACCCAGATGGCCCCGCTTTTCATCCTCCCTGGCGTCTCCGTGGACGGGCTCCGAGGTTGGGAGCCCTCGGCATGTTGGGTCCTAGTCACCTTTTTTTCAGTGTCCCTCACTCCAGGACCAAGGCCAAGACCCGGAAGCTTTGTAACAGACAAACCTGGTCTCCTCACCCATTTCACGGATGGGCACATGGAGACTCCCCTGCCTCTCCCGTCACTGGCATTTTCTTGCTGGGCAACTCACTGGCAAGCATTAACGCTTAGAATGAAAAGCAGAAAGTGGGGTGTAAGGAAAAGGGCCACTGTTACGGGCTGAATATTTGTGTCTCCCTCCACCCCCAAATTCCTATTTTGAAACCCTATGCCTCCCCAGTGCGATGGTACCAGGACGTGAGGCCTTTGGATGGTCCTCAGGGCTAAATGAGGCCATGAGGGTGGGGCCCCATGATGGGACTGGTGTCTTGTAAGAGTCACTGGACAGTTCATTTCCTCCCTCCCTGCCCGCCACGTGAAGACACAATGAGAAACCGGCAGTCAGTCTGCAGCCCCACAACCCGACCCCACTGGAACCCCGATCTTGGACTTCCAACCTCCAGAAGCTAGAGAAATAATTTTCTGTTGTTGCTAAGCCGCCAGACTATGGTATGTTGTTACAACATCTGGAACACACCGAGACAACCATTGACCCACAGTCCCATCCATCCATCAACACCCCCTTCTCCGACATCCCCCAGGTGGTCTCAGACCTTCGAAGTCATCCAGTTTTTCTTAAAAACGTTCACCGAGCACTTAGGGCCTCGTTAGGCTTCAAGGATGCAAGGAATTTGAGATCGAGGCCCCCACTCGGAACACCCTCAGAGGGTGTGATCAGATTTGCTGGTCGTGTTCCCGAGGGCCGTTCCTTGGCCCTCTTCTAAGCTGCCTGAACCCACCTTCAGCAGCAGAAACTGAAGACGGGGACACGTGTTTTCTCGGACTCTCTTGCAGCTAGGATTGTGAAAGTTGCGGCCAGCGGGGTGTAAGGGAAAACCAGCTGGGGGACGTCGGGGAACATTATCTCCCTTATGAAAACGGACAAGTGTGCCAGGAGCGCTTCATGCACTGACCTGCCCCGCCCCTTCCTGCTTGAGAGAGAGTCTGCTTGGAGACCGGGAGCCTGGAGGGTACGAGAAGACAAAGTCAACACACGGTCGATGGGGAAGCCCAGGCTTGGGAAGAGCGAGGGTCTGCAACGTCCCTGTCAACAGCTGTTGACCCACTGCTGGGGTGGCCCACTTCTCTTCTGGCTACACCAGAAAATAAAATCCCCTGCTGTTTAGGACGCTCCATCAGGCATCCAGTTCCTGATGGATGAAAGCATTTGTTTTTGAAACGGTGATGTCAAGGAGATTGGCCTCTGTGCCTCTTACCGGTTCTGAAATTCTTGGTTAGTGAACCGCCCTCCCTGAGACGTCACCGCACAAAATATAAAACAGGAATAATGATGAGTCCTGGCTGGCTTGTCTTGGGGATTGACGGAGACAGCAAATGCCCGTGTCTGTGAGGCACAGCCGGTGTTTCATGGATGCTCGGGACTCTTCCTTTCTCTCACCCGAAACAGTAAAGCACAGACGCTCAAAGCTCAGGCTTTGGAACCCCCCCAGACACAGACGTGAATGTGGGATCGGACGATTCGTGACCTTGCGCGAGGCACCTTCCTGGAACCTCGTTGTCCTGATCTGCAGAATGGACGTGGCATTGTCATCTGCTCCCCTGGGCTATTGTAAAGACTGGGAAAGAAATTGCTTGTAAAGCTGGTGACACAGAGAGGACACACAGAAACGTTCCATGTACGTGAACTGTTGCTTTGAAATGGGGAAAACGAGAAAGTCTGTGAGAAGATGTGAGAAGTCACATCCTCTTTTTCAGACAGAAGCCTGATTTTCTTTCGGGTACCCCTGGGGTCTACCGCATGCCCGGGCGAGCTCCCCTCGCACCCCATGGGGATAGACCTGTTGGCGCTAAGGCCGTCCTCCCCCTTGACGGTGGCCGCCCTGTTGGGGGCTGGCACGTGACCTACCTCTCCCCAAGGGGGGGCGGTCCGTTCGGTAGCTTTCGGCAAAGTCTCCCGGGATCGTCCCCCTTGGGAGACACGCTCCCTCTTCTTGGCCTGGATGCTTTCATGTCTGGGCGTGGCAGGCATCTTCCTACGGCTGGAGGAGGAAGCCAGCCTCCAGGAGCGCATAGAGATGGGGTGAGTGACGTTGGGTCTTTGAAGATGGTTGAGCCGGAAGTCGCCAATCCGAAGACCCACTGTACCCAGGAGCCTCTGCAGCACACGTGGGGACAACACATTTCCGTGCCGTTTAAGCTACTTTCGGTGGATGTTTCTGTTGCCTAAACCCACAATCCTCCTGACTGATGTAGATGGTTTCCGGCATCCAGGTCCGAGCCTGGCTCATATAAGGAGCCACGGAATCATGGGATGTAGGGACCTTGTTCCCTACATAAACAAGAAGATGAAGGCCCAGAGATGGGAAGCAACTTGCCCCAAGACACACAGCTGGTAGGGAGCAAAGCCATAAACCACACCCGTATGTTCTGACCCTTAAAACCTTCTCTCCTTGTACCCATTGCCCACATCTGGGAAAAGGAGAGGCGGATATAATCTGGGAAGAAGGAAAGAGGAATGAAAAGCAAGGAATGGAACTTCCTGTGGCTCCTCCGGGAGATCTGATAATTTCGCAGCAACCGCTTAGTGCTCACCCAGCCTCTAGCTCACCAGGGGTCACATCTTCTTTGTATTCGCCACCCTGCGATGCGCGTGGTGGTAAATGCCAGAGCGGGACCCGATACCCTCTCTCCCGAGACCGATGGCCCTTCGGACGATTTGTAGGTCAGGGTGATGACAGGGCACCGATGAAGTGCGGCACTGTGCCCAGCTGAGCCTTTGGCTTAACTGCGCCGTTCACAGCACAGAGCCACAGGGCCGTGACCCTCCGCCACAGAGAGGGAACCGGCACCGAAATACTGATGGGGAACCTCGGCTTCAGACTGACCCACGAGACCTCGGTGCATCTGAGGCCAGCTGCCTTTTCTTCCCTTTGCACAGGTCAGGGCTGGGGTGTCCTCACCTACAAACATGCTGGGGTGGACCTTGGATCGAAGTGCACCGATTTCCCCGAGAGCAAACAATCTTGCGACAAAGCGATAATTCCGTGGCAGACCCTCCCTTTGCTCACCTGCATTTGGGTCCCCTCCTCTCCTGGGCCCAGGCGAGGATTACATGTCTCCACTCACACGCCCCTAAAAGGGTGGGTCATGCAATTCGTTCTGGCCAATTGGGCGTGAGCAGAGTGCATGCATATTTCTTCTGGATCAGAGCATTTAATTGCGCGTGGGAAATCTCTCAGACTGTCCTCCCTGCCTTGGCGATTGTGAAAACGTGTGTGCGATGGAAATGCCATAGGCTGGAAGCAACCCGGAGCTCCAAACCACTTTGTGCAGACGGGTGTCCAAGAGCGTGATTTCCATCCCGAGCCAGGAGCAGACTCCTGTTGTGCTGGGGTCGCCGAGGGCCGTTGTCATAGCAGCATGACCCAGGCTGACTGACAAGGGTCTACTCGATATTAGCCGGTCCCCCATCGTCGCGTAAGCACTTGCTATGTTTCAAGGACTGTGCTGAGTTCCAGCGGCCTTACGCCATTTAAATCCCACAGTAACCCTATGAGAGAAGATTTAGATTTTCCCGGGGCCAAATACCTAAAGCATCGTAGAGCTGTGGATTCTCATCCCTGCGCTGATCTTCACTCCCAAGTCTGATACGCTTGTATTGTTAAATAGGGTAGGGGTGGGGGGAGAACCCGCAGGAGAAAAGCTTTTATAATATATTGAAAACAGTCAAATAGAAAAATCTGTATGTAAGGTGACCCCAGCTATTTTTAGATACACACACAGAAAGAGAGGGAGACAGAGAATAGAAGCGAAGCACGATACACACAGTTGAAATCTTTCAATGGGCGGCTTGGGGGAAGATTTTTATTTTATTTTTATACGCTTCTGTAACCTCTTTGGTCGTCTACAATGAGTGAACATTGTTTTGTAATCAGAAAAGAAACCTATTTTTAAACCTATGATAGTATCCAAAACGGAATGTGAATTGCTGGTGTCCGAAACATTCCCGACTCAAGAAGGCTCCAGGACAGATGCAGAAGAGACACGGACTAAGCCCCTCCTATGTTTCGGACAGTTTTTCTATGTTACGGCATTTAATGCTCTTAATGAGCTTGAGACCACTGAGAGAAGGATTACTTTTCCCAATCCGTAGATAAGAAATCTGGGGTTCCAAGGGGTCAAGTGACTTGCCCCCTTATTTTCATGCCTTCGTACAAGACTGCATCAGGTGCCCCAGAGAAGATACTCTTCCCGATTTGGGCTCATTGCTTCCTTGTGGGGCTGTTTTGTATGTTCCCCTATCCTGCATTCTTTGTACAGTTCAGAGGTCTGTAATCTAACACATTGATTTGATTCAAGTGGCGCTGCATGGGTTAAAAAAATTTTTTTTCGTGTTTATTTTTGAGAGAGAGAGAGAGAGAGAGAGACAGAGCATGAGCAGGGGAGGGGCGGAGACAGAAGGAGACACAGAACCTGAAGCAGGCTCCAGGCTCCAAGCTGTCAGCCCAGAGCCCGACGCGGGGCTCGAACTCACGAACCGTGAGATCGCGACCTGAGCCAAAGTCGGACGCTAAACCGACTGAGCCACCCAGGCGCCCCTAATGGTGCATGGTTTTTAAATGTGCAGTTACTCTGATGTATTAATTTCTGATTGCTCCTGCCACAAATTACCATGAATTTTAGGGGCTTAAAACAACACACATTTTTTTTTAAATCTTACAGTTTTGGGGGTCTGAAATCTGGAATGGTTGTCACTGGGCTAAAAACAAAAACTCCGACGGGGCTTCATTTCTCCTACAGTTTCAGAGGGAGAATCTGTGTCTTTGCCTTTTCCAGCTTCTAGAGACTTCTGTCTTCCTTGGCTCACGTTCCTCTTCCTCCATCTTCAAAATGGGCCAATGGCAGGTGAGTCTCATGACGCCGCCTCTCTGGTGGCCCCTTCTCTGCCTCCCTCGTCCCCGTTTAAGGACCCTGGCGAGTGCTTTGGGTCCACCTGGAGAGGTCAGGATCATCGCTTTTTTTTAAGGTCATTTGATGAACAACCTTAGCTCCGTCCGCACCTTAAATTCCCCCTTACCGTGTAACCTGACGTATTCACGGCGTCCGGGCACTTGACATGGTCACTACTCTGCCCCCATCCCTGCCCAGAATTGTCACATACGAAAATCAGCTAGGCCTTCCTGTCTCCTTGGGAAAGTGAAAGTGGGGAAGAGTCGCATTAGCCGCCATAAACAGCCAAGGACCCTCAGCCAGCTCACACCTCCTTCTAGAACAGACGCCATGTCTTGTGTGACCCCCACCTTCCCCTTGGGAGCACTGAAGGGAGACAGACAGACAGCACAGTGTTCTCACAGGTAAAGGTGCACATTTTGGGCTCCTACTTGCTGACCACAGGTCTTTGGGAATGCCATTTAACTGCTCTGGCCCTTGATGTCCTCATCGGTGAAGTGAAGAGAATGACAGGCCGGGTGATGTAGGACATTGATTAGAACAACAGCACAGGTAGCTACTGTTAATCCATGACAGTAGCACTTGTCCCACCCAAGACCCTGGCTTCACCTGCTGCAGCACGGCCCGCCCTTTCTTTGGAGCCTGACTTTGTGGTCACCGTTAGATTGTCTCCATACAGCCTCCTGGGGCTGCCACCCGGGACTGGTTATCTCTGGGGCCGATGGTGTTGGTCTCATCATTTTCACCTCCGTGGAAGTGACTCTGGGTAAGGCGACAGAGGGTTCCTCTCCTGGCCCCCCAGTATATGTAACTTCTTAACTAAATTTCCCAAAAAGAAGAGGGATCTCTTCCATAAGCCACTGGATCTAGGGAGCGAAGTTCACAATGTGAATGAATCCCAAAGACACCCCCCCCCCAGGTGACCGGAGCATAAGAAGGAGCCAGGGGTCAATGTGGGGGTCGTACCCAGGAAAGGCTCCCAGGGAGGGACACTTGTGGTGCCTTAGAGGCCCAGTGGTCACCCTCGCTCGCTGGGCCCCACAGTCTGGCTAACCTCTAGCCCTGGAACCAACAGGAAAGAACAAGGATACCACTCTGTCACCTTCGCCAAACAAGACTGGACTCCAGTCTTTGCCAAACAAGACTCCAGGAAGACTGGAGCAGAAGGTCATAGCCTCCCATATTCCAAGACAGGCGGTTGGACAGAGAAGTCTGAATGTGACAGTAAGCCATGAGAGGTGCCCGTGAGTGTTTTTGTGACCTTGAGTTGTCCCGAAGGCTTGGGACCCTTGAGTCAGAGTTGAGAGGCTGGCGTCAATGTCCATGAACATCACTGAGAAGTGTCAAAGGCCAGAAGGGGAAGACAGGCGTAGCTAGAGAGTTGGTATAAAAATACAGGGGTAGCTGGTGCTGTAGATATAGACCCAGAAACACGTAATTCTATTTATATACGTACATATTTATTTCTTTGATTTAGAATTAGGGCATACGTCCCGGGTTAGAGGAAGAAGAAACTTGTCATGGATAACTTGCATTTCCTCACTTCCTCAACACGTTCCAAGGCCTGGGCGAGGCATCTTTCCGACATCATCTCGTGGGCAGCCTCAGGAGGGCAGCAGGCTGGTAATCCGATCCCCACTTGCCACTCAGAGAAGGGGAAGCTGATACTTGGAAGTTAAGCCAAGGACGCCCAAGGTGGTAGGTTGAATTTCCAAGCCATGGAATTTAGAGCCAAATGAACACCTTCCCGACAAAAAGAGTCAATGTGTTTGCCACGGCACCACAGAGCAGCTGAGTGTATGAAGGAAGCCGTTTGATATTTGCATATCTTTAAATCTTGCTCTAAATGGTATCATTTCCTTTAAATAGACTAAGCGACTATGAATAATTAGCAATTAATAATTATTATGCCTCATTAACTTAATAAAGGATTATGTCTTTAGAGAAAATGCAGAGCTAATTGGAAACGAAAGTTAACCCGTGATTTTTCAGCTTAGACGCCCCGGCGTCCAGAACCTTCTGCTCACCTGAGGCCACGTCACTAGGCTGCTCGCCTGTGACCAGAAGGGAGCTGGAGGGACGGCCTTGTGAACCGAAACCAAGAAGGGCCCTGTCGCTAAACAAACGGAAACCTCAGGAAGCAGAACATAAGAAGGACGCTTAGTAGCTCTGGACCTGGGCAGCCTGTGGCCCAGAAGGTGGCGGACGTGGGCAGTGTGCCAATCTCAGGTTGCTGCGACTTGCAGAAGGGCCACTTGGAGAGATAAGCATAGGTCAGGCAGCCCTTTAGGCGAGGGAAGAGGACAGTCATCAAATGTCACTGGAGCCCTAAGCCGGGGTCACAGGTTCAGGGAGAGCAAATCCACCCACCGCTCTCCTTGTCTCACACCTGGTCTTACTCTGGCCGGGACGGTGGCCTCAGCTCCCTGCGTGGTCCCCCTGCCCCCAGCCTTGCTCCCCTGCAACCCTAATGGCAGCCACAGTGAGTCTGATCCTGCAGCTGCTTGGAAGTCTTGTGCCGGCTTCTCGCTGCCCTGGGATAAAGCCCGGAGGGAGGGAGCCCTGCTTGATGCCCCAGAATCTTCCATGCTGCCTTCTTCTCCTAGCTGGATGCCGGAGGAGCACCCCCATGCTCTTCCGGATTAATGCCTTCTCTCTGTGGACGGCCCTTTGGCATCCCCTTCCTTCGTGAGGGTCACTTCTTTATGGCCACTGTGTTTCTGCTTGACATCGGGCTAGGAAGGTCCTGTGGGCTCCTGGGACCACTGCACTGTCCTCAAGAACACCTGCAGATAGCTCATCAGGTGACAATACAGCAGTAGAGGGACTGAGGCCCAGTGAACGGCAGCTCCAGGGTCTGCAGACGAGACCGGATGCACCTTCGCACAAATAGATCCTACCCTGGAACCGGAGTCAGTAAGTGTTGGCTGCACGAAAGCTGGTGCCCCACCGGCCACCTTCCTTTTGGGGCCCAACCCTTCCTGTTCCATCCCATCTTCTAGGTCATAGCAGGGCCTGTGCCCAAGTCCCTCCCTCTGTTCATTTGCACCAGATCAAGACTCCCAGCCATGCCTCTTGGGCTGACAGTCTCCTCTCGGCCACTGGGCATGAACCTGTCGGGTGTGTAAGCGCAGAAGCGGGAGACAGCATCGTGGTTACAAGTGTGGACGCTGGACGGAGACCCGGGTCTGAATTCTGGTTCTGCCACTTTGCAGCCATGTGGTTGGGAAAGTCACTTATGCCATGGGCTTCCATTCCCTCTAAAGACCTGGGTCCGAGGGCGCCTGGGGGGCTCAGTCCGTTAAGCGTCCGACTTCGGCTCAAGTCACGATCTCGCGGTTCATGAGTTCGAGCCCCACGTCGGGCTCTGTGCTGACGGCTCGGAGCCTGGAGCCTGCTTCGGATTCGGGTCTCCCTCTCTCTGCCCCTTGCCTGTTCACACTCCATCTCTGTCTCTCAAAAACAAACTAACGTTGAAAAACAATTTTTTTAATTAAAAAAAGATGGGCATAACAGTAACACTAATGCTCTAAGGCTTGTAATACATGCCCAGCCCATACAGCCCACGCATGCTAAGTATGTGTTAGCTACTCGCTATGGTTTTGGTGTTTTGGTGGAGGCCATGGCAAAACCGGACCCAGTGGCCTGGTATGATATCTAATAAGATAATCATTGCTACTTCGAATAATGGAATTATCACCACTTTGAACGAGCACACGTAAAAAGGTATCAGGCACGGGCAGGGTAGGCGCTGTCTTGCCCTTTTTCGCATGATCAGGAATCCGATACTCAGAAAATGTCAGGAGCTTCTGCCCAAGGTCACAGACACAGAGCGTGGCACAGCCCAGAATCAAACCCATGCGTGTCTGACCTCAGAATCTGTGCACTTAATTACATTTTCTCGAGCTTCACCTGTGGCTCCCTCTAGACTCCCCACCTGAGGGAGGTCTCTCCCCCCGCCCCCGCAGTCTTTCAGCAACACCTCTTCCCTTCCCTTTGCTTGTCCTCCCAGCCTCTGCAAAGATGGCCTCTCTTTGGGAAGCTTTCCCTGACTGCCTCAGGCTGGGTCACGTGTTCCACGTTGGTGCCTATCCTTATCCCGGCTACATCGGTCAGGACAGGCTGGGCTATGCTGCAGTAACAAACAGGCCCGAGACCCCGCAATGTCGTATTCCTCTCTCACACTACTTAACCATCCAGGGTCACCACTCTCTCTCCAGGGCCCAGAGGGAATGAGCAGCCTCTATCCAGAATATTTCCAGTCATCATGGAAGAGGGTAACAAGGGTCACTGTGGCAGGGGGCCTGGCCCGGACAAGCTCGTAAGGCAGAACTTGTCCCTGACCCCTCTTTCCACCTCCTACGGCACCGAGACAGCTCACGGGCACGGCTGCTCCAGCCACCGGCCTTCTGTCCCGCAAACTCGCCAGGCTCCTTCTCCTGCACAGGGCCTTTACACATGCTGTCCCTTTCTCCCGGAACACTTCGCTCGAAATACATGTATACCAGAGACACCCTCCTCGACCGCTTCGTTTACAAGGGCTCTCCACCTCCAGCTCTCTCTGTCCTCACATCGTGTCCCATTTTCTCCATAGACATTATCGCTACTTTGAAGGATATTCCCGACTCGTTTACTTAATGTTGGGCTCCCTGATGAAGATGTGGTTCCGTGAGGCAGGGCCTTGGCCCACTATGTTCACTACTGTTCCCCTAGAACTGGAATAGTGTTTGGAATTAGTCAATATTTTATATATATACACACTACCCCCAAATACTCTCTGCCTCCTCTAGAAAATAGTATGTAGAGAAAAGTAGTGTGTGAACTCAAACTTCCCTGGATTATTTTTTTTTAGATCCTGGTGCCCTTCTAACATTACGACAGGCAAAGCGATGGTGAATTAAATGTTTAATTAATGCTTATTATTGCCAGCGTATTAGTTTCCAGTCAAATTTACGACCCGATAGATTTCCTGTCTTTGTGAGTGGCAGGTTGATGTCATAACACAGGAGTCTTGAGCATAAGCAGGGAGCTCGGTGCATTTCTGCCGCCTTCCCGCTCCTTGGGAGGGAGGGAGCACGTCAGACCGAGGCGGGCGTGAGGACACTCGCCCATTCATTCCACGAAGCCTGACCGAGAACCTGTTGCACCCCCAAGCTACGCCAGGCTCTGCGATGCTCAGACCACAGAGTCTATTTGCGGGTATTTATTCATTCAGCAAACATTTATTTTTGTCTCTGCCATGTAGGAAGTGTTGTGTTAGGTGGCGAATAAAATAACCACGGAAACAGGAGGTGTGGGTCTGGTTCGGACTCTGGGCTCTCACATAAATTCACGCACAGCAAGCAGCAGGGGCAGCTCTGACCCGGGCTAACCCAAGCACAAGTTCACCACTCTTGCTCATAGATGACACTCTGTCCTTGCCTTCCTTCCCCTCCTTCTCTCATTCTGCACCCCTGCACCGGATGGATTCGTCAGCGGGTGCTGATGGCCGTGGCCCCGAAGTGCACCCCCGCTCCACCTCTCATCTCCTGCCCTGCCTCCTCCCTCCTCCTCTCTCATCCAAACATCTGTGACACCCCGTTGAACTCCTCCCTCCCTCCAGCACCTCCCCAATCCCAAGCGATTCTCCACACAGCACCCCCATCCCGAGAGAGAAACCCTCCAGAGATCTCCCACTGCTCTCAGAATAGAATCGGATCTCCTATCACAACCCAGCTTGGCAACCTCATCCCCATCTCTCCACAGGCCCAGGGTAGGCATCCTTCTCTTCTTCCCCCCAGGGAAGTCTGCTTTTGTTCCACCTGGTAAGGAGTGGATCCCTAAGAACGCCCTTAGCCGCGAACAACGCAAAATCCCCAATCAAGGACGACTAGCTATCTCCCATGAAGCGAGGCAACAAAACCAAGTTCTCCTCCATGATCTGATTTCCCAGTCTCAAATAAGGCTTTCTGCAGATCAGCTCCCTCAGGGCACAAGATGGTTGCCACGGTTCCAAGCCTCACACCTTAATCCACATGCTTCTTTCTATCTGACAAGAACCCTCCCCCTGTATGCCTTCTTTCACATCTCATTGGCCAGAATTGTGTCACATGCCCGTTCCTAAACCAATCATACCTTAGATTTCTTCTCTAAGTCCCAAGTCCTGATGGGGAGAGGTGGGCATCCGAACAGAACAGGGGTTCTGCTGAAGCCGAAGAAGGGGAATAACTCTGTGGGGAGGGAACCAGCCTGCCTGCCCCAACCTGGAGCTGGGCCGTTGCGTGCGCAGGATAGATTTCGACCCCAGCTCTGCCGTTTCTCTGTCGTGTGATATTTGGCAAGCCCCTTGCCTCTCCATGCCTTGGTTTCCTCGTCTTTAAACTGAGGTTGACTGTAGTATCTACTTTTTTAGGGTCGTTGTTAAGGTGGATGAGTTAATACATGTGACAGAACTTAGAACCGTGTCTGGCATATAAATAACTAGTATCTGATGTTATTCTACGATGCTAGCTCCGTTTAATTAATTAATTTTTTTTCATTTACATCCCAGTTAGTTAGCCTATGGGGCAACAATGATTTCAGGAGTAGATTCCTTGGTGCCCCTTCCCCATTTAGCCCATCCCCCCCTCCCCACCCCTCCAGCAACCTCTGTTTGTTCTCCATATTTAAGAGTCTCTTCGGTTTTGTCCCCTTCCCTGTTTTTACATGATTTTTGCTTCCCTTCCCTTATGTTCATCTGTTTTGTGTTGGAGACGATGCAACCCGGAGGGTTAGAGGAGCAGAGTTCCGATCCCCAGTCTTGTGACTGGTTTCTGAACGAGAAGCTGAATGAACGTGTGTGCCCCAGAGGGCTGGTCTCTTCATCCGTTCTGGCTGCTGTTACAAAGATACTGTAGACTAGGGGGCTTAAAGAACAAAGATTTATTCCTCACAGTTCTGGAGGCTGGGAAGTCCAAGATCAAAGCACTCACAAATCCAGTGTCTGCTTCCTTTTCCACTGGTGGCTGTCTCCTTGTTATGTCCTCATGTGGTAGAAGGGGGGAGGGAGCTCTTTGGGGTCCCTCTTGGAAGGGCATTAGTGCATTAGTCCTGCGCATGAGAGCTCGCCCTTCTCCTCCCAAAGGCCCCACCTCCTGATAACATTACACTGGGGAGTAGGTTCAATGTATCAATTTTGGAGGGACACAAACATTCAGCCTATAGCATTCCGCTCCCACGCCCCAATTCAGGTTCTGCTCACATGCAAAATACATTCATTCCTCCTGAACAGCCCCCAGATCTTAACTCATTCCAGCATCAGCTGTGAAGTCTAAGTCCAAAGTCTCGACTTAAGTATCATGTAAATCAGAGACGGGGTGAGACTCCAAGTATGACCCATTCGGAGGCAAGTTCCTCTGTAGTTGTGAATCTGTGAACCAAACAACTTATATGCCTCTCAGATACTACGGTGGGACAGGCATAGGATAGGCATTTCCATTCCAAAAGAGAAAAGAAAAGAAAGAAAAGAAAAGAAAAGAAAAGAAAAGAAAAGGAGAGAAAAGAAAAGAGAAAAGAGAAAAGAAAGAAAAAAGAAAAGAAAGAAAAGAAAAGAAAGAAAAGAGAAAAGAAAAGAAAAGAAAAAAGAAAAGAAAAGAAAAGAAAAGAAAGAAAAGAAAAGAAAGAAAAGAGAAAAGAAAAGAAAAAAGAAAAGAAAAGAAAAGAAAGAAAAGAAAAGAAAGAAAATAAAAGAAAAGAAAGAAAAGAGAAAAGAAAAGAAAGAAAAGAAAAGAAAGGAAAGAAAAGAAAAGAAAAGAAAGAAAAGAGAAAAGAAAAGAAAAAAGAAAAGAAAAGAAAAGAAAGAAAAGAAAAGAAAAAAGAAAAGAAAAGAAAGAAAAGAAAAGAAAGGAAAGAAAAGAAAGAGAAAAGAAAAGAAAAGAAAGAAAAGAGAAAAGAAAAGAAAAGAAAAAAGAAAAGAAAAGAAAGAAAAGAAAAGAAAGAAAAGGAAAGAAAAGAAAAGAAAAGAAAAGGAAAGAAAAGAAAAGAAAAGAAAGAAAAGGAAAGAAAAGAAAAGAGAAAAGAAAAGAAAGAAAAGAAAGAAAAGAAAAGAAAAGAAAAGAAAAAAATGAGTGGCAGGTCCGTGGTTAGTCCAAAACCCATTGGAACCAATTCCGTTAGACCTCGAGGCTTAGGAATAATCCTCTTTGGCCCCAGCATCATGCTGCTCCGGCTTCAGACCCACTAGGCTGGCAACGTCACCACCTTGGTGGCCGTTGCCACCAGGCAGTCTGCCTGGGCTCCACCCCTTGAGATGGCTCTCTGTGGTGGCCCCACCCCCACGGTGACTCTCCGCTGGGACCACTTGCCTGTGGCTCCAGGCGACTTGTCTTTGAAGCCTTGGTGGAGGCAGCCTTGTCCCCAGATCTATGCACTCCGCGGGCAAAGATGGCCCTTCACAGACTCTGCCCGTGTTTGCTGCCTGAACCCTCTGGAGGGGTGACCAGAGCCGCAACTGGGAGGCCACGAGTCGTGGTTCCCCGGGCACAGGGAACAGAGAGGCCGCAATGTGAGATGGCACCAGGCAGAGCCCCAGCCCCTCCTGGGACAGAGCCCCTGCTCTGTACCCCCACTCGGCCCTCGTCCTGTGGCATCCCTGGTGATCCCCGCTTTCTCGTTTTTGACAATATGGGCAGCCTGAGAATGTTCCAGATCTTCAAGTTCTGCTTCCTTTTTTGGCTTAGAAATTTCTCCTCTGAGTCATTTCTCTTTCTCGGGCCGAACCAATCCACATTTTCAATGCGTTGCTTGGAAAGGTCTTCAGCTAAAGATCCCCTTTCATCACTCAAAAGTTCTACCTTCCAAAAAACACTAGCACAATTCAACTATGTTCTTTGCCACTTTATACTAAGGTTCACCTCTCCTCCGGTTTCCAGGAGCACGTTCCCTATTTCCACGGGAGATCTCATCAAAATGGCCGTAACCTCTGTATTTCTACCAACATTGCTTTTCAGGATCACTTCGGTATTCTCTAAGAAGACAGGCTTTCTCTCCTTCCTTTCTGAGTTCCCAGCAGAATTGCCCTTACTGGCCCCTTCTTAGCAGTGTAGACTTTTTCTGGCTTGTGCCTCCAGATTCTTCCAGGCTCTTCCCACTGCCCCGTTCCAACGCCACTTCCACATTTTTAGAGATTTGTTTCAACAGCAGCCTCCACCTGGCACCAAGTTTTGCCTTAGTCTCTTCAGGTTGCTACAACAAAAATATTATAAATTGGGTGGCTGAAACCACACACATTTATCTCACAGTTCTGGAAGGTGAGAAGTCCAAAATCAAGGCATTGGCAGATTCTCACATCCGGTGAGAGCCCGCTGCCTGGATCACAGATGGAGATTCTCCCTGTGTGCTCACAGAAAGAGCGAGGGAGCTCTCTGGGGGCTCTTTTGTAAGGGCACTGATGCCATTCAGGAGGGTTGTACCCTTGTGATCCAATCACTCCCAAAGGCCCCACCTCCAGATATGATCACATTGAAGGTTAGGATTCAACATGTGAATTTTGGAGAGATACAAACGTTTCGGTCCATAGCAGCTGGGGAGGGAGAGACATCCTTGACCTGACCTGGCCAGGCCATGGGAGCCAGAGACCATCCATTAGAGCTGGGTGTTCCAGAGCCAGAGATGGAGAGAAACTCTCTCAAGGGGACAAAGAACAGGCAGCTCTGGGCAGGCTGAGTGTGCAGGGGGAGAGAACAGGCGGGCTGGAGAACATTCCCTTCACAGACTAGGGAGAGAGGAGCCTGGGAATGTCTGCGGAGGTTTGACTTCTGGGCAGAGGGCTGTAAAGCTTCCATCACTTATCAAGACACTTTCTCATTGCCAGACACTCAGCTGAGTATCTCCAAGTATTATCTCATCCAATTATCCCAAGAGCTCCGGCCACTGGAGACTGTCATTCCCATCTCACAGGGAAGGAGATGGGTAAGTGACAACACCGAGACATTAGGCTCAATTTCAAATGCAGGGTTGCCTCACTCCACAACACCTGCCTCTGAAATAATCAGGAGGACTGGGAGAGTCGTGAGGCTCTCGCCTTCTCTGTCTACATAGTCAGATCCTTGGCTGCCACATAGAGACATCAGTCCCCTGCCACGAGTCAGGTCAGGGGCTCTTAAGTCAACTTTAAATCGGAAGCAAACGGTGGGACTTCCAGATGGGGTAAGGAGTGCCTTAGACCCTGTTCACAGTGAAACAACAATTGAATGGGTGAAAAATGTTGTCTTAAAATCTTTGGGTCCCGGAAATTATCCTAAGGGCATGTGACTAAGGAAGAAGCATCCATTCAAGGCCGTCCACTACATCTACATAAGAATGGTCAGAGTCTGTGGCATTGAAACCATGAACTACTCCATGACCTGCCAATGCCTACGGTCCAGAGTTGTACCCCAGGTAGGTAAAACCAAGAAGACAGGGGCTTCCTCTCCTCCAACTGACAGTTTAGGGAAGGTTGCGGGCATCTGTCATCTCCCGAGCCCCATGATGGAAAAGCTTTATTCCAGGCAGGTGTAGCTGACAGCACGGAGTCTCTGAGCCCCTATCCCACCCCCCCCCCCTTCACTTGGAGGAAGCTCGACCCAAGGCACAACAAGCAGAGAATACTGGGCTCTAAAGTCTCCTGTTCTAACTAGTTCATGGGCAGAGGTCCCACACCAGGAGGTACAAGCCAAGAAGAACAGTTACCACCACCCACCTCTAGCTCCCACTGACAGGGGCGGGGGGTGTCACTCCTCTTCAGGTAAGCAGTTTTTCACCCCAGCTCCACTGCACTGGCACATGGGTTCTCCCTGGGGGGGAAACGCAGGCATTAAGGACAAAGAGATCCATTATTTTGCCCGACAGGACTAACTTTACTTAAATAGAGAGTAGAGAACCCCATGCCTAAGGACACTGTCAAAAACACTGGAGATTTTCATGTGATCATCTCAACGGATCCAGAAGAAACATTTGACAAAGCACAACATCCTTTCATGATTCAAATCCTCAGCAAACTGGGTATAGAAGGAACACAACTCGACCTAATAAAGACCATATACAACAAAGGCACAGCGAACATTAAACTCGGTGAAAAATGGGAAGCTTTAACTCTAAGATCCGAACGTGACAAGGGTGAGTACTCTCACCACTCCTGTTCAACACTGTACTGGAAATCTGGCTAGAGCAATCAGGCCAGACAAAGATATAAAAGGCATCCAAATTGGCAAAGAAAAAGTAAAATGGGGATTCTTGGCAGAGGCTATGATCTTATACGTAGAAAATCCTAAAGACTCCACCAAACCCTGTTGGAACTCATCCGTGGATGTAGTCAAGTTGCAGGATATCGAATCGGCACACAGAAATTGGTGGTGTTTCTATACACTCACAATGAAACACTTGGAAAAGAAGTAAAATTATCCCATTCGTAGTAGTGTCAGGAACAGAAACAAAGCCAAAGTATTCTGGAATAGATTTAACCAAGATAGTGACACAGCTGCACAATGGAAACTACAAGAACTCGGATGAGAGAAATTGAAAACAACACAAACAAATGGAAAGATATGGATGAAATTAATGTTGCTAAAATGTCCACACCACTCAAGCAATCTACAGGGTCAGTGCCGTCCCTGTGGAAATACCAATAACGTTTAAAATAGACATGGAACAGGGGCGCCTGGGTGGCGCAGTCGGTTAAGCGTCCGACTTCAACCAGGTCACGATCTCGCGGTCCGTGAGTTCGAGCCCCGCGTCAGGCTCTGGGCTGATGGCTCGGAGCCTGGAGCCTGTTTCCGATTCTGTGTCTCCCTCTCTCTCTGCCCCTCCCCTGTTCATGCTCTGTCTCTCTCTGTCCCAAAAATAAAATAAAAAACGTTGAAAAAAAAAAAATTTTAAAATAGACATGGAACAAACAATCCTAAAGTTTGTATGGAATCACAAAAGACCCCGGATAGCCGAAGCAATCTTGAGAAAGGAGATCAAAGCAGGAGACATCACATTTCCTGGCTTGAAGCTATACTACAAAGCTATAGTAATTAAAACAGTATGGTACTGGGTTAAAAACAGACACGCAGACTATTGGAACAGAATAGAGAGATCAGAAATAAACTACCACATATAGTGTTAGCTAATATTTGACAAGGGAGCCCAGAATACTCTGTGGGGGACAAAGTAGTCACTTCAACAAACAGTGTTGGGAAAACTTCTTGACCACGTTCAGAAAAACAAAATTGAACCCCTACCTTAATTCACTCACAAAACTTAAAATGGATTAAAGTCGCAAACATAATACCCGATGCCAAAAAATTCCGAGAAGAAAGCATAGGGAAGGACCTCGTTGACGTCGGTCTGGGTGATGATTTTTTTGGATATGACAACAACAGAAGCACAAGCAATAAAAGCACAAATCCACACGTAGGTCCACATCCAGTGAAAAAGCTTCTGCACAGGAAAGGAAACCACCAACAAAATGAAAAGGCAACCCGCCGAATGGGAGAAAATAACACAAACCGTATATCAAATAAAGGATGAACAGCCAAAATATACGAAAGACTCATGCAACTCCATAGTAAAAAAGCAAACAACCCAATTAAAAAAAAAAAAAAGCAAAGGCTCCTGGGTCGCTCAGTTGGTTGAGCGTCCGACTCTTGATTTGGGCTCAGGTCATGATCTCACGGTTGTGGGATCAAGCCCAGCGTTGGGCTCCGTGCTGAGCGTGCAGCCTACTTAAGATTCTCTCTCTCCCCCTTTGCCCCTCCCCCCAGCCTTTGCTCCTCTAAAAAATATACACAATTTTTAAAAAGAGCAGAGGATCTAAATAGGTATTTTTCCAAATATCTATTGTGTGAAAGTCAATATCTGTTGACTTTCAAGTGGTCAACAGTGTATGAAAAGACGCTCAACATCACTCAGCATGAGGGACCACAGTGAGCTATCACCTCCCACCTGTCAGGATGGCCACCAGCAGGAAGACAGGTGATAACGTGTCAGCGTGGATGTGGAGACCGGGGAGCCCTTGGACACTTAGAAATATACGATTGTTTACGTAGCATATGTAACGAATAGTATTACGCCTTAAAAAAAAAGAAGGAAAAGAAGAAAGTCCCGCCATTTGGGACAACATAGATGACCCTGGAGGACTTCATGCTAAGTGAAGTAAGGCAGACACCAAAAGTCACTTACGTGTGGAATCTCAAAAAGTCAGAGTCAGAAAAGCAGACAGTAGAAAGGTAGTCGTAGATCTGGGAGAGGAAGGAAATGGGGAGCTGTTGGTCGAAGTTTACAAAGGTCCGGTTATGCAGGATGATTCTACAGGTCTAATGCACAGCAGGGTGGATATAGGCAATCCTGTATTGTAGATTTGAAATTTGCTGAGAGTTATCTTACATGTTCTCACCATAAACAAAAACAAAACCAAAGTCCTGGGGTGCCTAGGTGGCTCAGTCGGTTAAGCATCTGACTTTGGCTTGGGTCATGATCTCCCGGTTCGTGGGTTCAAGCCCCGCGTCGGGCTCTGTGCTGACAGCTCAGAGCCTGGAGCCTGCTTCCACTTCTGTGTCTCCCTTTCTCTCTGCCCGTCCCCTGCTCTCTCTCTCCCTCTCTCTCTCTCAAAAGTAAATAAACATTTAAAATTTTTAAAAAAAAACCATCCTATTTGAGGTGACAGATATGTTAGCTTAATTGTGATCATTTCACAACGTATACATATATCAAAAATCACATTGTACTTCTTAAGTGTATACAATTTTCATTCGCTAATGACACCGAAATAAAGCTGGAAAAATTTTTTAAAAATTTTAAATTCTTTAACAAGTTGAAACACCACCTAAGAAACAGCTCACACTGTAAGACTCTGAGAACAGAAGTAAATCTTTATGACTTTTTTTAAGGCAATGTTTTCTTAGATACGACAGCAAAGTCACAAGTGATAAAAAGAATAAGATAACTTGGCCTACAGTAAAGTTACAAAGTTTTGTGCTGCAAGGTGAAAAGAGAGACTAAACGATGGGAGAAAATATTTGATGGGGAAAATATCTAATGTGGAACTTACACCCAAAATAGGTCAAGGGTTCCTGAAATTTAATAAAAGGCCCGTGATCCAATTAAAAATGGACCAAGGATTTGAACAGCCATTTCTCCCAAGAAGATATACAAATGGTCAGTAAGCACAGGAGAAGACTCTCTATGCTATGTAGACACTCCAGCTGGTTGCAGATCAGGACCCTGACTCATTTCCGTCTGTTTCCAAAGCAAAAACATGGTTCTGTTTCACCCTGGTCCCTTCCCATTTACACATTGTGGCTCTTAGAGGTGCCAGCATCTAGAAAAACATGACTAGAGCAGCATTAGAAAATATTAAATGCCTGCAGGGGCCACACTCAGGGAAGCAGGGCAAGGGCACCGGCTGGACATCACATGCCCCATGGAACAGGGAGGTGTCATTCAGACCCAGCCATTCTCACCATAAGGAATTGGGGGCCCGGAGGTGCCATATTTGAATGTAGATCCTTCCAAATTTTAGAATATGGAATAGTCACCAGGACACAGAGAGTGACCGGAGGGAGGACGATTCGCCGGTCATGTCATGGGCTATTTCTTCATCTGTGCTGGTGACGTAGCTGAGCTCACTTTGAGCTAATCCATTGAGCTGTAGGCTTGTGATAGGTGCATGTTTCTGTGTCTGCATCACACTTTAAAAGAAATTTGTTTTTTTTTTTAACGTTCATTCATTTTTGAGACAGAGAGAGACAGAGCATGAACGGGGGAGGGTCAGAGAGAGGGAGACACAGAATCCGAAACAGGCTCCAGGCTCTGAGCTGTCAGCACAGAGCCCGACGCAGGGCTCGAACCCACAGACCGCGAGATCACGACCTGAGTCGAAGTCGGACGCTTAACCGACTGAGCCATCCGGGCGCCCTGAAATTTGGTTTGTTTTAAATCGTGGAACTAGGAAATAATACTCTGTGTCAAATACAACTCTTGGGTCACCAGTTCGCCAGCATGAGGCCTTCGTGTTCAGCCTTTTGGGGAATCATTCTTGCCATCTTGGGGTTGCAAGCCCGTGCTTGCCTGTGCTACGTCATGCTGGGGGTTATATTCCGGGGCAGGGAGGTGACGTCGCAGGGCACGTAGTGTGAACCTCTCTCTCTACAGTGGAAAGAATGCGACTCCTGGAGGTGGTGAGCTCCCCTTCCCCGTAGGAATTCAAGCAGAGGTTGGACAAGTATTGGTCAGGGATTTTGCGGAGGGCTTGGAGGAAGCTGCCGATCCAGGCAGGGCTTAAAGTTCCCTCCAGTCCTGGGAACCAAAGAATCCGAGATCATTTACTCAATCGTGCATCCAGCAAATACTCCTACCCCCTTCATGTCAGATATGCACCCAGGCCCTAAGGATTCGGTGGTGAACAAAATGGTCCGGAACCCTCCATGTAAAGACCTGGGTACCTCAGTTTGGTGAAGCAACTCTCGGTTTCAGCTCAGGTCAGGATCTTGTGGTTTTGTGGGTTCGAGCCCCGTGTCCGGCTCTGCACTGGTGGACCAGAGCGTGCTCGGGATTCTCTGTCTCCCTCGCTCTCTGCCCCTCCCTGACGCATGCTGTCTCTGCCTCTCTCAAGATAAATAAACTTAAAAAAATAAATAAATAAAGACCTTACAAACCATGGGGTGGGAGGGTGTGCGAAGTCAGCTCAGCGAAGAGAACGATGTGGGAAGGTGAGGGGGCTCTGACTTGACCTCAGATGTGCCCATTTTTGTGTAGACAGAGGAAGGGAGTACTAGTTCAACTGAGGCATGAGCGGCACCTGAACCAGCCAGCCAGCCAAGAGGAGTAGGGGCTGGCGGGAGGAGGGAAACGGGGCCCCACCCGAGGAAACAGGGAAAGTTCCAGTAGGCGGTGTGGAGGGCTCTTGTGGTCTGGCTGTCTGGCTACATCCTCCCTGCCGGGATTCTAAGAACGTAAAATTCTAAGACCTCATCATTCGGAGCATCTATGATGCAACGGATCTCTTTTCTATTAGTAAGATTCTCCAAATGGAGTTTTCCAGGAATCCGTGAATATACCTTTCTAAGTCTCGGGCTTTCAGGCACGGTGAGTTTGCACCCTCATTTTGTCTCTCTGCTAGTGTAGACAAGGCTAAAGAGAAGAATTTGGAAGCTCATTTGTATTCGATCTGCAATCTGCCTCCCAATTAGACCCTGTGTTCTGCTCTGCTCCAGGAAAAGACACAAAAGAAAATGCAGACAGGGGCCCTGCTTCCACTAATGAGTGATCTCCCAGCGTAGAGTTAATGCCAGAGCCCCGTTTGGCCACCAGGCCGTCGCCGGCATGGGGTGAACACGCAGACTAATTTATGTGGAATAAAAACACATTTTTTACACGGTGCCCTGACACCAAGATAGGCGTTGCCTCCCCACCAAACAAGCCCAATTATCGTGCTACGCTCTGTGGCCTTTTCTGCTCTACAGTTACAAATTCCCTTAACTCTTTCTGGCACCAAGGGGAGCAAAGGGCAGCATGGTTCCAGCGGAGCATCCTGGGAGCCGAGCAGGTGAATCTGGAGAAGTGGGCCACGTGGCTTGGGTGTGGCGACCACCGCGCCGGGCCCGAGGCCAACCGCCTCGGTGGCCCCGCCTGTAGAATGGCGGTAAGGCCAGGCCACCTCCGAGGGCTTCTTGCGCAGCAAACGCGGGTCATTGCTTAGAACCGCGGCTGACTCGGGTGCTAACGGTTTTTATGAAACACGAGGCCCGAGAATGCCGTCCTATATATGCCGTCTTAGGGGTGTGGAATTGGCCACCCATGGTGAGCGGAAAGGTCTTAAGGAGGCAATGCGTCAAACAGGGAAGCGTGGAGGACAGATGGTCACGGTGACAGGTGAAAGGCCACGGTGCTGTGAGAGGGGGAGGTCCTTGCGGCCCGCAGCCCCAGAGGCCGGCGGATGAACGCGGAAACACGGGCTGCGGGCCTGAGCCGCCTCCGTCCATTTGCGTCGCTGCAGCACAGAACCACAGATCCGGGGCTTCCCGGGAGCGGAAACGTGTTTCTCACGCTCTGGAAGCTGGACCTTCCAAACCGGGGTGTGGGCACGGCCCGGTTCCGGCGAGAAACTGCTCCCTGGTGGCCGACGGCGGTGTCCTCGCTTTGTGCTCACGTGGCCGAATGAGAGCGGGGGCGCCCTCCGGGTCCCATTTTCCAGGACCCTCACCCCCTTCTTAAGGGCCTCCCCGCTCGCGACCTCCCAGAGATGCCAGCATCATACTGGGGGACGGCTTTGGACACAGGAATTCTGAGGGATCACAAGCACTCAGTCCCCTGCAGGGAAAGCCACCAGAAGTGTTTTGAACAAAGCACGTCATTAATTTTTTACTTTTGCGCCAAGAGTCAGAAACGCCACTCAAAGGGGCTCAAGCAAAACATACAGGCTCGTGGGATTGGAACTTCAGGTGGCAGAACTAGCTCTAGACTAGACTAGGTCTGGACCGGCTAGACCCACGGGACTAGAATCGGAAGAAGTGATTTCTTCAGGACATGGTTCGCTCCATTACCTAACGCCGCTTTGCGCCAAGTTGGCCCCACTCAGCCCCAATGTCTCCCCGAGACGGCCGCCAACATTTCTCGCCTAAAAGCCAGCCAGCGAAGCCACGCTGGGCAGAGGAGGGAGGGAGCGCTTCGAGCTTGAGTCTCATTGGCCATCCCTGAACCAATCACTGAGGCCGAGGCGGGGTGCTTTGCTCTCTGATTGGTTAGACCTGGTCATGTGCCTACGACTGGAGCGGGTGGGATTGTAACTTCAGGGCAGAAAGGGGGGGGAAGTACCCCACAGGAAAGGGGCGGGGCATGCATGCGTGTCTATTTACGTATCTGTGCTTCACCCTTTTATGGTTTCGTACCGCTCGTTTTATTGTGACGGTTGTAGTTGTGTTGTTTTACGAGAAAGTGGGTGGATTCTGGATAGGCAGAAATAACGTGTGCCCACGGTGCCTACATGCATGTGTTGGGTTGCCATCAGTTGGTCCCCGTGAGAAAGATTTGCTCACCTGGGTTGGGAGCGGGGTGTCTAATTTTTCTCTGCTCCCTTGGCCGCCATGCCTCTAATCTTCTTCAGCTGGAAGGGGACAGGTGAAGGGAAGATCGGGCTAATCTCTCTCTCTCTCCTCTCTCCACATTGTGAAAGAGAGAAGCACTGTGTCCAGAGTTACAGAACTGGAGCTTGACCTGAGGTGTCCTGGATGCCTGCTGGGATCGTGCCTTCAGCGACTGTCCTGTGTCTAGACCCATCTGTACCACTTACCAACCCTGTGACCTTTGGTGAATTGCTGTGGAACATATCAGCTCCCCCCAGGGGCACGCGAGAACTCGAGGGACAATGGAGGCAGGGCCCTTACTTAGCCCAACATGTACTTAGCACTCAAAGTATGGAAGCTATCTTTGAAATCATGGTTAATATCCCTCTTGCTGTTTTCCCGCTTCCCGGCACTTATCGTGGCCTTAAATCCAGTGGCGGGAGTGAGAGAATTAAGATAACCAAGTGGCTTAGTGACAACATTATGTAAAACCGTCTCCCTGTGGATCCTTCCAAGCTAAATAGAGTACAGCATTTGAGTTTCCAAAGGTAACTCAGTAAACTCTCTTATCATTGGGGAACGAGGAGGCTGGTTAATCAAATACAGAGAAATCAGAGCAAATCAAATAAGGAGTTACCGTGTTGGCCGAATTGGAATTAGCCTTAGCGAAAGGATCAGGATTCGGCAGAAACCCAGCCAAAAACGCCCTGGGGCCTTCTCATTGCCCACCAGCTTACACAGAACCCGGTTCCGGTCGTGCCCTCTGGGGCCCACACTCCCGTCCCTCAGCCCTGGGCCCCTGGCACCAGCCTGACACCTCCGTGGCTTTGCTTGTATCTTGCCTCGCCTCCTGGAAGATCTCAATCATGTCACTTTGCCTTTCTGCGCTGCTGTCTCTTGATCTACTATAAAGCGGCAGAATGTATGTCCCCACTGGAACACTGGGATGGTAATGAGGTGCCGTGTGTGTTAATGCGTCTGGAAGACCGGCTGCCGGGCCAGGTGCTCATAAAGCTTCAGCTGACCTGGATGTGGGCCCCTAGAAACCACTGTGGGCCACCTGGATGACAGAAGATCAATGGTCCCCAGGTTGCCGAGGACCTGGAAAGCGCCCCAAGAACACCGAAGAGATTGTATTACAGTTAAAGACCCTTCTCTGACCCCTCCTGCTGACCATTCCAGACTATTTAGGATACACAAAGGTAAAGCCTGATCCTAGTAACGTGGGAGATTTTGTTTAATTCATAAGCGAAAACGCTATTGTTTCAAACTCCTCAACAAGCAACAACAACCATCACCATTGAAAACTGCTTCGGTACCAGGCACTGTTCTAAGTATTTTTCAGGCGTTAACTCGTTTAATCCTCACACACTGTGTCGTAGATGGCGTGACAGAGGCACAGAGAGGTGAAGCGATTTTCCCGAGGCCACGCAGCTAGAAAGGGGCAGAGCTTAGGCTCTTAACTGCTTTGTAATAAATGACTGAAACCCACTCTCCCTGGGGCTCAACAGAAGTAGAACATTCTCTTCTTTTTCGGAGTAAAAAAAAAAAATCTTTCTTTTTACGTCAATTTTGAAACTTTGTCGACCGTATATATGAAATGACCTATAGGATATATAATACCAATAAATGCTCTGCAAACAAAACAAACAACAACAAAAAAACCGCCCTTCTTACATGCAAAGGGTTTTGATATGTTCCATGATATTCTAGTTTATATTTTCAGATAAGTATTTGATTCTATTATATATATTCTCTCTCTATATTCTATGTATATTCTATATTTTCTGTTTTCTATTTTTAAATGCTGGCTGCCATCTACGACATTGATTTTAAGATGCACTAATCAATCATGCTTCAGTTTGAAAAACACCACTCCAGACTCGGTTATAAAAAGGCAGGGCCCACTAGTCACTCTAAAGCTAGTGCCCAGCTCCTGGCTCTCGAAGCTTCCATCAACGCTTAACCCAACTGAATGTTTAGGCATGAACCTGCTTGGGATTTTCTTGCTCTCTCTCTCTCTCTCTCTCTCTGTCCCTCCCCTGCTGGCGCTGACTCTCAAAATAAATAAATAAACTTAAAAAAATACCAGGAGATTCACAGAAGCATCCAGATCCCCAGCTTCTGATACATAATCAGATGTGGCAACTCTGGGGCAAGTGCTGGGTGGAATGTTCTGGTGCCTGCCAAGACAGAGCCCCTGTGTATCTCACTTCCCGGCTCAGCCCTTGGCTCACTTACTCATCTGTCTCCTACCTGAACCCTGTAGGCATCCAGATTTGGGTCTGGTTGAGGACCTTAATATTAAAAAAGAAAGAGGCAAATTCTACGGGTAAACGGTGACCTTTAGAACTCTTTGCCAACCCGCATTCCCTGCTAGGATGTTCGCAGTGACCTTAAGGCATAATTGCCTGGATGCCTAGAAACGTTTGAATCGGGGCTTTCTTTTGTTCCTTCTGTTTGTCTAGTTTTAGGACATCCCTGCTAACGTCTCGTATCTTTCTTGCCTAAAGCCTTTTATGGCCCCTGTAGGAACTCATATTCCCTTCTGGGAATCTTTAGAGCCAGGTACCAACAAGATGCCTGGGGATATCATTTCCTGTGACTTGCTCTGAAGGTTGTGGCTCTGGAAAGGATGGGCCATTTCTGAGCACTGGTTCCGGAGCCGGGCTGCCATTTGCTAGCTGTGTGACTGACCCTGGGGCACAGCCTTTTAACTCCTCTGTGTCTCTGTGGCTTCAGCTATAAAATGGGAAAAATAGTAGCATATCTCATGCAGGGTTTGGAGAGAATTAGAGAAAATAATCCACATAAAGTGCTTCTTTCTGTCCCTGTGAAGTGTTATTATGCACTGAAAGCGTGGGGTGTCTTGTCACGAACGCTTTGGTGTGGGGTTCCCTGGGCACAAGAGAATCTGTCAAAGACTGTCGCCAGCTCGGGTTGAGGCTGGAGGGGAAGGGACTTGATTGTGTTTCAAGACCACCCTTTGTGTATATCATTCCCCAGGGCTCTCTGGTAACCATGGCAACTGCGCTTACAGGTTGCCAAGTTCAAAACAATATATTTCCGAGCAAGAAGGTTTGCTGACATCACCCATCCTCGTGAGAAGGGAATGAAGGCTCGGGGTCCGCTCTGTGGCCGGTACCAGCCTGAACACCCAAGATTCTCCATTCTGTCTCTTTTCACACGGCCACCTAAGTAATGACGTCCAGGCAGAACTAGGGGCATTATTATGAAACAGCTAGCATGGCGACCGTGAGTGTCACTTTCTACCCTCATGGCAGTGAACCGAGCCTGAGCTTTGGGGGTCCCACAAACTGAGATGCCCTCTTGACTCCACAGCTTACTGTGCGACCGCGGGCAGGTAACTCTCCCTCTCTGTGCTTCAGTTCGGGTCACCTCATCAGTCAAATGGGACTAGCTCAGTGCCCCTCAAGTGGTTCTTAGAAGATTACACAAGTTGGTACGTGTGAAAGCCCATAGCACAGTGCCTGGCACACAAGTGGCCCAGAGTAACTGTCCATTGACTTCCCTCATCTCCAGTGATGGCTTTCCAAATCTGCTTGTGCTCCCTTGATTCTGTGCCTTGGCTTTCGCTGATTCTTCTGCTGAGAACACCCTTTCTGTTGAGCCTCAGCTCCCTACCTATTGAAAACACACTAGATTTTTCCCGAGGAAACAACTGCACAAAGACTCATGTGCAAAGATCGTAATGACGATAGCATTTATCTTATTTTTTTAATGTTTTATTTATTTTTGAGACAGAGAGAAAGAGAGCATGAGCAGCGGAGGGGCAGAGAGAGGGAGACACAGCGGAGGGGCAGAGAGAGGGAGACACGCAGGCTCCAGGCTCCGAGCTGTCAGCACAGAGCCCAACGTGGGGCTCGAACTCACGAGCTGTGAGATCGTGACCTGAGCCACAGTCGGATGCTTAATGGACTGAGCCACGCAGGCAACCCCACAATAGCGTTTAAAATACCCATCAACTGTAAGCGGTATAAATATCCAGCCATAAAGGACTGATGAAAGAAAGTAATCCATACAAATATAATATGATTAACCTGCTTAAAACGATGCGCATCTGTCTTTGTTGATACGGAATTGATGGCTATGTTGTAAAGTGAAAAGTGGATCATGAGAGAATATCCCTGCGATGGCCATACGTATTCTATAGACAGCAAGGTAGACAGGTAAGTAGGTATAGATGTAAAAATATGAATAGTTGTTGGGCAATTTTCTTTAGTTTGCTTCTCTGTCTTTTACCTTTTTTTTTTTTTTTTTTTTTTTACCACACACACATATGCCTTGGATAATAAAATACCTCTAGTACAACCCTAACGTCAGCACTAACATAAATTAATGTTGATATCCATTGTCCAGGGTTCAGGGCAAATCCCCTTCCGCCCTGGGCTTCCTTGGATGCTTCTAGATCACAGAGAACTGCCTTTTTCTTTCTCCAGAGCCTGTGCTGTCCTTGGTGCCCACTTTGACCTCTGAAGACATTTATTGTGTCCTGTCTGCTTTGTGCCCCGTCCCTGCTCAGGAATATGTTCCTGGAGGACACAGGCAGAGTGGCTTAGCTCCTGTGGGCACCGGGCAGTGAACGTATAAGTGAATGAGTGAAAGAATGAATGAATGAATGCATCCTCCACTCTTCCAAGTCTGGTACGATGCCTCCTCCTTTGTGAGGTCTTTCCGGACTCCTTCCTCCTCTTCTCAACCCTTTGGAGGCTCTTCCCTCTAAAGCTGGCCAGCCCGAGCCAATGTTGCCCGTCGTTCCTGCCCACTGCATTCTGGCCTTAACCCTCCCGCGGGGCGCCTGGGGCAGAAACAGGTGCAGCGGACACAGTCCTGACTCCAAAGGTGTTGGCAGGAACACGGCAAACAGTAGCCCAGGCAGTGAGAAGAGGCTTCCTGGAAGGGGGGGCACCGTGGCCATTCTTCAGTATAACCATTACTGTGACTCACGGAGGCACTGCCGGGCAGGAAAAGGTGGTGTGAATCCAGGGGCCGTTGGGGTCAATGTGAGAAGAAATGATACATGTCGCTTCTGGCCTGTGGCCGTTAAGGAGCAGGGCGCTGCTCCCTCCAGCCTTCTCTGCCCTCCAGCTGCAACGGGAAGGCCATGTGTATCAGGCGGCACAAGTCACACGATAGAAAAGGGCTGCCCGACCACACCCGAGCCTTGCACGACCCATTCGGTGACCCTTACTGTGCTGATCCAGCTGGAATGCCAGGGTTTATTTGTCACTTCAGCAAAGCCCAGCCCATGCTGACCAACACGGCTCTCAAACTTCACCCCACCCCTGTTCTCGCTTAATAACTTTCGCCAAAAAGTTATTTCTACGTGAGCCAGCTCGGCTCCTCTTACGAGATTAAAGATTGAGATGCCGCTTACAGAGTGACGCTGGGGTTTCACTCGGCTGGTGGACAGAATAAATAAATACTTGTGTGTAAGCAGGAAGAAGGCAAAGTCTTCACAGCCCCTGGCCATCCCGGCAATCGCCTCTAAAAGGCAGAAAAGTCTGTCTCCTAATTACACATGGTCCCCGTCCTTGAGCTTGGCGAAAGGGGATCCATCCAAACAGAATCCATCACCTTCCAATGATTTCCTCTCGTGCAGGGACAGCAGCATCAATTAAGCCCCCGGGATGGATGTAGGCAAAACGTCGCTCCAACAAGGATTCGACCTGTCTTGCCTTTAATTGTCCATTTATTTCTCTCACAAACGACGTCGACCGCCCGGATGCTGCTTTTGTGGGGCCGTTTCTACTCCCCAGGGAAGAGGGCTGAGGGAAGGAGCCGAGCGCGGCGTGAAGGTTTCCATGGTAATTACGCGCCAACCACCAGAAGGCTCTGCCCGGTGAAATCCCTCGTTAGCCACTATCCAGCTAATTAGAAGAGGCCTTCAGCACTTGATGGTATTCTGGAACATTTCTTCCCGGCCGTTTAGGAATGGACGCTGAAGGCTTTGTCCAGGCAAGTTTGAGTGTCTTTAGCCCCAAGCCCCAGGGAAAGTCATGGGCACGAAGGGAGAACAATTTATTCCACTGGCTTCTGGAGCACTTTCGTCACCTCTGCATCTGGCAAACACCAAGATGAGTTCAAGGAAACCAGCCCAGGGCAGAGGTCCTTAAGGAAGGGAGAGATCCAACCGGTCCGTTCTGGAAGAGACCCATACAGTAACCAAGGGAACAGAGGATTAAGCCTTGCCTTCGGGGAAGAGTGGGATGGGCATGTGAGGGGTCGAGGAAAACTTGTCGGGGCCAGGGAAGTGTTTGGGGGCTCACAGGGTGGCTTCACACACAACCTGCGGACTTTATAAAATCTCATGTTCAGAAGGATCTCCTTCCTGGTCACAGGCTTTACTGTCACTGTCTTAAAGTGTTGAATAATTTTTAAACAAGGCGCCCTGCGTTTTCACTTTTTCCTAAGCCCCGCAATATTATGTGGCTGGTCCTGGGTCTCAGGTGGGCGGGTTTTCCAAGCGGGTAAACAGAGGCAACAGGTTGTGGATACGGAGAAAGCCCCTAGGCACACAGGTGCCTAAGGACTCCCCTGGCCACCAGACACTGAATCCAGGCATAACACTGTCATGAATCGCATTGGGACTGCTGGCTCTGGAGTCAGGAAGGGATGGCTCCAGGATTAACTCTGCCCCCCACTCTCTGTGTGTTCTGAGGTAAATGACCTAACCCCTCTGCACCTCAGTGTTCTTAGTGGGGACACGACTTAGGGGTTATTTAATAGCTTACGGTCGAAGCTGGCATGTAATTGTTGCTTAATAAATGTTACTCGGGGCGCCTGGGTGGCTCAGCCGGTTAAGCATCTGACTTCGGCTCAGGCCATGATCTCGCAGTCTGCAGGTTCGAGCCCCGCGTCGGGCTCTGTGCTGACAGCTCGGAGCCCGGAGCCTTTTTCAGATGCTGTGTCTCCCTCTTTCTCTGACCCTCCACTGTTCATGCTCTGTCTCTCTCTGTCTCAAAAATAAATAAACATTAAAAAAATTAAAAAAAAAATAATAAATGTTACTCAACGCCCTGATTATCGCCATCGACATTTTTAGAATCATCATCATACTTTAATCCTTATATTGTTACACAGCTACCCGCTAAGACTTGAGAAGCCCTCGAGACATCCGCGTTGCCTCAGAGACCTGGTCTCTCTTGCAGTGGGTGTCCTGACGGAGACCCGGAGAGACCAAAGCGAAGCGTTGCCCCCTTCCTTCTTAATTTTTCTCTCTTTGCAGCTCCTTTCCACCTGGGAAAAATCCACCCACCCCCACGGCCCCCCGACCCAATCCCAGCTTTTGAGTTCTGCCTTTAAACGTTCAGAATCTATTTTCATCCTGCAATTCTACTAAGGAAACTGGTCTAGGGAGGGATGACTTACCCAAGGTCACCCAGCGATTCAACCACAGAACCGCGATCCCGTTTTGGTCTCCCACGCTTTTCAGCCCGCTCCATGATTTTGTATTTGACTGGGTCACGTTTCTTCCTCTCTGCCAGCCTCGGAAAAGTACTTCGCTGTGCCTTAAATTTTACAGAATCTGTTCTTTCCTTACAAATTCACTCAAATCCCCCAGGATATAGTTATCTCCAGGAAAATCAAGCATCTCCTGATTGAGGGCTGGTCAGAGCCAGACCCTGGGCTCAATGCATCAGTGGGCAGAGGGAGCCGCTTATCTTAAGCGGCAGAAAGCTGGATGGGAGCCTAATTGGCAAACAAAAGGAGAACAGGAGGCTGTTCAAGCATGACCCGAGCTTGGCTCGTCCTGCCAGGGGAGGGCAGCCCCAGCTGGAGGTTGGGACAAGGAGAGACAGGGAAGAGGCACTTAGCTCCCGGCCGTGGAGCGTCAGCCGGAATGGAGTTGAATCCCTCCTCTGCCATTTACTAGCTGTGTGGCTTTGAGCGGGCTCCCCTCCCTCTCTGAACACGCTTTCTCCCTGGAAAATGTGGAGGCAAGGGGAGTATCGTCCCCACCTCGTGTAAGAAGCTGAGCTGTGCCTCTGACCCGGGGGCTCACGCTCCCATCCACTCCCGGGGCTGGTGGCAGCGAAGGCGGCCGGGAAAGACCTGACGCGGAGCCCGCAGCCCCCGGACACCCCGCTTCCCTCGGACAGGGACGAAGAGGACGGCAAGGGAGGATGAGTGAACGGTGGCAGGAAAACGAATCGGGGAGCGGGGAGGAGCTGCCCGCCATTAATCATCATGAAGAATAGGTCCCGGGGAGCTGCCTTTGGCTCCACGGTGATTAATGACCTTGTTAATTTTCCTGCGCATCGTCCCAATTATGCAGGGGCGCCGAGGGAGGCCCCACCTTCCCCAGGGAAGCGGGGAGGTCTGGGCCGTGCCCTGGAGCGAGGCACAGAGGAGGGCTCTGGGGAGACCCCGAGGTGTTTTCCAAAGACCTTGGACCCAGCAGGCAGGGCCTGGAGAAGCGGCAGGCCCGACCCCAGAGGCTGGTGGCGTGCCGGGCCGGGCGGCGACAGCGCCGGTCCCCAGCGAGGCCGGTGGCGGGCACGGCGCTCCGGCCGACATTGAGCGGCAAAGAAACAGAACCCCTTTCTTCCCCACCCAGCCCAGCTGCTGCTTGGAGTTCCCGTGCTTCCCAAAGGGCAGAATCGGGAGCTGGCTCCTGAGCTGTGTGATGTTCTAGATGTCAGGTCACAGGGGCAAGCGGCTGCTCGGGATTCTGGACCGGTGGGCGGGTATCTCCCGGGGGACGCATCCTCTGGGCCCACCCTGGGGCGCCACCCGTGGTGGCTACCGGTGGGAAACCTGGGGCTCCCGTTCACACCCGGTGGCTCTCGTTGTTACGACTGCCTATCGGGGAGAACCACGCATCCTGAAAAGGCTGTCTCTGGCCCCAACGACCAAGTGGACCCCCAGACCTTCCGGAAGCTTCCTGTCCTCCAAACGGGTGCTCTGTGGCAGGTCAAGAGGCAGGAACTGCCTCTAAGCTCCGCTGTCTCTCTGTCACCACCCCTCCCTCTCCTGGTCGCAGCCCAGGGTATCAACTATCCTCCCTGCTCCTCAGACCCTGTTCACACAGCCAGGCTCCCCGGTCCTCCCTTCCCCCCAAAAGTTGAGGCTCTTTTATCCCAAGGTCAGAGCCAGCAGGGTATTTGTGTTTGCCACCTGCATTAAGGGCAGGGCACGGTCTGTCTGTCTGTTTCCTTTCATCTTGAGAAGTAAAGGGCAGGACGGCAGAGAAGTAAGGGGAGAAGCAATGGTTAATATCTCATAAATACTATCCCGCCGCATGCACAGAATGCTGTGGTTGGGCTCAGAACAAGGAATGCGCTCATCCTGTAGAAAAATCAAGAAAATCACTCATGCAGGGAGCAGTGTTTCTTCATTACTAAGAATACAGGCTTTGGGGTTCACGGCTCTCGGTTCAGCGCCGGGCCCCCACTTACTACTGTGGGACCTCGAGCTTCGCGTCCCCCAGCCTCCGTGGCCTCATCTGCAAAGTGGGGAGATGCCAAGCTGCCGTGGGATCAGCCAGACGGCGTGTGTGGAAGGACTTTGCCAAGCCCTCTCTGTGCACCCCTGGAAAGAAGGACCCACCGGCCGCGGGATGAGTTGGAGATGCAGGGAGGGAGAGAGGAGGGGAGCGGGCGAGGGAAGGTAATGGAACTTTGGGAAAGAAAACTGCAGCGGAGACAGAGAAATCACCCGAAGGGAAATCACAGGCGGAAAGGGAGTTCCAAGATCCGGAATAAGGAAGGGAAGAGAGGCAACTGGGGGGGGGGGGCGGTGGATGTGTGGCCCCAAGACCTGTGAGCTTTGTCGGGGGACAGAACGAAGAGGTGCTTGGCTAAGCAGTGCCGAAAGAAAGGAAGGGTGACCGTGTTCCTTTCCCCGTCACACACACACACACACACACACACACACACACACACTCACATGCGCTCATATGGAGAGAGCTTCTCAACGCGTCACAAACCCACCTCTCTCTCTCTGGGATTTTCTCAGCAAGGGGTGAAACAAGGCCTGGGCAGCGAGGGACTCCGTGGGCTTCTGAGTGAGATGCTTTCCCTGCAGGGATCTGAGGGGCCCCAGCTCATACTGAGTTCTGGGGAATGAGCGCCCCTCCCCGCCACCGCCCCCCAACAATAACCATCACTAATCTCTGGGTAACCTGTGAGCGCCAGGCCCCTCCACTTTGGGCTGATTTATTAAGGAGAGACACATCAAGAAATGCAGTCTGTCTTAGCTGCAACGAACCAGTTTTCATTCCTCCAGGGTGTGGGACAGCTGTCATCCCTTCATCTCTCTTTGGATGACTCTGGCAGGATGGTCAGGGAGGGATTTCGGCCCCTTGCTCACATATTTCCTGGTTCCCGGTCTTGCCCAGTCAATACACATGCACACACACACACACACACACCCCACCACCCCTACTGCCATAGTGGAAATGTATAAATCCATTTTACTGACTAAAATCAAAGTCAGTCTTCTTATAATGTCCTTCAAGGCCCTGAATGACCTAGAATCAGGCCCCTTCCTCTATCTTGTCTTGGATCTCTTTCCCCGGACCTCACAGCATTCCAGCCTGGTAGCTCCTTTCTCTTCCCCTAAGGCAGAGTTTCCCAAACCTGGCTGCACGTTAGAGTCGCTGGGGGAGTTTCTGAAATACATCAGTGGCCCAGACCAAGCCCCAGCCCAATGAGATCACAGTCTCTTGGAGCTGGGAACCAGGCATCAGTATATTCTGGATCTTCCCCGGGAGATTGCAATGTGTGGCCAAGGCTGAGAATCATGGCTCTGGAGTTCAAGAGCTCTCTGCCCTCGATCCTTGCCGGCTTGTCTTTGCACATGGGTTCCTTCTTATCTGTCAGATTCAACCCAAAGGACTCCTCTTCAGTGAGGCGTTTCTGCAAACACCTTATCTAAAGCCCTCTTGCTTTATTTCCTTTGTAGAACTTACTGCAACCTGTAATTCTCTTCTTTAGCTATATGTTTGTTTACTCTCTGTTCCCCTTACCAAAATGTCAGCCATGAGATGACAAGAACTGTGTCTGATTTTACTGCCACCATAACCCAGCATTAACACAGGGTTTGACCCGTAGTTGGGTCTTAGCAGATAGTTGATAAAGGAAAGGTCATGTGGACGTCACAGAGCAGCACACCGTAAGATGCCCAGAAGCTATTACTTTGTTTGACATCTGTTCCCTAGAGTCACTTCCACACTAAGTGAGGAAGGTCTGAGCCTTTGGAAAGATGTTCCCCTTATGACTGTATTCCTTTCCTGACCTCCCATTACCTGTCCCCTCTTTGTGGGGATGCTCTTGCAAGCCTTCCAGCCCCTGCCTCCATCGTGCTCTCCGGGGAAGCCACACCTTTTCAAGAGGAAGGAAGAAGCTTCCTGTCTTCAGTGTTTCCACCTTCTGTGTTTTGCACACGTTGGAACCCAGTCGCACATGAAGGTCAACCCGAGGTTCCCGTCTGCTGAATTTGGCAGCTCCAAATGGAGAGGGATGGTTCTAGATCCAAAAAGAAGAGAAGGTTCTGGAAGCTCGAATTCTAACTCAGTCTCTCCACAAGCAGTAGATGTTCTAATTCTCAGGGAAGCGTGCCCCCTCACGAAAACCAACATTGGTTAACCCCATGATTATTATCCTCAGGATCAGTCACCTGGGAGCTGGGCTAATGTTAGCAAAGACCCCATCAACTGTGCATGGCTCCTTCTTGCCCTCCAGGGGAAGGCGTCACATCCCCAAACCTCTCACCTGTGGCTTTTCCATGATATATAAGTGAATGACAGATAAATCTAGAACCTCCCATAAAACTATAGCATAGCTTTCCCACATTTCACATCTAGAAACAGAGTTACTGCTCCAACACCAACGCATCTCCCTCAACTGTGCCCGTGACCCCCGAGCCCTGGCACCTGGCTGGTCACTTCCTCCCAGCATGCCTGTGCAGCCTCTTGATCTCAGGGCCGCGGGCATTCAGTCCCGTTGCCTGGGAGGATATTTACACAAGCACACAGTCATTGAAAGAGGACTCCAAAATTTATTTGCAGAAATCAAATTGCTGGTATGGAAAACCAAATCAGGACTTGATATACCCCCAAAGGTTGTCTTCTCAAGATGACATTTTTGGAGAATAAAGATAAGGTACACCTGCATTCAGAATTTCCCAGGCACATCCAATTGTAGCCAGAGTGAAAAAGCAATGGTGTTTACATTAAAATAGGCTCACGGACAAAGATACTCTTTTCTGATTAAACAAATATGATGAAATAAATTTTGAGCAAACACCGAAAGTTGGCTCCACTCTCCCTCAAAAAAAAAAAATAGTTTGTTATCTCCTTATTCTTATTCTGGCTTAGAAAGAGAGTGGCCTCAAACCGACAGAGAAAATAAATAATTACAACCATTAACTGAGCGGTTACTACGCACAAGGTGCCTGGCCAAAAATATCACATCGAGTATCTCCGTTGTGTTCACTTCTTCCGTCCGTGGAGGGAAGTTGAAATGTGCAAATATCCCTGCAAGACGGAACTGAAAACTAGGTTTAGGTCCACCTGACTCCAAAAAGCCATGCTCTCAACCGGGTCCCCCTACTGCTTGGAGAGATGAGCCTCTCTTTTACGGAGAAACGTGATTTGTTCCGATCACAGACGGTCGGAAGGTGTTGGCCCCTGAGCCCTGGCTTATGGCATCACGTGGCCCATCTCATCAGAGGAGACTTACCCAGCGACAGCAGCAGGGAAGACAAAGAAAGACAAACAGCAATGCAGCCATTTTTTTTTCCTTAAATGACTCAAGAACTATAATTGAGATCAAGAATCTCTGATATCACCCCCCTTAAGTGGTGTCCTATTGAATACAACTATAGCAACCTCTTCCAGAAGTAGAATAAAAATCATGGCTAAGTTAAGCAGAGATTTTAAAAACTCCTAAGGATCATTTAAAAAAAAAACAACCACAGGCATCTACTAGGGATTTGCATTCTCATTAATTCAGCAAGGATTTATTGTTTCCTCTTCTGTGCTAATTCCAGGTATCTGGGATTCATCTGTAAATAAAATGGATGAAAACCCTTGTCCTTAAGAAGCTTACACTTCAGCAGCAAGATGTAGGCAATGAAAAATAAAGAGAAATAAAAATTATATACTGTGATAAAAGGTGATACACAATACAAAAAACAAAAACAAAAAAAGAAACCGAGAATGGGGAGTACTGGTTGGGGAAGAGGGGCACAATTTGAGCAAATATTTGAAGAGGTTAAGGAGCTAAGGGAGGGAGCCATGCAGATACCTGAGGAAAGAGTGCTCTAGTGGCGCAAACAGCCAGTGCAAAGGCCCTGAGGCCCTGAGGCAGAAACACGTCTAGATGGAATAAAGAACAGCAAGAAGACAGGGTAGCTGGAGTAAAGTAAGGGAGGTGAAAAGGACAGAAGATGAAGCCCAATAGGCGATAGGACAATATCATGCAGGCCTTGGAAAGCTGCTACGTAGCTTCGGGTTTTCCTTCAGGTTTTACTCTGAGTAAAGCGGGAGCCGTTGGTGGGTTTTGAGCAGATCTGATCTGATTTATGTCAACAACTCAGGAAGAAGACCAGCTAGGAGACCATATGGGTGACAGGTGCTGGGGCTTGGAGCACAGTGTTGTCAGCAGAGGTGATGAGAAGCGGTCGGAGTTGGTGCAGATGATGGTTTGTATGTAGAAAGATGTCATGGGGGGTCAGGAATTTCCCCGTCACCCTCAGGACCTATTGTGCCTTGGAATATTGCCTTATGATAGAACAAAGCCGTGATGATCAGAGAAACATGTAAAAACTTACCACCTGAAATATAAAGGCCTAACTTTGTCATTTTCCTCAGTAAAGTTTACTTATATGTAATCTTGTGCCATTTGCAACAACGTGGATGGAACTAGAAAGTATTATGCTAAGTGAAATAAGATAGTCAGAGAAGAACAAATATATGATTTCACTCATGTGTGGAATTTGAGAAGATCGGCAGATGAATATGGGGGAAGGGAAGGAAAAAGAAGATAAAAACAGAGAGGGAGGCAAACCCTAAGAGACTCTTAAATACAGAAAGCAAACTGAGGGTTGCTGGAGGGGTGTTGGGTGGGGGGATGGGCTAAATGGGTGATGGGCATTAAGGAGGGTATTTTTGGGGATGGGCACTGGGTGTTATTTTAAGAGATGAATCGCTAGGTTCTACTCCTGAAGCCAAGACTACAGTGTATGTTAATAACTTGAATTTAAGTTTAAAAACTTTCAAATATACAGATGACCCTTGAACAACACGGGGGTTGGGGGCATCGACCCCCATACAGTAAAAAAAATCCATGGGGCGTCTGGGTGGCTCAGTCAGTTAAGTATCCAACTTCAGCTCAGCTCACGATCTCACCGTTTGTGAGTTTGAGTCCCACATGGGGCTCTGTGCTGACAGCTCGGAGCCTGGAGCCTGCTTCAGATCCTGTGTCTCCCTCTCTCTCTCTGCCCTTCCCCTGCCCTCACTCTGTCTCTCTCTGTCTCTCAAAAATAAATTAAAAAAAAAATTTTTAAACCCACATACAACCTTTGACTCTCCAAAAACTTAACCTCTAATGGTCTACTGTTGACCAGAAGTCTTACTGATGGCACAAACCATCTACAAACACCTACTTTGTAGGTTACATATATCTTGTATACTGTATATATCGTATTCTTTCAATAAGGTAACCTAGAGGAGAGAAAACGTTGAGGAGAAAACCATAGAGAGAAAGAAAGTTTTAAGGAGGAGAAAATGCATTTACAGCACGGTGCTGTATTTATTGGGGGGAAAATCTGCACAGAAGCGGATGCAATTCAGTTCAAACCCATGTTCAAGGATCACCTGTATCTATAAATAAGATTGTCTTTAAGTCTTTGGTCTCAGATGCTGGAGAACTGGATTACCTGAATTCAGACAAGGAGGCTGCTGGGTCTAGAAGTTCTAGGGGGAAAGTCAAGAGGTCTGGTGTGGATGTGGTAAGCTTGAGATTCCTCTCTGACGCCTAAATGGACAGGGCGAGTGTGCATTTATACATGCAAATCTGAGTTGCACAGACGGGACTGAACGCACCGGGAACCCCGGGGCCACTTTTCTCCTGCCCACTGGCTTCAAATAACATTTTTGTGCTTTCAAAGCCAAAACCTACAGCTCTAGGTCAGACCTCCCTTCCGACTCTCGATTCATGTACTCGATGATGAGATTGACACGTCTGTCTGGGCACCGACTGAAGTGATCGAGGGGAACTCTTGATTTGTGCCCCACATCTGATTTTATTCAGCCTCCACACCTCCTGAAATGACACCACCATCTTTCTGGGCTTCTTAAACCCAAAACTTTAGAATCTTCTTCGACTCTCTGCTTCTCTTACTCTCCACATGCCTCAACATTTCCCTCTTACAATCCCTCCAAAAATATACCCCAATATCGCCCGATGTTCTTGGTCTCTACTTCCCACACCCAGTCCAAACCACTCTCACACCTGGAACGCTGTGATCGCCTCCTGTCTTAGCCCTCCATTTTCCTCTGTTGTGCAACCTGAAATCTATCCTCCATACAGCCACCACGCACCCTCACCTCACCCATAAAAGCCCTCAATGGCTCCCCAGTGACCCAGAGCACCTGCAGTCTCCTTACCATGGTCTGAAAAGCCCTGTAGGACCAGGTCCCTGCCTATCTCCTAACGTAAATCCAAGCACATCCCCTCAGCTATGATCCTGACACACAAGAGTTCTGAGTTCTGTTCCTTGGGGTCTCTGAACTCCTTCCAACCTTAAGAATTTACATATGCTGTTCTCTCAGCCACCCGCAGATCTCTGCTTAACATTGTTTCTTCTTCTTATTTGGGTCTTAGCTCACCACCATCCCTCCAGAATGCTTTCTCCATTTGATCCAGTGTTAACCTTCCCCCTTCACGATGACCTGTCCTGTATTTTCCTTTAGAGAATGTATCACTATCTCAAAATGAGCCAATTAAAAAAAAAATGAGCCTACTTAAGTTTTAACCTGCTGGCTGTTGTCAGTCCGCCCCACGTGAACGTGAGCTATTCTGTTCGGTGTAGCCCTCTTGGTTCTTAATCAGTGTTTGGCCCGTGCGAGGCGTGCTATAAACGCCTGCCTAGTCCATCAGTGAATTTTCTTTACATTGTGGTGCATTGGGCACATATTAAAGATCTCTCCAAATCATGTGGTTGATGAAGAGGTTCTGCTGGGAAATGAACGTTCAAGTGATAGGAGCACGTTCCATACGGCACTCTTTGCGTCTCTTCAACTAAAGAGATCCTAGATTTTCATAAGGAATACCGCGAGAGGAGAGACTTGGCTCCTCAGAAACCTCTTAATTGTGCTTTTTCTTTTGAGATAATCCGAGATACATGCAGTTGTCAGACGTAATACAGAGATCGTGCGCCCTTTCTATTGCATTTCGCTGATGTTAACTCATTGCAAAACTACAGCCCGGTGTCACCACTGTGGTCTTGGCAGTGACACGGTCCGGGCCCCTAACTGAGTTAGAAACACAGAATGGTTCTCTATTCCTGCTTCTATTGCAATGTTCCTCTTGCAAGGCCTCACTCTGAGCTCACAAGCAATTGTGACCAAGGCATGGAGGCATTATACTTTTCGATAAAAATTGCATGTGCAGAGGGATTATTGGGGGCCAAAACACAATTCGCCATACGAAAAGGTGCACAAATTCACTGTTACACAGAGAAATGCATAGCCAAACAACCATGAGATTCCACTCCCATCAGTCAGATTAATAAAAGTAAGAAAAGACTGATGATACCCCGCGCCAGGCTGTGTATCGGGAAGCAAGCATTCCAATATTCCTGTTTCTGAGACCCTTCATTGCTCTTTGGGAACTAATCTGGCAATAGCTATCGTAATAAGAATGCATAACCCTTTTTTTTTTTTCGAGTGAGCGAAAAAAAGGGTGAACAGGGGAGAGGGGCAGAGAGAGAGAGAATCCATGCTGAGTGTGGAGCCTGACACACGGCTTGATCCCACAACCCTGGAATCATGACCTGAGCCAAAATCAAGAGTTGGACCCTCGACTGACTGAGCCCCCCACGGCCCCTCCCATTTTTGTTTGTTTGTTTTTGTTTAGGATGCATAAACTTTCTGACATAGAAATCTCCACTTAGGATGATCTATTTTACGGAAATGAAAGTAAGTACAGAAACACGAGCATGTGTGTTGTGGGAAATGTCAAGCATACACCCACAAATACCCTGAACACAGTCTGGGTATCAGTCAGCAGGAGAATGGTGGAATTCATGATGTCAATCCAAACTGTGAAATATTATACAGCTATTTAAAAAGATGAGCCGATCTAACCATGTATCTGCAGGAATTTCTGGTGTGATGGGGGAAAAAAAAAAACAAACCAAGCTGTAGGGGTAGTGTGTTCAATGTGATCCAAGTCCAGAAAAACAAAAACAAAAAAAAAATTCTGCAAACATGTCTGAGCATTTGTACATGGGTTTTGAGCTTTTAAAATCAGGCATGAAACAGAGAGCCACTGCTGTTTTTCCCAGGGGTTGGAGGAAAAGTTAGAAGGAGGAAGGGCAGAAATTATTGACTTCTTTAAATGCCTTTGAATTGTTTGTCTAGTGAAAGCAGGCACGCAAGCTTTTTTGAGATTTACAAGCCATCTAGCAAGCAGTAGAAAAGGAAAAGAAGATCAAAGATGGGCTTTAAGCCCAAAGGAATGGATGGCGACGGTGGAATGTTCGACGCTGACAAGAGTCTCGTACGTGGGCAGGGGCTGGGGGGAGGGGAGGGGAGACGCCGTCCTTCGGTCGGCGGGTCTGGGAACTGGCCTTCGCCTCCCCAAATCCAGCTCCGTGGGCCCAGGGAGACCAACAAGACCAACCGCATGTCGATCAGAATTGGTATGAGACGCAAACAGCTCATTAAATGGGCCCCGGAGGCAAGCCGCTCATTAAACGGGCCCTGGTAATTGATTTCCAAGGAAGCAGCTACCACGTTCTTGCAGGCAGGTGCGCAGGCTGCCTGGGAGCGTGGGCACTGCCTTTGCAAGGAGCTCTTTGATGCCCGGCTTTCTCTCGGACCAGGAGGGAGGCCCCGGGCAGAGGGCTTGGCTCCATTCCCTCCGCTGACTCTCCTTCCTGCCGAGCAGCAGGGATGTACTCCTCTGGGCTGGGCCACCCCCTCTGAGCCACATCATATTCTCAGGAGTATCAGGGCGGTTCGTTCCAAGCAGTGCCTGGCCTAGGAATTGAGGCGGAAGGGCAGAAAATCTCACGTGACCCCTGAGGTGACAAGATCCTAAGGCAAATGCAGCTCGGAAAGTCACCAGCCGTATAAGCATGAGGGCACAGAATAATTGAATCTCTTCAAAAAAGCCACGCCCCAGGATTTGAGAAGCTGAGAGCCTAGGTGAAAATGCCTGCCTGTCCAATAGGCAATTAAATTGGATTTATTTCACACCGCAGATCTGCTCCCAAGAGCTGTCTCTCCACCCAGTTTTGCTAAGTCAAATGACATTCTCTCTGGGGAGAGGTTCTTTTGCCACCCACATGGCTCCTACAGTCAGGTTGTCCCCAAAGAAAGGGGTTATGTAATCGCTACATGCCTCAGTTTGCTCATCTATGTAATGGGAATGATAATGGCCCCTACCTCATGAGATTCTTGTAAGAATAAAACGGGTTAAGAGGCACCTGGGTGGCTCAGTTGGTTAAGCGTCCGACTCTTGGTTTCTGCTCAGGTTATGATCTTGCGGTGTCATGGGTTTGAGCCCCGCACCGAGCTCTGGGCTGACAGTGCAGAGCCTGCTTGGGATTCCCTCTCTCTCTCCCTCTCTCTGCTCCTTCCCCTCTCACTGTCTCTATCTCTCAATAATAATAATAACAATAAAATTTTTAAAAAATAAAAAAATAAATAAAATGGGTTAATATTTGGATAGCACTTAGAACTGGGTCTAGCATACAGTAAGCACTCTATAAATGCATGTTGTTACTGTATTATTATTATAAAGTTGTGACTGCCAATTTCCCTTACAGAGCGGTTTGTTTAAAGTGAGACACACGGGGCGCCTGGGTGGTTCGATCGGTTGAGTGTCAGACTCTTGATTTCAGCTCAGGTCATGATCTCAGGGTCATGGGATCAAGCCCCGCATCAGGCTCTGTGCTGAGCGTAGAGCCCGCGTAAGATTCTCTCTCTGTGTTTTACGTACATTACCTGTTCTCATCCTCGTGCTCCCCTGGAGGTAAGGACTGTGCTCATCTTCCTTTCTCTCCCGAGCCTCGAGGAATTTAAGTCTTACCCAAGGCTCCCCAGCCAGTGAGGAGCAAAGCCGACATTCTCACCCCAATCTTGCCAACTCCAGGTGCTCAGCCCCGACCCATCATGCACTGCTTGGAGCAGGTGTTCTGCAGCCCACAGGCAGAGGTTCTCACACCTGGCCTCACCAAGGTACTTTTTTTTTTTTAAGTCACCTTACTTTATTTAAAATTTTTTTAAATATTTTATTTTATTTTTGAGAGAGCGCAAGCAGGTGGGGGACAGTGGATCCTAACTGGTCTCTGCACCGACCGCAGTGAACCTGACGTGGGGCTCGAACTCGTGAGCCATGAGATCATGACTCGAGCCAAAGTCTGACACTCAACCGACTGAGCCACCCAGGTGCCCCACTAGGGTACTTTTTCAAAAACAGATTCCTGCATCCAACCCCATATACATGTTGAACCAAAATCTTAGAGCTAAGCCCAGAAATATGTATTTTTTTTTTTTAATTTTTTTAACATTTATTTATTTTTGAGACAGAGAGAGACAGAGCATGAATGGGGGAGGGTCAGAGAGAGAGGAAGACACAGAATCCGAAACAGGCTCCAGGCTCTGAGCGGTCAGCACAGAGCCCTATGCGGGGCTTGAACTCACGGACCGTGAGATCATGACCTGAGCTGAAGTCGGACGCTTAACCGACTGAGTCGCCCAGGCGCCCCCAGAAATATGTATTTTTGACAAGCTCCTTGAGTAACTCCTATGTAGTTGGGCCGGTGGTTGGTTGAATTTAAGAGCTATTCCCAAACAGTGCTGGGGTTTCTCCTTAACCCACTGGTTGATCCCTATAATGAAAAGAATCCCCTTACTTAGACTAGACTCTTTCATCTGACTTTGGCTATTCCAAGCTGAGTTTAAAGCTCTATAACAAAAAACTTTCTTGAATTCTATGTCTTAACTTTTAATTAAACTTTTTGAGCCCGAACCTTGCAGATACCTGGAAAACACTTCATATCCTCTCTGTCTTCCCACGCTAGCCTCATCCATGAAATGACCTGAAGTTACAAACAATGGAAAGATAAATCTGTTTCATTCAATGGAAACATTTACCCAATGAGTCTGAGTCATCAAAGCCTCAGAAATTTTGACACATTCATTAATTTTGTTCAACTTTATTTGTTAACCATAAAAACCAGGGACTATACAAGCTCTGAAGGCTTTGCCTTTCACAGGAAGATGTATTTGTTGGAAATGAGCGCTGAAATGAGCATTTCCTTCCACGCAGGGATTCTTAATATAATTACACCAAGTAAAGTAAAAGAGCCTGGGTATATATCACTCCATTAAAGCCGTATTTATTGAGCACCTGCCATGTGAAAGGCACTCCCCAGGGTCAAGCAGAAGACGCTCAAACAGATGTGGGTTCTGGCCTGGAGAAGCATTTATCCGGGAGGGGAGATAAGCAGAAATGACTATAATACAAGGTCCGATGCGAAAAGTGTCACGAGATGGTGAAATGCGCACAGATTGTTTTTGCCCTTCTGGAATCTATTTCCCCACCTTTGGGTAACAGCACCTGTTTTGCTTTGCAGAACCACACCTGACCCACTATACCTTCATATGGGGTCATTGACCCCACTGTCCAGCTTCAGGGCGACAGCCCATCATAGGTTGGCCAATCAGAGGATTCCATTCCTCTGGCCACAGTGATTGGTTGAGGAATGGGCACATGACTCAAATCGGTCCAGGGAGCTTCAATCCTGGGACCTCCTCCGAATAAGCTCTGAAATATCTTAAATAGCCTAAAGTTGCTGAGCCGGAGAGATATCAACTCGAAGCTGCCAACCCCACCCATAGAGGAGAGCTCTTCTGAAAGCGAAGGCAGCAGAATACAAAAGCCAAAGCCCAGTGGCATTGTTTGAGCTCCTGGATCCAACTGCGCCTGAAGGATAACAACGCGGTATGTGAAGAATTTTGTGCCTCGGTTGCTTGGAGTTGAGTTTCTGTCGCTTGCAGCTGAGAACCAAATACAGGTCGAGTGTGGCCAGTGCTCGCTGGCTGCGTCCAGGTGAGGGAATCGGAGAAACCACTGCTCCCTGAGGCGGTGGCTCCAGGGCAGGGACAGGATGGGATGGAGCAGGTTTTGTGGCGGTGAAGGGCAGAGCGTAACCACCGCTCCGTATACCTTTCAGAGGAGATACGGGCCACTGGCCTTCTCCAGCCACCGCATCCCAGAATCATTTTTGCTCGGTGATGGCACATCTTCCAGAGACATCTTTGGCAACGGGAATCATATCTTCTATATCTCCTCCCTTTTCATCGGGCAGCTATGCACACAGTGGGGGCCTAATGAGGGCTTCCTTGGTTATGTATCATGTTCTTGAGAAGCTTATCAGAAGATAAGCACCAGAATAAAAAATGACAGATTAAGAAATCTGACTCTGCAATTTGATCTAGAACGAACCAGCTATGTTTCTTATTCCTCTAAAAATGTGTGCTTCGAGGTCCCCAAACGGGGGTGCCCGTAACTCTCCCGGACTTTAGCTCTGGTGAGAAGTCTTTTTTCCCCCACAATCTCCCATCACTGTCATCCCTGCCAACGGGATTGCATAAACAAATTATACTATGGGAAGAAAACCGCCCTCGGAGTTACAGTTAAGCCAGGTCCTGATGATGACGTGAATGCCCAGGAGACTTTGGTGGAAGTAAATTCATACCTCCAGGACAATGTCATTACCCATGAAATGAAATGGCTAGATCATATTGGGCTATCAGAGCATGTTTCATTTTATAGCAGTTTACCTTTCTTGATCGACTAGAATATCATGCAGAATTTGCATGTTTATGGCAGACAAAAGGGGGCTGCTCTGCTTGAAGTCCGGGAGTGAGAGGCAAACAGGACCCCCGCCTTAGCTGTTAGCCGCTCTGTAAAACTAGAAAGTACCCCAGAACGCCGCTTTTAAACTCCTGGACCAGATGTGAGCATCGTGAAATAATAGGTCATTCTTCTTGCCTAATGCTTGGACAATGGTCACGGTGATGTCAATGAACGGGATAGAGATGGGAGCAGGAGCAAGTCAGTCCAGGCTTTTCTGACTCAAAATCCCATGTGTTTTCCATCCATCAGCCCACCCAACCCATGCATCCACTCATCTTCCTATCTATCCATTCATTCATCCATTCATCTTCTCACCAGGCGTCTATCTGTCCTCCCATGTATCCATCCTTCCATCCACCCACCCATCCATCCATCCATCCATCCATGTATCAATTCATTTACTGAGCAACCATACACTGAGTGTCTAGTGGTGGAGTCAAATTAGAGATGATAGATAGATAGATAATAGAATAGATCGCTGATAGATAATGGATAGGTAAATAATTGATCAGTAGATAAAATGTCAGCTGTTATGCAGTACTGTGAAGAAAAACAAATCAGGATAAGGGGCAAGGAGTAACAGGGGTGCTATATTAGAAAAAGAGTTCAGGGGGGCGCCTGGGTGGCTCGGCCGGTTGAGCGTCCGACTTCGGCTCAGGTCATGATCTCACGGTCCGTGAGTTCGAGCCCCGCGTCGGGCTCTGTGCTGACAGCTCAGAGCCTGGAGCCTATTTCGGATTCTGTGTCTCCCTTTCTCTGACCCTCCCCTGTTCATGCTCTGTCTCTCTCTGTCTCAAAAATAAACGTTGAAAAAAATAAAAAAAAAAAAAGTTCAGGGAGGGCTTCTCAGAGGTGACTTTTGAGCAGAAATCTGAACGAATTGAGAGTATATCCTGTCAATATCTGTAAGAAAAGCATTCTGGGCAGAAGGAATTGCAAAGGCCACGAGGCAGTGGTGGGGGACAGGGGTAGGTTCCCTGACACCTACCTGCCCCTTCAGAGAACAGAGCTTGATAATTTGAAGGACGCTGAGAGCTCGTCTGTGAAAAACTTTAAGAACTCTTATCTCACCAGGGTATCATGAGACTAAAATGGTTTAAATGTGTGTGTGTGCGCGCGCGCGCGTGTGTGTGTATGTGTAACATATGAAGCGCTCAAAGAACATTTGCTGAATGAGGGAAGGTGGGTTTGATTTGGGTTTTCCAGATTCTTTAATCCACAAGTAGCTGCTGGGCACCCGTTAGGCGGAGCCCCCTTGGTCAGTCTTCCACATCGTTCTCTCTTTAACCATCCCAATTACTCTGAGCCCTGTTGTTGTGAAGTCCATTTGGCAGATCGGGAAACTGACGTAGGAAAAAGTCAAGTAATCTGATGCCAGAGCCCGTGAGCTTCACCACTGGACCATCCTGCCTCCCCCGTCCCTGAGCCCAGAGTTCTTGGCTTGGAACCACTGCTCCCGAAGAACAAATTCGGCAAGACGAGGAACCGGAGCAATGAAAAGGCAGCTGGTCAACCGCCTTTCCCAGCAGGGGACGTCTCTCGTGACGCCATATGAAGGAACCGCTCTTTCTCTCGCCAGCCTCCAGGTGATTTCTTTGCAATATATGAGTCATGATGTTTGAAGCGTCAAGACCCTTCACATGAGAGAGGTCAAGTGGGGAAGCCCAGAAAGATGCTTGTGCCCCCGGGGCAGAGACATGCCATGCCAGTCACCCCTGTAGGTGCCACACCACTGCTTCCCATCAGAGCCCCAGAAGTTCAGACCCCGGCTTACATGTCATTTCTTTTGGGACACTTACCCTGACCACCACCCTCACCACACACACACACACACACACACACACACACCAACTGGAAAAGTACCCTTCTTCTATGCTCCCACAGCATCGCCCCCCCATATGTCTTCTCTCTCAGTCTCTATCACATAACACTCGATTGTTCCTTTACTGGTCTGCCCCAGCAGCCTAAAGTCGCTGGAGTTTTATTCAGTGCTTTGGGGGAGCAGAACTAGGTTCAAGTTCCAGATCTACCATTATTCGCTGGGTAACCTGAAGCAAGTAATCTATCCCATGTTTCCCTAATCTGTAGAGTATGAATAATAGTTGATATTCTGTAGACTGATTACAAGAATAAAATATAAAAGGGCGAATGTTGATAAAGCACTAAACATAGCCTTGGAATACAATTAGCATCCAATAGGGACACTTGCATGGTCATCAATATTTCTAAAAGTTCAGAGATCCTGGCCCACTTGTTCCCTACTGCATTTCCAGCACTGAGCACAGTAAGCTCCCAATTATTATTTATTTGAGTGACTGAATGAGTAAATGAAAGTCAAAAAGGAAAGGGTAGGGGTGCCCGGGTGGCTCAGTCGGTTAAGCGTATGACCCTCAGTTTCAGCTACGGTCACGATCTCGTGGTTTCGTGGGTTCAACCCCCACATCGGGCTGTGCACTGACAGTGCAGAGCCTGCTTGAGATCCTCTCTCTCCCTCGCTCGCTGCCCCTCCCCTACTCATGCTGTCTCTGTCTCTCTCAAAATAAATAAACTTAAAATTTTTTTTTAATCTTAAAATAAAAAAGAAGAAAAAGAAAGGGTGAAGAAGGAAAGGTGGGGACACTCACAGCTGTACTCTGAGCAGGGCTGTTTAGCTAGTTCTCACAGCAGCCCCATGAGCTGGGCTCATTGTTTTCCATTTTACAAGAGATGTGAAGAGACGGGCTGAAATCACTCAGCTAAATGACTGAGAATGGGGCAATCACAGAATGACAGTCACGGAAGGATGGCCAAAGTTCTTGGTAGGAAGTCCATCCCAGCAAAGTATTGTCATTGTGGGAGGCAGGCCAGCCAGCGTAGAAGATGGAATCTGGGAGCCTGTTGAAATTTGGCCAATGGATGAGATCACTTGGCTTTCTCAGCAGTTCAAAACAAAATGTTAGGCTGACCTTTACAAAGGCAGAGATTTCTCATAAAATCTAGATTACTGGCTCCTACTGGAAACCCAGAAGCTCTCGGAACTCTGGGCCTATATTCCTGCATGGAAGCAATGGGCTGGAGTGGATACAGGGCTGGTCACATTCTCCTGTGTGCCACAGCCCCCTTCTCCAGCAGCTCGTGCGACATTTGCCCACACAACCAGCCTGCTTCATTGCTCTACGTTATCTTTCTGCCCCCCATTGGCATCTAGGTTGGCTATCGTGATGCAATTCAACAACTTCAATCTAGAGATGGGACATTGAAGCCCGGAGAGAAGTGGCTTTGCCGGAGGCCACATCCTAAGTAGACTCTAGAATTGTAATTCCCCTTCTCCCGCGTCCTTTTCATTAACTACATGATGAGCTTGTGCGGGCAGCACACCTAGTTCAATATTGCATGCTTGCAATTGCCCACAAATTTTATTGCTACAGGATCTGTTTCCAAAAGGAATAGTTGATGTCTCCTCTTAAGGGTGGAAGGTAAAAGAAGGAAGAGTCGTGGAAACCACAGGTTGTAGCAGCTGAGAAATGATACCCACAGAATCAGTGTGTGCCTCATAATCACTCCCAATTGGCTCTAGATCATTCAGGCTGCCAGTAGGATGCCTGGCTTAGTTGTTGGACCATTAGTGACCCTTCTGCTGTTCTAGACTTAGGGCACTGTTGGCCAACAGTATTTAATTTCCCTCTAAAAGCCTCAAAGTACAACAGCTTCTGTGAGATCGGGACCACCGGGACGTTGGGGGCTGCCTCTTGATGACAGTGAATCAAGAGGCCGGAGACTTTGCCCTCCGCGGCTCTGTCCCATGTCTGATATGTTGTGCTTGTAGAGTCTTCAAAGCCCAGCATCTTGGAGTTTAGGAACTCTGAGAATTCTAGAGTCGCCATTTTGGAAACTCAGAATTCCAACCAGCAGGGACTATGTGGCATTTCAGAGTCTTTCTGGGTTTTTCTTCCAACAGGTGCAGGCATCCAGTACCATCCAGTACCAGAAAATCCCAACTTATGAGTGAGCTTTGTAGACAAAAACAGCTGACCTCATAAAGTAAAGGAGAGAGAGTCATTAAAAGAGAAGGAAGGCTTTGAGAAGTGTGGAAGCCCTAGTTTTTTACATGGTCTCTGATGTCGCCCTACTGGGTACACTCTCTACAAGGGCCGCAATAGAAGTGTGAACCGGCAAGAAGCATCATGTATTGGCAACCCTTGCAGGAGGTGTGTGTGTGTGTGTGTGCGTGTGAGAGAGAGAGAGAGAGAGAGAGAAAGAGACAGACAGAGACAGAGACAGAGAGAATTCCAAAGCACAGTGTGACCTCTTGGGTACGATTGATCCTCGTACAGCGACCCAATAATGCTCCTATCTGTGAAAGGCCAATCTAATGGGGAAGTGATTTGCTCATTCTGCTTAGAGTGAGTGGAAAACACTATATATTGTTGTCTTAGAGAAAAGGGAACAAATAGGATTTGTGAATTGAAAATCAGTGATTACATTGGCAATGCCCATAGCGCAATGAGAGCAAATTATCTCCAGGGACTCATTTTCCTGGTGGTGTGTTTATACTGAAGCTGATATTGTGAGCGGAGAGAGGGAGCCCCCGCTCCATGTTATTTATGCTTCCAGGGCTATTTGCTCAGGCTGTATGTGGGTCTGGCTCATGCTTTCTTCTCTGGCCTCATCCAAAAGCCACTGCTCCTTCCTGAACCTCCCAGTAACCCCTACCATGTCCTCACAGAGCCCTGGCTGCTCTGTGCTCTCTGGACTTCAGCCCATGCTGCTTCCTCTGGCCGAAATGAGCCCACTTAACCATTCATGCTTACAAAGGATTTACGCTTAAGTCCAGGCCAGTGGACCCATAATCCCATCCCCAAACCACTAGACAGAATTAACCAGTATTCTTCTTCCTTCCTAATGTATTTGGGGTACCTCCTTCCTAAAACTTACCCCAGCTTATCGAAATACTCTGTTTAGGTGTCTATCACCTACTCTCAGCTCTAAGCATCTCTAGGCTGGGAATAGCTTTTGCATTTCTGTATTCCTCCCATCAAGGACAGAGTCCAGGTACACACATAAGTGTTCAATACATGCCTGCGAAATCAATGAATTAATAAATAAGTTAATAACATCTCAGACCCTATTCTGTTGAGGAAAGGTTCTGATGACAACGTCAAAATGGCTTAAAGTGCCCCTTCTAAGAATCACAAGCCCCTTCTTTTATAAAGCAGGAGCCACTCAGAGAAGCAGTCCACAGATAGAGGTGGAGTGGTGAAGGGCTAACGTTTTAGAAGGTGATTGTAGAGGGTGCCATCTGGATCATCCCAGAATCAGAAGAACGAGAGGGACACCTGAGTGGTTCAGTCAGTTAAGTGTCTGACTCTTGACCTCAGCTCAGATCTTAATCTCAAGATCATGAGTTCAAGCCCCATGTTGGGCTCCACACTGGGTGTGAAGCCTACTTGAAAATAAATAAAATAAAATAAAGTAAAATAAAATAAAATAAAATAATAAAATAAAATAAAGTAAATAAAATAAAATAATAAATAAAATAAAATAAAATAATAAAATAAATAAAATAAATTAAATAAATTAAATAAATTAAATTAAATAAATTAAAAAATAAATAAAATAAAATAAAGTAAAATAAAGTAAATAAAATAAAACAATAAAATAAATAAAATAAAATAATAAAATAAAATAAAGTAAAATAAAATAATAAAATAAAATAAAATAAAGTAAAATAAATAAAATAAAATAAAATAATAAATAAAATACAATAAAATAAATAAAATGAAATAAAATAATAAATAAAATAAAATAAAACAATAAAATAAATAAAATAAAATAATAAATAAAATAAAATAAAACAATAAAATAAAATAATAAAATAATAAAGTAAAATAAAATAAAGTAAAATAAAATAAAATAATAAAATAAAATAAAATAATAAAATAAAATAAAGTAAATAAAATAAAGTAAAATAAATAAAATAAAATAAAATAAAATAATAAAATAAAATAAAATAAAACAATAAAATAAAAAATAAAATAATAAAATAAAATAAAGTAAAATAAAATAAAATAATAAAATAAAATAAAATAATAAAATAAAATAAAGTAAATAAAATAAAATAAAATAAAATAAAATAAAATAAAATACAAAAGAACCAGAGCCTACACTCCCATAGGCCATGTAAACAGCAGGACGGTGGTGGGCATTGCTGTGCACTGTTACCAAATCTGCCCAGTGCCCCATCAGGGCTCCGTCTCCTAAGACCAAGTGGTAATGTAGTTATTTCTTCCCGAATTCTGCTGGGAATCTGAACAGGAGGTGATGACCGAGAAGGAACAATCAGGAAAAAAGCACAGAGGTGATTACAGAAACAAAGCTTCTGAGACCGCCCAGGAGGAACAAGGCAGGGGGATGGGGTTATTGGCGCAAGACTAGCGAACACGAACATCAGTTAGGAATGTGTTCGGCTCCAAGCAAAGGAAAACCTAACACACAGTGGCTTGAACAAGGTAGGGCTTGAGTTGCCTTAAAAGGCAAGACGCCCAGTGAGCACTCGAGAGCTGGTGCTCGATGACACCGAGGACCCAGCCCTTCTGTCTTGGCTGCTCTGCCGTCCTTGGCACTGGGCTCCTATCATGTACCCGCAGGCTGGCTGTTGTACCTCTTAGCAGCACATCTGCAGCACAGTCAGGAAGAAGGACGCAAAGTCAAGGATGCGTGGTCAAGTCTGTTTCTTTTCTTCAAGAAAGCAAATGCTTCTTCAGAAGCCCTGCTCAGTCGAATTCCACTTAGGTACTATCGACCAGCACCATTTATATGGCCATCCCTAAGTGACCAGGCAGGTAAAGAATTGGGCTTATCAACCTTTTTCATTGAGGAAGGCATGTGAGAAGGGGTTGGAAATGGGTAGAGGAATGAGTCAATCTATAATGTGTGCACACCAATCCCTGGACATGGGGTTTGGTAAGTTCCTACTGTGCCCCAGTAATCATGCTAAGCGTTGAGGGTGCAGTGATGGAAGTCCTTGCCGCCACGGTCCGATGGTTCCAGTGCAGGAATCAGCAACCTAGAACCTGTGTCAATAACTGTTTCCATAAATAAAGTTTTATTGGGACACAGCCAAACCCAATCATTTACATATTGTCTATGGCTCTTCTTCTGCTCCGACGGCAGCGTAAATCATTACAGTGACATGGTGTGATCCATAAAAAACAGAAATAATTACTTATCTGGCCCTTTCCAGAAAAAGAGTCCTGGCACCTAGTCTAGTGGAAGATACGGTCAATGGATGATGAAACGCATTAATTCATTCCTGAGTGTGAAGTTCTATAAAGGAGATATAACGCGAGGTAATGGAGGGCAGAAGCAGGAGCAGCTGCCTCAGGAGGGGCAGGAGAGTGTCTCTTAGAAAGTGATATTATGATTGGTGATATAAGGAGATGGACGGGGAAGGGTGCTCTGTGGAAAGGAAACAGCAAAAGGGTGCGGAGAAAAGGGAACCCTTGTGCATTGTTGGCGGGAATATAAATTGGCGCAGCTATTATGGAAAACAGTATGGGGGGGTCTTCAAAAAATTAAACCTAGAGGGGCACCTGGATGGCTCAGTCTGTTAGCATCCAAGCGTCCGACTTCGGCTCAGGTCATGATCTTGGGGTTCATGAGTTTGAGCCCCGCCTCAGGCTCTGTGCTGACAGCTCGGAGCCTGGAGCCTGCTTCGGATTCTGTGTCTCCCTCTCTCTCTCTCTGCTCCTCCTCTGCTCACGCTTTGTCTCTGTCTCTCAAAAATAAATAAATGTTAAAAAAAAAACACAGAACTACTGTAGGATCCAGCAACCCCGCTACTGGGTATGTACCCAGAGTAAATGAAATCGGTACCTTGAAGAGATATTTGCATCCCAATGTTCACCACAGCATTATTCATAATAGCTAAGATATGGAAATAGCCTAAGTGTCCATCAAAGGATGAATGCATAAAAAACCTGTGAGAGGGAGAGAAAGAGCAAGAAAGAGAGAGAGAGTGAGGTCTACATAGAAAGAGATAATACACATACAATGGAATATTATTCTGCCGTAAAGAAAGAAGAAAATCCTGCATTTCCAGTAACATGCATGGATGAACCTGTAGAACATTATACTAAGTAAAATAAGCCAGACACAGAAAGTCAAATACTGAATGATCTCATATGTGGAATCTAAAAAGGTGGAGCTCACATAAACAGAGATCGCAGGGGCTGGGAGGTGGGGGGAGGAATGGGGTGATGGGAGTCAAAGTGTATCAACTTTTGGGGGGCAAAATCCTGCTTCAGATTCTGTGTCTCCTTCTCCCTCTGCCCTTCCCATACTCACACTCTGCACCCCCCCCCCGTCAAATATAAATAAACATTTAAAAAAATTTTAAGTGTACAAACTTTCATTTATAAAATTAATAAGTTCTGGGGGTCTCATACAGCACGGTGACTGTAGTTAATAACAATGTATCCTATCCTTAAATTGGCCGAGACGGTAGACTTTTTTTTTTTTTTACTTTTTCTTTTTTCTTTTGGATCTTTTTTTTTTCTTTAATTTTTAAATTTAAATTCAAGTTGGTTAACATACAATGTAGTCTTGGCTTCAGTAATAGAACCCGGTGATTCATCTCTTACATACGACACCCAGTGCTCATCCCAAAAAGTGCCCTCCTTCGTGCCCGTCGCCCATTTAACCCATCCCCCCACCCGCCTCCCCTCCAGCAGCCCTCAGTTTGTTCTCTGCACTTAAGAGTCTCTTATGGTTTGCCTTCCTCTCTGTTTTTGTCTTATTTTTCCATCCCTTCTCCTGTGTTCATCTGTTGAGTTTCATAAATTCCACATATGAGTGAGTCTTTCTCTGACTTATTTCGCTTAGCATGACACCAGTCCCATCCGTGTTGTTGCAAATGGCAAGATTTCATTCTTTTTCATCACCGAGTAGTATTCCATTGTGTATGTATATACCACGTCTTCTTTATCCATTCATCACGCAGGAGATCTCAAGGGTTCTCACCACAAACACACAACCAAAAAGGTAATCATGTAGGGTAATGGAGATGTCAATCAGCTTGATTGTGGGAATCATTCACAACGCATACGTACGTCCAATCATCACAGTGCAAACCTTAAATATATACATTTTCACCTGTCAGCTCTCCGTAAAGCCGGGGGAAAAATGAAAAATAAATAAAGCGTATTCAATTTAAAAATGTTTCCTCAGACAGGAAAGAGTCCCGCGTGGAGGAGGGAAGAAGAAAGCACGAGACGGGGTCTACCATGAAAGCAGACTTCTGGCCGCTCAGGGTTTTGGGGGGCGTGGGAGGGGGGCTGGTTTTCTTTTTATTGCAGCGGGAAATCCTTACAGTTGAGAACTGCAGTGACGGCTACGGTTTCACTACACACGATGGATTGTCTGGGGCAAAAATGCAAATAATGCGATCAAGGGATTATGTTAAGTTCAGGTATGGCAGAGATCGGCTATTCATTCGCCAAAACGATTGCCTCTTTTGGTGAGGATTGTGGGGAGGGGTAGAGAATACAAGGACACAATATTCCCAGGCCTTCTGACAGTTAGGGGTGGCTAGGTGGCTGAGTTTTGATCAATGAACGTGAGCCTAAGTAAGGCAGCCCCCGCCGAGCCGGACACATAAACCCTCCTGCGCATCTTCCTCCAGGCAGATGTGAATTTCGGAGGCCCCGCTCCAAAGAAAGGGTGAGGCCGCGGCTTGTTCAAGAAGGGAACCCCGAACCACCAACTGGAGGAGAGTTGCCCACCCCTCGGAAGCACCCATTTTGGACTTTACACGGGGAAGAAATGAATGAGCCATGATACTTGTTTGGGTTTGTGGGTTTGTGTGTGTGTGTTCTAGCATTATCTTGACCGGAGTAGCCATTTGTTTAGATGAGGGGGGACCTTTGGACACTTGATTGCCCAGCAGCTGTGGGTATGGCAGAGTCCTGGGTGACAGTGAGCATCTCTCTCATTCTTTGCAAATTTACTCAGGAGCTAACCACTGATGGGCTGCTCACTGGCTCTTTCTTGGCTCAGCCAATCCTCCCGGATGCCTGCTGACCCCCAACGCTTCTGGCATGGTGCTCCCCAGAACCACCCTGCTCCCCGGGGACTGCCTGCTTGATCCCCGTTGCCTGGGCAGCTCTAACTTGTGCATAATGATGTTCCGCACCCCATGTTTTATTTCTTGGGTTTTCAATCCTTTCATAAAAAATGCATGCTGGATGAAAGGTTTTACATACCAAACAGGCCAGAGATTTAGGGCGGCCAGCTTAGTGGTTCAAAAATGTTCCTTTGCTTTATTTTTTTTTTATTTTTATTACAATTGCTCTGAAAGAAATCCCTAGCGCTTGATATTAACAAATGTAGCCACCGAAGCAGATGCACATACCCCAAAACACCAGGAGAATTAATTACCTGCAGTTAGATGCCTTTCATCCTTTTTTTTTTTCCCAAGCCAAGCCTGCAAAGATGAGAGCTTTTCTGCAGTCAGTTGCTGAGGCTCTAGCCTTCTATTTTTGCATGAGGACCCAGCAGGTAATGGAGATGTTAAGAAACCTTCGCCAGGGAGACCCCCGGGCACACTCCTCTGGACAGATATGTCCTGGAGTGATCGTTATCATCTCACTTAACTAGGATGTAAATCTGAAGGAAATCCCAGAGGCCTGAGCTATAAGTAGTAAAAATAATAAGCATGTGGGCAAAGATCTTCACTTACCAAAGAGCTCACCTCTCTGTTAGCTCCAATGGCTTCTGCGAGAGAGTGAAGAAGGTGTTACTGGAATTGTCGCCAGAGGAACGCTGGTGTTAGAGCATGGTGACCGAGGTGGGCTGGGAAGAGCGGGAGACGGGACTGGTACCTTGGTTTCAGGATTAGCTGTCATTTTCGTGCACGTACCGTGTGCCAAGAACTGTTTTTACCACGGTGCGCGTTAAGCCATTTAAGGCTCTTAACATCCCAGTGGTCTTGTGATCTTTATATTACGGAGGAAGGGGGTGAAGAATAGAGAGAGAAGTAATACTTATCCAAGGAAATTGATCTAGTCATGGTGGAGCTGGGATATGAAGCCAGGAAGTCTAGAGTCAGAGCCCAGGGTCTTAAACATTATACTTTCAGGAAAACAAAGACAAAAACAAAAACAAAACATTGCTGGATTTGGGGTTAGGATATGCAGATGCTAGCCGCAATTCTGCCACGAATAAATTGCCTTAACCTGGGGAATACAGTTCTGCCCCTCTTAAAAAAAGCATCCTGCTGTTAATGAATAGCATGTGGATTATATCCAAGCCCTTGGGCTGTCCTCGCTCACACTGGTGCTGAGTTTGGTCACGTGAGCTGCTCTGGCCAATAGGACCAGAGCAAGGGTGACGCCGTCACACACTTGCACCCTGGGAATTGCAGTCTTCTTCTGTTCTGGGGAACCCCAAGACCCTTGTATAAATGGGTCTAGACTAGCCTGCGGGATGATGAGGCACGCCTGTGTCACCCCAGCTCACATGGAGACAAGCCCTAGACACGTGAATGGTATCATGCTAAGTCATCCTAGGTGAGCCAGAGATCAGCCATGCCAATCCAGACCAGAAAAACCACCAAGGCAACAGACACAACTGCAAGAAAAAAAATACCCACATGTTTCTTGTTTCAAGCCACTAAGTTCGGAGGTGGGTTGTTAGGCAGCAAAAACACGGCCTGATATAATCAGTTAGGATTAGTTTCTGCTACAAATGACAGATAATCCAAAATGGCAACGATTTAAAAAAAAACAAACAGAAGTTTCACTCTCAAGCAAGTTAAGGTCAAGATCAGGTAAGAAAGAAGGAGGACCAACAGCAACCAGGCCCCTTTGCTTTTCTGCTTTATCTTTATCATTCTCCACCCACACCTGTGTCTTCATCCAGTTTGGCTGCTGTGGCTCCAGCCGTCACTTCTACATTCCAATGCTCAGGGAGGAGGCAAGTAAAGGCACCCCTTCCCGTCTTAAAGATGCATCATAGCAATCATATTCTTCAGTAATAAGAATTCTTTGACTTGTTTGCTATTGCCCAAAACTTGGCCACAAGACAACACATAGTTGTAGAGGGAGCTGGCAATTGTCTTACTTCTAGGTAGCCATGTGTGCAAGGGGGGCAGGAAAGGAGGGTCTATTAGTAAGGGTTTGTAATGACTGTTAGGAGACCACCCACAATGCCAGCTATATTCCTGCACCTCTCCATGGTTGGGAGGAAATACTTTCCTCTAGTAATAGAAACGAACTCGGCCAAGTGGGAGGGGAGATGTCATCAGTGATGGCTGGAGACCAGAAAGATCCTGTGAATGTAGAATCTGCGAATGTAGAATCTGCATAGGAAAGACACATAGACCAACATCTGGACAGGATGGACAGATAGACAGGATTCAGGTAAAAATGATCAGACAGTGGCAAGAGCTGGTTTGGGCAACTGGCCAGACAAAAGTATTGCCTTCCAGCCTGACCTCTAGCCAAGAGCACCCTCACCTCTAGCCTTCTACAGCATTCACTGGGCCCAGACTTGCCAGACACAGTGGAGAACCATGATCCTGAATGTCAGAAACCCGCCATGTTCAGGATTCACGATATTTCTGCAGTGTAGATACTTTAGCTCTCAAATCCGTTCTAGGGTTGAAAGAATATACTTTATCATATAAAGTAAATACTTGCACACTTTGCAAGGCACTAAGAACGGTCAAAAACCCTGAACTCACCAGGGTGAGCACCACGATGGAAATTCATTGTGATCATTTATTCCGATGTGTGGCCCCCGGGCTCTGTGGTGAGGACCGGCTCCCCACAGCATCACCCAATGAGCACGGATCGCTGTGGAGTTCACACCACCGCATACGCCGTATGGTAATGAACTTCCTGTGGGTTAAGACCACTGTGTATGCTCGTGCATTTGCACACACGTGTTTAGTGGACGACCACCTTTTAGAATCCTTCGGGAATTCTTTTGTTCTTTAGATGCTTCGTATATTTAGATTCCAGGGTGGATGCCCTTCTAATACAGATTTAAGCCTGAATGCCCTCTCTCTACCTGGGATGTTGTACTCCTTACTTGAATCTTAAACACCTACTTGTTCCTCAAGATTCCCTTGAAGCTCCCTCTGAAACCTTCCTCATCACCACACCTCACCCCCACTTCCGGATGCCTTTAGTCTTTCGTAAACCTCTCTTCAATCTCATTTCCCACATGGTATTGGAACATGGCATGTGTCAAGTCAATTAAAAATAGATGAGTCTAGGGGCGCCTGGGTGGCTCAGTCGGTTGAGCGTCCGACTTCAGCTCAGGTCACGATCTCACGGTCCGTGAGTTCGAGCCCCGCGTCGGACTCTGGGCTGATGGCTCAGACCCTGGAGCCTCCTTCCGATTCTGTGTCTCCCTCTGTCTCTGCCTCTCTCCTGTTCATCCTCTGTCTCTCTCTGTCTCAAAAATAAATAAAAACGTTAAAAACAAATTTAAAAAAAGAATAGATGAGTCTGGGGAAAAGGTTACTTCCAGACACAGGGTAGTTTAGTGGTAAAGAGGAGGCGAAATTCTTGTTTCCACGGATTACTACCTGTGCAACCCAACCCTGAGCTTGTAACTGAACTCTGAGACTCAGTTTCCACATTTGCAAAATAGGAATAATGAATACATCACATTTTAAACAAGCCGTACCTAAAAGCTCTTGTGTTTTAACAATAGTGTTGGGACTTGGTTAAATTCACACTTGTTAAGTAGAGCCCTGGAGGGTTGGACGGTGACCCGCCTTTCAACAAAACACTGCAAGGAATGGTGAAAAAGAGAAGCTGATTATTCACGGATCCTTGGAGGATGTGCACAGCATGCCTCAAAAGACCGTGCAGGGAAATTAAGGCAGGGTGCAGGCAAAGAGAGCATGGCAATATACTCAGGGCACATGCCTTCATTAGGTCCACGGATGGAGTGCTTTGGTGTTCCCAGACTAAGGGCAGAGTGGTCAATTTCAACCAAAACAAGTGAGATTTTGGTAAGCTTCAAGGGAGTCTCAACCTAAACAGTACATACGGGAAAAGGGCCTTGGGAGGAGGAGAAGAGTGCTTATCACAAGGGCGGTTGGGAGAGTCATACCAAGCCTTGTAAGTCTAAGGGCTACTATCTACGGCACTTGTTCAAGGGAAAGGCTAATGTTGGTCCAAGGTCCCTACAGGCCACTTGCCCTTACAAAATGGATGTCACGGCAGCAACGTTAAGGGGTACTTTAGCTGAACTCTCAACAAAGAGCCTCAAGCGTAGTCGTTAATGACCTTGAACAAGGTTAATATATCTTTTTTCCCCGCAGACAGGAGAGTAAGGTTCATTAGAAGAGGAGATAGGAGTGAGTATGATATGCTCAAACCTGTGTCTTAGAAAACTCATTCATGGGCTTTACGAGCACTATGTAGGCATAGATGGATATGCAAATTGATGGCCGGATGACCGGGTGGGTGGGTGGATGGATGGGTGTGTGCGTGGGTGAAAGGATGGATGGGTGGATTAATCGATGGAATTAAGTGAGAATCACTTATGAGACATTAAGAGGCACTAATAACTAAACTTGGTAACCAATTGAGTTTGGAGGGAAAGAGGGAGTCAAGGAAATGACTCCTAAATTCTGGCTCAGGTGATGGAAATTTGTGGAGCCACTCAGAGAGAAAAGGAACCAGGGTAAGGAGCATGCTTTCTTCACACCTCCATTCACACAAACCATCTCTTTGAGCTCAGTGCCATGACTTGTACTTGGTGCAGGAATCTACCCAACTTTCAGGGTTCCTCCCTACTCCTATCCTCCCGGATTTGCCTTAGCACCCACCCCACTGCTAGGAATCAAAGGAGTTCTAGAGAATTCTGACTAAGTAATACCTCAAGAGCAAGTGTGTGGGGACAAGGTGTCACAACAAAAGGGATAGAACCCTCTTTGCTAAGTCAGGACGGCCCCCAGAGGCAAAAATGACCAACTCATACACTGCCCAGCTACAACCAGGCCCGCATGGCCCAGGGTTCTGCTTCACAACTCAGAGCCCACTCTGAACAAAGAGATACCAAGTCCTCTAGGCAATGATCATCAATCTTACATCAGGCCCTTCAGAGAGAGGCAATCCATTCCATGATTCTGAGAGAGAAAAAATACATAGACCACTGTGAAAACATTTCTGCTAGTCCTTAACAAATGTTTTTAAAAATCAAGACCATGCAGACACTATTTTTATAAAGTTAGGTTTCTTAAAAACTCAAAGGAATGACCTTTACTCTGAGAAGATGCCCGTCCCTTCTTCCATGTCTTATGTGAAGATGTCCTTTCCAAATGAATTGATGGCAATAAGTGATATTTCTTCTATCTTTTTAAGAACATATTGAGAAAAATCAAAACATGATAATTTAATTAACGTGACTAGTTTTATTTTTTGATTATGTGCAATCACAGTGGATAGTGATCACTAACCAGATACTGCCCTAAGCACTCAACATGTAATAGCTAATTGAAACCTCAAAACAGCCTTATAAAGTGAGTACTATTATTATTCCTACCTTGAGTTTAGCAAACAGACCCAGCAGTGGTAGGTGATTTGTCCAGGGTCGCAAGGATCTGGGTTACAGACTTGAAGGCACCTGCTAAGATTTAGCAAGCCTTTCCTAGTTTATTCTCCCATTTCCTCATGTATCCATTCAACTAGTGTTTGCAAACCTACAATTTGCCTGATACTGCGCTAGGCATAGCAGAGAAGACAGACAAGGTCCCTATTTTCCTGCAACTTAGTGGTGTTTCCCAGGAAAGACACAAACTGACCACTTTGGCTTGGAGCTCCAGTGGGGGCCCAAGTCTACTGGGCCATGGTAATATAAGATAGACCTTCTAGTGGAAGGATCCAGTAGGTTAAAAGTTCTTCCATTTAGAGGCTCACTTTACAAATACTTTCTTTTTCCTGTCCAGAAGTTCTCCCTTTGCCTTATTGGAATTGGCTTTCTATAAATCTGGGATTTGTGGAGGACCACCCCACACCGGCTCAACAAAAAATTGGTCAGACCAGGAAAAGGGGCAAGGACGGGCTGCTAAGGCTTCCTCTAACCTAGGTAAAAAGAGTCCTCAAAGATCACACGTGAATAAGGTGGAGGTGCTTTCATTTTTCTCTCTACCTACTGCCTCATACCAATTGGATTGAGTCCAATCCCAGGGCATTGAATGGACTGTACGATAGGGAGCTGGATCACAGAGTTCTCAAACTTCAATTGTTCTCAGACGTCACTACTTATCAGAATCACTGAGCAGGTGGATTAAAAAATACAGATTTTAACTCAGTAGTTCTAAACTGTCTCTCGGGCGTCTGTGTTTTTAACACTGTCCCAAGGCAATTCTCGTGCACATCAAAGTTTGCAAACTAGTGATGTACGTATCTGTTCTCTCCTACTTTTGTGCCTTCATGCTGTGGGCTTTCTCTTTCTCTCCACCTTCACCCATGATCATGCTATGGTGCTTTCACTTCAAGCTTGGGGGCCAGCTGGTTTGGGCTTAGGAGGCAGTAGAAAGGCTTATAGTTCCTGAGAATGTGCTATATTCTTTATTATTCCAGCTCTTCCTAGATCTTTCCATTGGGTATTGGCCGTTGGGTACCATTGGGGCCCTTAAGATCAAAATGATGCCTTGTTTGCTATTGATATTGCTCTTGGTGTAATGACTTCTCCAGAGTCCTATGAGGGGACAATGGAGTTGTCAGAGCAAGTGCCAGACAGCTGCGCCCTAGCTGAATTCCATCAGAGCCTCCTATTACGTCTAACAGCCCTGTCCAGCCCAGTTTGCCAGATGGCCAGCACTTGGGCTCTGTGAAATACAGACAGTGGTCCTCAGGGAATTAGGAAGGGGGTTATCATCCTGCAAACTAGGACTGTCAATTTTGGATCTCTGTCAAGATCCCTATCATGCTAACACTTGGCAGAGTTCAGCACCAGGGAGGGTTAGATTCGGTCTCACAGCTCTGTTCTGGGCAAAGTCCTTTGAAGAAAAAGCCTAGATCCCAATTAGTAGAAGATCTTGCCTGTTGCCTGTATTGTGATAATCTGCATTCCTTTCTAAGGGCAGGACAGGTTCATTTTAATCCAGCCAGGATTATGGATTGGAGCCAGGCATTTGGAGTACAACATGAAATTCCTTACCTCAAGTTCTGCTCCTTTTCCTTTTTTGCTTTTATTCACATACGAGGAGCTAACATACCTCTAAGCCCATTTAGGTTGGTGGAGTTGGGTGACCCAGAGGGTAGGTTTGAGCACATAAGGTAAAAGATTTTATAAATAGACTGACAAATAGGAATGAGGGTATCATTGTGGAAAGAACATTTTGTTCTGTTTGTTTGTGCCTCAGTGTTCACATCTGTAAAGCGGGGCCAGCACTATCTAGCACAAAGTGCTTAACTCAGTGTTTGGCTCATGACAAGCAACAGATGGCACCCTGATATCATGGTTGGGGGTTGTTGTTAACGTTCCAGCAGATTTATCTCAAACCCAAGAGGTGAAACAAATATAACAAGGCAAGTTCTTGTACCACTGTGGCTCTGGGAGACAGGTTTTCTCGGGAACCTGTAGAAGCATAGCTAGGAGGGAGGAAGGCTTCTGTGTTGGTAGGCAAACAGAAAACTATGGTTCAGATTTTTTAAAGGAGAACTTCTACTGAAAGGAATAGATTTAAAACACACACACATAAGATTTTATCTTGTAGTCAGAACAGAAACAGTAGGAAAGGGAAACAGAAGAAAATAAAAGGGAAAGCAGATGAGGCAGATCCTATTAGGCTCCAGAAAACAGCCTTAGCCCTGCATGTGGGAGAAGAAGGACAGGGGGAATTTGAGAGGCAGACTTTAGTTTTGAAATCCTGGCAGGATCCACATGAAAGAAGCAGAGGAATGCCAGAGGGATGTTGAAACGGGACGTCAGAGGGAAGTAAAGACCCTGCTGCAGCAGGGAAAGTGATGGCCAGGAGAGATGTTTACACTCACGTCTAAGTAAGGGAAGTTACCCAAGGCCTGAGAAATTCATAAGCTAAAAAAGGCAAAGTTGTAAGGATAAGCACGCAATAGAGAAAATAGGGTTTTAGGAAATCCAAGGAGATAGGTAGTTGAGAATTATCACCCACAGTACCCCATTCCTGAAATCTGAGGACTTGGAGGTCAGGACCCTGGACAGAGCTCATGTAGATGTTGGCGTTGGAATGCCATGAATTCAGGGGACAGAGGGAAATAGGGCTTTTATTTGTTATTTTTTTATGTTTTTTTTTTCTTTTAGAGACAGACGAAGAGTACAAATGGGGGAGGGGGGGAGGGAGATTGAGAGAGAGAGAGAGAGAGAGAGACACACACACACACACACACACACACTCAAGCAGGCTCCATGCTCAGTGGGGAGCCTGATGTGGGGCTTGATCCCAAGACCCCAGGATCATGGTCTGAGCCAAAATCAAGAGTCGGACAATCAACTGACTGAGCCACCCAGGCGGTCCTGGCATTTTAAATATGTAAACATTCATTATGAGAAATAGTTACCAAAAGAAAGATGTCAAATTAGAGGCATCCCTATTGCACATTTCCAAACTTGGCTAGAAAAATAACTAACTATGATTAATGTTTACTGGGCACTAACTAGGTCCCAGGTGCTCTTGTAAATCCTTACATGGATTATTTAATTTCATATTTAGGGGTATGCATTTCACACATTTCAGTAGAAAAGGCAGAGGGGTGGTAAAATTTTTCTCCGGGATTTGAGAAGCATGACGTCACAATCAATTTTTTGATTGGAGATGTTTACTTGGGTTTTAAGTTCATAAGACTCCAATGACTCTGAACAATTGACCCAAATGTAGTGAAACTGAAATATCATTTTCTTTTATTTGCTCTGCTTTCCCTATCTGCTTGCTGCCCTTAAATAAAAATGAGATTTTTTATAGTCTATGGCTGTTAACAGCAATCAGATGGAAATTGTAAGAAGCATTTGTAGCATGTCTGGAAATCTCTCTTATTTTTTTGGAGGAGGAGAAGGAGGAGGAGCAAGATGCTATTGTACAAGGAAATTTGTGTTCACCATATGATCCTGGTAGCGCCAAAACTTTGTAAAGATGGGATATATGAGAGAAATGGGTTTTGAAGTATCTAACTTTAAGAGGCTAGAGGAATAATATTAGTTCAAAGGGGAAGTAGTAAGATTCCAATGGCCTAATATGGCAATCAGAATCTTACAAGATACCAGAGTGACGCATCTAGCCCTGATGAAGCAGAATGAGAAGTTTATGTGGTAGGAGAATTGACTTTGTATATTATTTGCATCTCTGGTGCTTCTCTGGAAATGGAACTGTTTGGAAAAAGGAAGACATATATGGTATAGTGTCAGCTTTAATGAAGGAATATTGAATGTATTTTACATTGCTAAGACCCTGTTGTATTTGGTCCATCCTATTGTTTCAAAAACATTGTATAACCCTCTCTTGGAGAGCTTGTGTGGATACATTACTGAGCGTAATTTGTACAAACGTATTGGACCATTAGCATTACCTCGAGATGTGGAGTAGAATCATCTGGAAAACTTTTCCAGAACTCCAAAGAAGGAGTTGAAATCACAATAAGTTCCAGGGCTCCTTATGGCTCCATCTTGACATGAGATCACATTTAGGTAATAATGTGTTTCCATTGTTTTGTATGCATACATTAGGCAAGGCAGTATTCAGCTTTTATTCATACATTACCTCACTTAATCCTTACAGCAACCCTCTGAGATAGGTCCTGTTGTTAAATCTGGTCCGGGCCACCTTTCATCTCCCCAATTTCACTCATGCCCTCCTAACTTTCTGACAATGCATCTCTCAGAGGGATCCATTTAGAATGCAAGTTATAGCAGGCCCCGTCTGTGTTCAAGCTCTTCCAAGAGCTCCTTGATTGTGATCAGCACAAAAGCCAAATTCTCCACTCTGGTCTACAAGTTCCCATATGATCAAATTCTTTAAAACCTTTCCAACCTCACCTTTTAATGTCCCCCTTCAGCCACACTGGCTTCTTCATTGTTTCCTGAATATGCTCCCATCCTAGGGCTATCTGGCTTTCTGGATGACATCCCCATCCAGATAACTACATGGCTAATTCACCTCCCCTTCCAATTTATTTGCTCAGGTGTCATCTTCTAAAGGAGGCCTATTCCAATCACTCTTGTTTTTTTTTTAAACATATTTAATTAAATATTCTGATATTTAAAAATTCAATCCCCCCACACACACCAATCTTCCTCATATCCTTTACTTTGCTCTACTTTGGCATAGCACTTAATTCGCATATTTATTGTATTTGTTATTCATTATCTATTTCCCTATACCTGTATGTCATTTACAAGAGAATAGACATTTGGTTTTGCTTTATTCAGTGATGTATCCCAAGCACCTAAAACGGTGTCTGGCACATAAAGATATTCAATAATCATTTGTGGAAAGAATAAATAGGTTCCACATTTACAATGAACAAACCATAAAACTATGACATTGAATGATTCAAGAACTTGTCCAAGGTCAAAACCCAGCATGACCCATAGAACCAGTGTACTTATCCCCTCAAAGAAACACAACCCTTCACCAAAATGTGAGATAAAGATGATTTCTATCAAAAAAATCCCTTTAATTCCAGGGGTTCCTGGGTGGCTCAGTCAGTTAACCATTTGACTTCAGCTTAGGTCATGATCTCACCGTTCATGGATGGGAGCCCTGTATCAGGCTCTATGCTGAAAGCTAGAGCCTGGAGCCTACTTCAGATTCTGTGTCTCCCTCTCACTCTACCCCTCCTTCTCTCTTTCTCTCTCTGTCTCAAAAATATATAAACATTACAAAAATTTTTAAATCCCCTTCACTCCATAAACTATCCCCATAGACTCCTGTCTTTTCTCCCTCTCGCATAGATATGGGTCTATGTCTTGCATATAAACAGATGATAGATGATAGATAGATAGATAGATAGATAGATATAGACGATAGATAGATAGATAGATAGATAGATAGATAGATAGATAGAAAATTACATCAGAAATTCCTCGCTCTTTCATAACTACCCTGACTTACACAAAAGGACCCAGACCCACCTTTTGAGGGAACTGGAGGCTGAGAAAGCATGAGGAGTGATTAATGTCAGAACACATAGTGGGGCAGAGAGGAGGCTCTGAATACTAACAAATCTTAATAGTTTTTCCTTTTAAACTTAAATTTTTCAAGTATTGTCTGTGTGTGCTCCTATGCTGATTCACTAGATCTGGGATGAGGTCTTATGCATGCCTCTGCCTAAGAAGCCCTAGGGTGAGAGCAGTCTCTGCGGTAACTGTGTTCTACTCTACAGTAACCCTGGAATGGCCTTAGTTGAACTAATGAACTGGTACACAATTAGAGACTTGTGACAAAGTCACAAAAAATGCAAGAACATTCATCACATTGACATATTCAGAGTCACTTGTATATATCGGAGAAGAACGTCACAGAAGAGCAGGGAAGAGTGTGCTGGGACTCCATCATTCTTTTTCCCTGGTTGAGGGCTTGGGGAGTGGACAGCAGCACACCTGGCTGATCAGCCCTGGTCAATAAGAGAATAGAGAATAGAAAATGTGGGTAGAAATTTCCAGCCCTCCTTTCAATCCCATCCCAAGAAAAGAGAGTTCCTATGTGGATTAGATCCAATTGGGTCATGATCCAAGAATGTAGCGTTGGTCAAAACATTCTTCCTTTCACGGACCATGCTTTCTGACATCTGACATTCCTCTACAGTTTGCTTCTCTGTCTTGTCAACATATTCATCTGCTGCTATTTCTAAGAGGAGGAAGCTCACCTTCCTCACTAGTTTTAGAAGCCAAGCAAGAAACAGATAGGGTGTGAGAGCAAGGGAAATCTGGGACAGCTACCTAGGAATCTTAAGACATGTTGCTGGAGATGGTTTACCCTATGCTGGGCTTTCTCAGTTCTGTGCAGACCAGAATAATTAAGTGTTAACCATGTAGAGTCCAACCCATCCAAATGACCTGGGTGTTCCCCAACCCCACTCAGCAGGAGGGCCTGGGGAACTATCACCCCTAGTTCCTGAACCAATTGGGACCATTGAAAGGGCCACCGAGACAGCTTTACCAGTGAGGTAGGGACTATAATCAGTTTTGTGGTCATAGATCTGATGTCTTTGTGCCTGAGGTGTGTCCTCAGCACCAAGAATTTGGTGAACCATTGGCTCCCTCACCCACACAAATATATAAACCTGGGGATCCTGAGCCCATACCAACTGGCTGACCATCTCCTTCCTATGTGGGACGGCATTCCCATGTTGCCATGTACCAATGGATCTCCTGATTCAAATCAGACTGAAACTCCAGGCCAGGATGCTGTCAGCCAGCCTGACATTGAATATCTTAGACTGTGGTCCTCATTCCTAAGAACTAACACTCTGAATATTGATGTCTACACAGTCAAACCCAGAATCAGATTTCTCCCCGCCCATTCACATACAACCCCTACTACTGGCTTCCTTCGCCTCTTCCACCACCCAGCAGTTAAAGCGGGGACCACTCAGAGACACTCAGTTCGCCCAGATAGAAGAAAGTCCCCCAGAAAGCCACAGATCATTCATTTCTGACCCTTCCCACATTTACGCTTCCTTCTCTTCATCCCAGGAGCCAGAGCCATCCAGCTGCCCAGATGGAAGGTTTCTCCTAGACGCGTCCTATGGAGTGCAGCGTCGCATGGGGAAGCTGACACAATGTCTTCAAACATTTTTAATTGCCCTGTCAAACTGACAATTATAGGACTAATTATTGAGGAGACAATACCAGATACACTGACTGAATCAAGTGTCAACTGAGCTTTTATGTAATTATGCAATTTAATGAATTGAAGGCTGCAGTAATGGACGATTGCTGGTTAATTAGGAACTCCCTTTATGCTAATAATGCCATTTATTTTCGACTCGTGGTATTTATTTTCAGCGTCTAAAGCATTGGACACATCTTCCTCTGACACTGGCATGTTGAGTGTTTTTCAGAGGGTTTGGCTGCCACTTGTGCTATTTATAGGCAGCAGATTTCTTCCATTCAATGAGTGAAGAGCTCCTGTTATATTAGAAGCAGCTCATTTTAGACCTAAATTTTAATAATGCTGCTGCTGGGTGAGGTTCTGTGTCTCCCTTCTCCTGAGATCTAAGAGAGAGAAATGTAAGAGGCTATGGCAGACGGTCCTCAGGGTGCAGCTCCATCAAGGTCAACTTATGCAAAGGGGCAAGAGTTATCCTTTTGTGCTTTATTCTGATTCCCTGACCCTCCGTATCTCCACTGCCTTCCTAGCGCATTTCATGACTGGAAAACAAGGTATAAAGCAATCGTTTTCAACCGGGGGCTATTTGGGCCCCCAGGGGACACTTGGCAATGCCCGGAGATGTGTCTGGTAGTCAAAGCTGGGAGCTTGCTAATGGCATCTAGTGGGTAGAGACCAGGGCTGCTCCATAACATCCTGTAGTGCACAGGACAGCCCCACCACAAAGAATTGTCTTGCTCCAAATATCAACAGGGCTGAGGTTGAGAAACCCTAGCACAGAGTATCAGTAATCAAGAAGCAAGTGGATTTTCGCCACGCCAGCTTCACAGAGGAAAACAAATATTTCGCAGCATCTAAAACACGACAGAACTGTCAAGAGTATGTGAAGTCGGCTCCACAAATTGTGAAACATGAGCCGCCGTTATGTTTGCTCTGCCACAGTAGGGAGACTCGGAGATTTTTTTCTCTCCCTTTATGAAAATAGAAAAGTGACGAGCACGTTCTCTTGGAAGAAGCCAGGGTCCTCGCCTTACTCTTTGGTCTCCAAACCCCCACCAACACAGACTTTGTCCGTGACAAAGTTGTTTGCGGGCTGGAGCAAAAAGAGAAAACAAAGGATGAATAGGGTCAGATTTTCATAATGCTAAATCCAGCCAATCTTTCCTTTTAAGACTTTATCTTTCCTGCTTTTCCAGAAGACACCTTGGGTTTTTGCCTGGACAGCATCCTTTTCCTCTCACTTTTTTTTAACGAATGAATGATCCCTCGTTCATTTTCAGTCTGTTGGCTTGGATGGTGTTGCACTCGTTCCTACAGTCCACGGCGGGTATAAGATCCAAGTCCTCAGCCAGCTGTGAGAGGCCCAGGAGTCAGCATGGGACTATTGATGGGGTAAATGGATCCTACTCTTGTCTGCTGGGATGGAGCTGGGAACCATGCAAACCTAGAGCTGACTGAAGCCATCTTCCTACCCCAAGGATAAAACTTGCCCGAGTGTGTAATCAGCACAAGGAAGGAAAAGAAGAAGGAGGAGGAGAAGAAGAGGAAAGAGAAAGAGAAAATTTATCATATCATATCATATCATATCATATCATATCATATCATATCAATCATATCATCATCTGAGATTTTGTTCCAGCCATTTCTATAGCCTGACAATTGCCCAACTCCTCAATATCATGGATCAATGAATTAACCTCTGGTTTGAGCATCACCTCTTCATTCTCCTTTGGCCCCTCCTCCTTTGCTGAGCCCCTAGACGCATTGCTGCTTGGGGTTCTACCCCAGGTCCTCCTTTGTCCCCACTCTTCCCCTTCTTCAGTGAGCTTCTGCCCTCACCTCTTTCCTCAGCTATCATCCATGTGTCGAGAACTCTCTATCTCATCTCCTTAGGTTTCATCTCTGTCCAAACGTCACCACTGCCTATGAGACATCTCCCCTGGAAGTCCCACCAACACACAAAGCCCACCTAACTGCTGACCCTCACTTCCCCTCCACCCTTTCTTCCCCTGCAGTTGTTGTCATATGGATAGATGTTGTCATATCCACCAGTGATCTGGACCCAGATCAAGAAATGGGTGCCCTCCTCCCTGAAATCTTCCCTTTTTCTCCCCTGTGCTGTCCTGACTCTGCCATCACTTTGCCTTTGGCTCCCTCACCTCTATCCCTCCCTTACTCCTTTATAGATCATATTCTTCACCAAATACACATTCACACACACACACACACACACACACACACACACACACCACGCTGCCAGCTCTGTTGTAATGCCTTCTTATCCCCTCTTCCTGGAAGCCTTCTCAGGCTGCCTGGCATGAGTTGGGTGTCCCTCTATTATACTCCCAGCACACATCTCCTTTCATTGAAATTATTTACTTAGATATTAACTACAGTCCCTGAGCTTCCTATATAGCAAGCAGTTTACCCAAATCATCCTTAATACTCATGGCATTTCCTCAAAGGAAGGCATTAATATGTCCATCCTAGATTAGAGAGCTTGAATCAGTGGCTCAAAGTCAGGAGCCAGGGAAGAAGTAGGACTAGGATCTGAGCCGGGCAGATCTGGCCGCAAATCCAGGCAGGTATTGACCACAACCCCACCTGCTGTTCAGTCTCCCAACTTGAAAAATTGGGTCTCTGTGGAGTCTGTAACTGCCATCTCTGTGGAATCTGTCCCCGCCAGCCAGGAATGCTGGGTGTCAGTGAATGGGTGTCAGTGAATGCCGGGACTGGTTTAATTAATCAAAGAATGAATGAATATTGTGCTTTGTTTTTTCTTCGGCAAAAGGCAGGGTTGGGTCACAGTTAATTTTCAAATTCTATGACACGGTAATTCTAACAAACCCTATCCAGTTAATAACCTGCAAAAATAAGTGACTCATCTGTTTCTGTCCTTGTATCAGTCATTTTCCATCTAAAAGCAGCTTGATCATGTGCAGTTTGCATTGTCCAAGGAGAGATGCAAAGTGAATCAAGCTCTTAGAAATCACTTTCTCTGCCTTCATTCCTTCCCACCTCAAAAGTCTTGGTCAATGAAACAGATGGCACTCAAAGTTCCAAATCACCTGGCCCTCCTCCTTCTAATACCTCATCCTTCTTAAAAAAAAAAAAAAAAAAAAAAGCACAGAGAACCCCCCCCCCCAAAAAAAACTATATCTATGACAAAGACTGTAGAAAAATGATGTCTGCTTGCTAGATTGGCACTGTCTTCTTTTCTAACAGCAGATTTGAAGCAGATCTAATTAGCTGGGTTCAGACCAGAAACGAGAATTCGAATTGCATGGTTTGCACCTTCTCAGAGTGAGGGTGACAATTATGATATATTTCATGTTAATAACCTGAATGGATCCAAGTGCAAAGCATGCTGGGATTTCAGCAGCATGGGTTGGTGGGAAGTGGAGAAGCCCAAGGTGGATGGGTTGGGAGATAAGTAAAACCCTAGTGCTTCTCCCAAGGACATTAACCGTGGTACAAACATACACAGACCAAAGTTCCCTACTGTCTGGGGCTCTAGTCCAGCCAAGCATCAAATCCAAGAATGTCCATGGTAATTAGTGGATAAAGGCAGCAGGATCCCGGGTGACAAGTGGCACTTAAAGTCTGGTGTGGGGGAGAAGATCATAATTCCTGTTCATTTATGGCACAACTTTGGTAAATGGCAAAGAGAACAGGAAACAGAGTCCTACATCCTAGGTGGAAGAGGCTGGTAAAATCCAGAGAGAATCCACATAGCAGAACCAAAGTCAGAGGGATGAACGAACAGGGTAGCATTGCAGTCCAGCAGACAAGCAAAGAAACGGGCAGAAAAATAAGGTCAAGGTGGCAGAGCAGGGGTCGAGGAAGGCAGGAGAAGGGTGGTAAACACCAGTGCCCATGGAGGACAGGGAAGGATTCTCAGTGAGTCAGGGAGCCCAGCGGAGACTGGTGACCTGGGAAGTCCGTGTCCCAAATAAGGGACCAGCTGCTACTCAGCACCAGCCCACTGTTGGCACATGGGACTAGGACTCCAACCTTCCCAGGTCTTCCGGTTTTTCAAGAGAAGCCAGAAATCTAGAGTTTGTATGAATACCCCACACATTTGAAATGCTGGCAACTGGTTTCACGTATTTTATTGATTGATTGACTGATTGATTGATTTTAATATATGAAATTTATTGTCAAATTGGTTTCCATACAACACCCAGTGCTCATCCCAAAAGGTGTCCTCTTCAATACCCATCACCTACCTTACCCTCCCTCCCACCACCCATCAGCCCTCAGTTTGTCCTCAGTTTTTAAGAGTCTCTTTTGCTTTGTCTCTCTCCCACTCTAACCTCTTTTTTTTCCCTTCCCCTCCCCCATGGGTTTCTGTTAAGTTTCTCAGGATCCACATAAGAATGAAAACATATGGTATCTGTCTTTCTCCGTATGGCTTATTTCACTTAGCATCACATTCTCCAGTTCCATCCACGTTGCTACAAAGGGCCATATTTCGTTCTTTCTCATTGCCACGTAGTACTCCATTGTGTATATAAACCACAATTTCTTTATCCATTCATCAGTTGATGGACATTTAGGCTCTTTCCACAACTTGGCTATTGTTGAGAGTGCCGCTATAAACATTGGGGTACAAGTGCCCCTATGCATCAGTACTCCTGTATCCCTTGGGTAAATTCCTAGCAGTGCTATTGCTGGGTCATAGGGTAGGTCTATTTTTAATTTTTTGAGGAACCTCCACACTGTTTTCCAGAGTGGCTGCACCAGTCTGCATTCCCACCAACAGTGCAAGAGGGTTCCCGTTTCTCCACATCCTCTCCAGCATCTATAGTCTCCTGATTTGTTCATTTTGGCCACTCTGACTGGCATGAGGTGATATCTGAGAGTGGTTTTGATTTGTATTTCCCTGATGAGGAGCGACGTTGAGCATCTTTTCATGTGCCTGTTGGCCATCCGGATGTCTTCTTTAGAGAAGTGTCTATTCATGTTTTCTGCCCATTGCTTCACTGGATTATTTGTTTTTCTGGTGTGGAGTTTGGTGAGCTCTTTATAGATTTTGGATACTAGCCCTTTGTCAGATATGTCATTTGCAAATATCTTTTCCCATTCCATTGGTTGCCTTTTAGTTTTGTTGGTTGTTTCCTTTGCTGTGCAGAAGCTTTTTACCTTCATGAGGTCCCAATAGTTCATTTTTGCTTTTAATCCCCTTGCCTTTGGGGATGTGTCAAGAAGAAATTGCTGCGGCTGAGGTCAGAGAGGCCATTTCCTGCTTTCTCCTCTAGGGTTTTGATGGTTTCCTGTCTCACATTCAGGCCCTTTATCCATTTTGAGTTTATTTTTGTGAATGGTGTAAGAAAGTGGTCTAGTTTCATTCTTCTGCATGTTGCTGTCCAGTTCTCCCAGCACCATTTGTTAAAGAGACTGTCTTTTTCGGATTGGATATTCTTTCCTGCTTTGTCAAAGATGAGTTGGCCATACTTTTGTGGGTCTAGTTCTGGGGTATCTATTCTATTCCACTGGTCTATGTGTCTGTTTTTGTGCCAATACCATGCTGTCTTGATGATGACAGCTTTGTAGTAGAGGCTAAAGTCTGGGATTGTGATGCCTCCTGCTTTGGTCTTCTTCTTCAAAATTATTTTGGCTATTCGGGGCCTTTTGTGGTTCCATATGAATTTTAGGATTGCTTGTTCTAGCTTTGAGAAGAATGCTGGTGCAATTTTGATTGGGATTGCATTGAATGTGTAGATAGCTTTGGGTAGTATTGACATTTTGACAATATTTATTCTTCCAACCCATGAGCAGGGGATGTTTTTCCATTTCTTTATATCTTCTTCAATTTCCTTCATAAGCTTTCCATAGTTTTCAGCATACAGATCTTTTACATCTTTGGTTAGATTTATTCCTAGGTATTTTATGCTTCTTGGTGCAATTGTGAAGGGGATCAGTTTCTTTATTTGTCTTTCTGTTGCTTCATTTTTAGTGTATAAGAATGCAACTGATTTCTGTACATTGATCTTGTATCCTGCAACTTTGCTGAATTCATGTCTCAGTTCTAGCAGACTTTTGCTGGAGTCTATCGGGTTTTCCATGTATGATATCATGTCATCTGCAAAAAACGGTTTCACGTATTTTAAGACACTTTGTAGACCAAACAAAACTGTCTGTGGGCTAAATACGAAGCCACAGGCTCCCTGTTAGAGACTTTGGCAGCAAGGGCTGGTAGGAGCTCAGGGCTGCCCCCCAGAACAGGGGATATCAGCTCCACAGCGACAGCACCCATATCAGAAGTGACACCTGCTAATAACTAAGGATTCGATGGCTAGGCTCTACTTGGGGTACGAGGGCCGCGAGCATCTTCAGATGAATCCTTAACAACTTCAGACATGTAAGACAGGAGGGTAAGGCTCTCACTGAGTCCCAACCCACAGGGTTAAGGGGAGGGATACTGGGGAAACTGGTACCGTGTGTGAACGCCAACACAGGAGGACTTGCTCTTGACTGCCTCTTAAAAATTACTAAATAACTGTAGAAGGTTCTGAAGGCTTCCACCTCCATCCCCTCACCACCCACCCCACTCGCCACCTTTGAGCAGGCCCACGGGACCCCACTCGACACTGCCACGCAGGCATGTGCAGCACTGCTCGCCCTTCTTGTGCAGGCACGTGGGGCCTGCCTCCTAGAGTCTGCTCCCCGGCACACCTATGTGCATCCACATCCTGGTCTCGGAGCTGCTCCTGAGCCAGCCTCACGCAGTAGTCGTCAAGCGTGAGGACCCTATCTTAGCGGCAGGGGGTTGACTAGACGGCTGACGCCAACGATCCTACGGATTGCAGAAGTTCTTGAAACAAGAGACTAGGTGTCATGTGTTTTTCCGGGGATCCTAGGAGTAAATCCTAGGTTGCAATGTTGACTCTGTCAACCCTAAAGAATCTTCTGGATTTAACGATCTGGTTGGGCTGTTTCTCTCCCTCTCCGAGCCGTGTCTGAGCCAGGGGCATACAGCGTACTATTTTTAGGTATTTCTGCCTCCGGTTTCTGCATGAGTGAGTCCTCAAGTACCCGAGGGAAGATCCCACTTGAAAGAGGCTGAACTGATCCTTTCTGTGAAGGGACAGAGACACTGGTGAGGCAACTACTGCTCTTCCCGGGACCGAACTTTACAAGATCTGTTATAGGATAAGGTTCGTCTGCGAAGATGGGTCGCTGTCACCCATCACCTACCTGGGCTCAGCCGACCCACAGACAGCGAAGAAGGGCCCTCCGGCAGCCAGATGCTGTCACGAGCCCATCTGTTCCCTCTAAGACTGCTTAGTCATGGGCTCCACAGAATTCGAACAAACTTCGTTTTCTGATCTCCTTCGGAGCTCGTAGAAGAGACTTTGGAGGTGGGGACCTAGGAGTGGCAGGTGACGTTGACAGCAGGGGCCCACAGCGGAGAGGAAGAGCAAACAGCCATGTGGGACAGGTGGGAGACACACACACACACACACACACACACACACACACACACACAGTTTCTCTGGTTCCCAACCACACGGCAAGAGGACGACAGAGCAGGAGAAGTGCCCTCCAGCCTGAGACACAAGCTATGGCCACAGTGACAAGGGCACAAGCAAGCCACTTACAGCAAGTGGGGAAACCACGCCCACACCTCTACCACACACACGCTGGGGGCCTGTCATCAGAGGCCAAATCTTGAGCTCCTGTCAGGCCCAGGACACGCCAAGTAGCAATAGTAAGAGTCTCCTGCCTCCGTTTACGCCACCCTCGTCTGAGCCCCATCCCCCAGGGGGGACGGGAAGTGACACTATCCGCTGCCCTGATGCACCAAGTAGAACGTCTCACACTCCCGTCCACACAGTCCTGCTGTCTTCTCGACGCCCAAGTCCTAAGGGGATGCGGTCCCACGCCGACCCCCCTTCCTCGCCAGAGAGCTGAAAAGCTCCCAAGTGAAATCCTTCACAAGAATTGAAAGCAGGTGGTACAAACAGCACCTGACGGAAGGAATTCTTGAGACAGGACCCAGGAAACGTGTTGATCATAACCTTTCCAGAAGCAGAGTCAGAAGGAGAACTTTCTGTTTCCAATTATACAAAGTGACAGGAGGAAAATCCTGGCAAGCATTGTCTAACTGCTTCGCTGTTCAGCTCCCTACCTCTGAGGGCACGCCAGACCTTCGAGAACACACCCCATGTTCTCATCTGCCTTAGCTGCTGCTACCTGAGTCAGAAAGTTCGAGGTCGTGAGTTGCATGCCGCTGGAATGCTGTGAGCAGAGTCAGGACAACTCCTTGCCAAGGCAGGGTGATCGTGTGGGCTTGGGGTGTGGCACTGTTCCCAGTCAGAGGTTCTCAAACGGGGCCGTGCACCAGAGCCTTCTGGAAGATGTGATATTTCCAAACTACACGTCAGAATCTCTGCGAGTGTGTGTGATATTTTATGCTTCTCAAGCAATTCTAATGGAGCTGGTCCTTGGACCAGAATTCGAGACTCCTTCCCTTGGGTGATTCCTAAATTTTTCTTTCAACCTGGCTATGCCGTGCGTTGAGTCACTGTGTTGACTTGTATTCAGTCGAACCACGGGAGATTGATTTTCGAAGGCAACACCCTGTGATTCAATATGTTCCTAGGCTGAAACACGGAGATCTCCTCCTTTGCAAAACGAAGGATGTTGGACTAGATCACTGGGTCTCACACACTGTGTTAGGCATGGAACCCCTTCTTCAAACAAAACCAGAGGTCAACCATTTCCAGAAAAATTTAAGAGATGATAACTTGAAAACGCCCTCTTAGAATCAAACACCTAGAAATCAGGGATAAATATGATAAACATCCTTTTAAATGCATGCCCTCACTCACAAAAAAGTACGAGGAGTCCCTGGGGAGGGGGGGGCAGTGCAAGTGAGGAGGGGAGACAAGAGCTGAGATGATACTGCCTTTGTTCATGGAATGTATGGCCTGTGTGATGATCAGAGAGGATGGGTTCACGCATGTGGAGGAACTGAAGATAAGGTTTGGGACACAGGAAGGGAGGGGACTGGGCCATAGATGTATGCTAAAATAGGAGAGGTCGAGGGGCTACATCCCAGAGAAGACACGAACCAGAACGATAGTACCACCAGCACAGGGAGATGACAAGGAAGCCTCTGTGAGGAACCTCACAGAGGTTTAGGTCTGAGTTTGCCCCGGACTCCCCTGATCAACGAACATTAAAACCAGCCCCGAGTTGTTGCTATCCCCTGGGCAACCTGAAAGGAGCAAAAATAATATTGCTCTGGGCAGACATGCCACCACACTAGACCACACAGGATTCCCACGGATAAAGCTCTACTGAAGATAAGTTCCCAACCCAACAATCACAGTATGAAGAGGAAACAACGCACCATAAGCGAGAGCCAGAAGACACTAGAACCACCAAGAGTCTATATGCAATGATAGATTGGTGCAACCACCAGAGAAAATGGCTCTACGAAAATAGAGCTAACATATGACCCAGCAATTTCACTTCTGGGTGTATATCCGAAGGAAATAAAATCACTCTCTCAAGAAGACATGTGTCTGCACCCCCCCCCCCCCGATATTCACGGCAGCATTATTTATAGTAGCCAAGCCATGGAGACAACCTAAGTGTCTAACGAGGAATGAATAAAGAAAGTGTGATCACACACACACACACACACACACACACACACACACTGAAATATTATTCATCCACAAAAAGACGAAATCCAGCCACTTGCGACAACATGGATGGAACTTTAGGGCATTTTGCTAAGGAAAACAAGACAGAGAAAGACAAATACCGTCTGATCTCATTTATGTCTGTAATCTAGAAAATCCAAACTCCTAGATACAGAGGACGGATTGGTGCTTGCCAGAGGCAGGGTTGGAGGAAATGGATGAAGGTGCTTCAAAGGTAAAAACTTCCAGTTATAAGATAAATAGGTTATGGGGAAGCAATGCACGGCACGGTGACTCCAGCTGCAACCCTGCATCATCGTGTACTTGAAAATTGCTAAGAGAGTAAACCTTAACAGTTTCCACTGCAAGACAAAAAACTTGTACCTATGTGAGCGATGGACGTTAAGGAAACTTAACGTGGTGACTATTTTACAATCAAACCATTATGTTGCCCACCTTGGACTAATACAATATTACGTGTCAATTACATCGCAATAAAACTGGAAACAGTTTACAACAAAAGTTAGGTGCCCAAGAACGTTAGATCACAGATCTTTGCAACGCAAACTATCAGAGGTCTGACACCTCATCCCAGTGTGTGTACCTCAGATACAGGAAGAGTTAGCTAAGTAAAAAGGGGAGGGGTCCCCCAGGGCACAAGTCGCATATCACCGCGTGAGAGGGAGCCTAGGAACTGCCATCTCCCACAAGGAGCATAGGCTGCAAACATGATCTCCCTCTGGCTCTCTCTCCTTCCCTTCTTTCCTTTCCCCCTGCCTCGCAAAGAGGTACCGATGATGGTTCGTCATCCTGAGACCTGTTTTACCTCCCTCCTCTGCCATTTAGTCTCTATAACTCGGGGAAGGTCTCTTCAACTTCCTCAGTTTCCTCATCTGTTAAATGGGTATGTCTTACCCCGGGGTGGGGGGGGGGGGTGTACCAGTGGGAAACAATAAAGTTCAGCTGAGTCTGAAAGAGAGTGATTTTTTTTTTTAAGGCTGAAAGGATCGTGACCACAGTGTGGGTCATCTGCCCCCCACCCCACCCACCCATTGTGGTCCACACTCTACTCTTCTTTGCTCTGCCCTGTGGCCCAGGAGGCTGCCCCTGGGACTGCCTCTCCCTGCTCCCTTTCCCCCCCCCACCGCCTTCCAGTTAGGAAGACAGCAAAGTCGGGGTTGGGGCACACCCTCTCTCCTCTTCCTCCTGGACCCGTCCCACTACAACTATACTCTATGGCTCCTCCTCGACTCTAGATCTTTCTGGGCTCCCGTTTGTGTCTTCCTCCATTTGTGCCTTCAATGCTAGGAGTTCTCACCGCAGCGAGCACTGGCTGCCTCCCCAGCCCAGCCCTGCTCGCACCTGCTTTGAAACTCCGTCCTTCCCATCACTGTGTGCCCCCCAAGGAGCTATGTGTCCTGCTCTCCCCCTGACTGAGCTGACCCTTCAGAATGAAGCTAGGTCCTTCTCCTCCAGAGAGGAGAAATCCGCTTGTCTGTAGAAGTGCATTTATTTAGACTATTGTACCTGCCCGGTTCCGTTGCTTAACCTTACTGGGTCTCAGTTTTTGCCTCTGCAAAATGGCCATAAATATCTCATCTCTTTCACTCACAAAGGGAAAATCTGAATATCCCTGAAAACACCCCCAATTAAAAAGAAATGTTTCCTGGGGGCACCTGGGTGGTTCAGTCGGTTAAGCATCTGACTCTTGATTTCAGCTCAGGTCGTGATCTCACGGTTCGTGAGTTCGAGTCTCACGTAGGGCTTTGCAGTGACAGCATGGAGCCTGCTTGAGATTCTTTCTGTCCCTTTCTCTCTGCCCCTCTCCTCCACTCATGTTCTCTCTCTCTCTCTCTCTCTCTCTCTCTCTCTCTCTCAAAATAAATGAATAAACAAAAAGCAAAACCAACCAAACAAAAAACAAACGTTTCCTGCTGGAAAGGGAATTTCAGTCCCACATCTTTGTGGGTTCCTGTCCTATCAAGTTCGGAGGACAGAGAGAGGAGAGGAAGAATTTGTAGCTTCTGAAAAAGAGAATATTTTGAAAGACTGAAGCTTCTTAATTCTTCATTGTGGAGAGAAAATTGGGCCCTAAATTATTTATCGTATTTTAAATTCACTGACAGAAGCAGTTTTGAAAACTTTGCTGTCCTTTTTTGAAAATAATTAACCTACTTAAGTGTTTTAAATCTTTTAAAATATTTCCTATTAAATGGTAAAACGAGGGGGGGAATCATGTTGACGGGAACAGGCTATTCAGAGGGGAGGGGAGGGGAATCTAGGATCCTTTTCATCCAGGATCCTTGGGTAGGGACCAGAGGGATACAGGCTCATTCTGGCCTTGACCTCTTTACGGGGTCAATCTTATTCAGAACTGGTGAACGGTGGGGGAGAGACTGAGTTCAGTGGAAAGAAGTAGGACTCCTTAAGACCTGGGTTCCAGGCGAAGCAAGCCCATTGGTTGCAAATAGAAAACCCGGTAGAAACCAGCGTGAGCAGAAAGATGACAAGTTCCTTTACCCAGAAGGCCCTTGGTAGGGCTGGCTTTAAGAAGCCAGTCAGTGCACCTGTTCCCCTGGCCACAGTGATGGCTTCAGAAATGTGCATATGCGACCCGATCCAAGAGAATGAGGTATAACGCACCTTTGCCTCTGAACGCAGCCTACTGGGCTTCTGGAAGGGGAAAAGCGGGTGCACGTTTGCCCCGGGACGTATTTCCCTGCCTCTCATCTCTCCACCCTTCTTCCCCTGAAAGAATCACACAGTTTCTTCTCGCAGGAACAAAACATCAGCCTTGTAGATCTTTGCATTTCTGTTGACTCTGCTTTGCGTGGTCGCTGGGGAAGTAGAGTGTTTCCTGAGCATCGGGAGGGACCTCTGAAGGTAAAACAAGAATGAGTTGCACACCCCCACCGTACTCAGGCACAAGAAATACCGGCTCATTTCCCTTTGTCCCAATCATCCAATTCAGCGGGACTCTGACTGCTCGCCTGGAAGGAAGCTCGGCCTCAGTGATCAACGGGGCTCCTTGCCCAGCTCCCCGAAGGATCGGACCAGCGACCGAATTTGTGCCAAATGAAAATGTGGGGTCTGCCGTTCAAAGGTTATCGAGAATTTTAAGATGGCAACAGAAATGCATTCGACCAAGCGCCAGGGTCTCGGTGAGGGGCTCTGCGTAAATGCACAGGTCGCAGGCCCGCAAGGCTGGTCTTGCCTAAATGTGGGTTCCTTTGGCAACTCCTCGCGGCCCCTCGAAGCTGTCCGTCCATACCTCAGCGTCTCAGCCCAGTGCCCCTTGATCAACCACGTGGCCATTCTGCATCTCAGTCGGCCACTTCCCAAGGGAACTGCTAGGAATCAGCGTTCAAGGTTCTGATGCAGCCGACCCCCAAACCCTGTCCCCAGCCCACATCTTTGGGAAACGCTCTCCCGACTGAGGTCGCTTCTGTCTCCACACCCCAGGCATCCCTGCAGCTCTCCGCTCTACCCTTGGGCAGAAGAAGCCCCAGGTTGCTCAGACTCAATTAAAAGTGTCCTTGCACATCAATTTTGAGGAGAAGGGAGGCAGGTAATCCTCATTTTTTCTTTAACAGCAGCAAAAACATAAAGCACACAGTACTAACTCAATACATTATCCTGCAGGGGAGTGACATGGTCAGATTTATGGCCTATAAAGATCTCTCTGGCCACAGTGTAGAAAATAGATTATGTGTGTGGGGTAGGGGTGGGGGAACCAAGAGGGAATGTGGAAATACCAAATAAGAAGCTGTTTCAGAGTCCGAGAGAGAAACAGCAACGGCCTGAAGCGCCAAGGTAGATAAATGGAAACATCTGGAAGGTATTTAGAAGATCGTGGCAGATATTAGCAGCTTCCTGCTCCAGGACCCACTCTCTCGATTACTAATAAAATCCCAAATAAGTCCTGGCTGGCAAGGTGCGTGTTGAAAACCGCTCACTTCCCAAACTTCCTTGCAGACGAGGGCTCTCACGCAATTTGGTCTTGGCTAATACACATGCGCCAGAAGACGGCGGGTGAAGTTTCTGGGTTTGAAAGGAAACAAGGGGCGCCTGGGTGGCTCGGTCAGTTCAGCGTCTGACTCTTGGTCTTGGCTCCGGTCATGAGCTCACGGTTCGTGAGTTCGAGCCCCGCATCGGGCACCGTGCTGCCGATGGGGAGTCCGCTTGGGATTCTCTCTCCCTCTCTCTCTCTGCCCCTCCCCTGCTCTTCTCGCATTTTCCCTTCATGCTTGACCCTTTGTCCTGGAATCTGGAACAGAATTCCAGAATTCTGGGTGCTGGAATCTGGGTGCTATTTCAGGAGGCGTGGCAGCCACTTCGGGGCCATGAGGTAATAGGCATAAGGCCAAATTCCATAGGCTGGGAATGGTAGAAAGACAAGGCAGAGAGAGCCTAAGATACGGACAGTACCACAGAACTGCTGAATAAGCCACAGGATGACTCCCTCCAGATTTCTGGTTACTTGAGAAAAAGGAAACCTCTCTTTTGTTCGGTCAGTGTAATTAAGCTTTCTATTACATGCTTTAAAATGCAATCTCTAATTAATCCAGATATGAACACAGTAAGACGTAGGGTAAATTGTGGCAGGGGAATTCAGAAGTGGGCAGCAATGCCTCGGGAGGACCCCAGCCAAACCCACCGCACAGACTCCAAACCAACCGTAAAGCAACATTAAGCCAAATGTGAAGCTCAGAGAAGCTGTAACATTTAACAGGGAGAGATATATTTAGGTCATAAACCTATTTCCTCCAAAATATTAAATCAACAGAAGGAGTACCCTCCACCTCTCCAGGCCAGTGTGTTTATGAGCAGAGAGGGGATTCTGACCCAAAGCTCTGGCAAAGAAAGTGGGTTTACGCAAAAGCCCGAGGGCGGCATCGCACCGGGCGTTTCACGGAGCACAGGGTTTCAGGGTTTGGAGTCATAAATATCTGGGTTCCAATCCCAGCTCTGTCATGCTAGTCGTGTGACCCTGAGAGTGAAGTGACCCTGCCAAATGACTTTACCACTCGAGACTCAGTTTCCTCACCTACAAAATGGGGCTTGTGATAGGGACATTCCACAGCATTGTCTTGAGAATTAAAACAATTAATGCCTAATAAGTAACTAGCCGAATCTGGCACAGAGAAGTTGTCATAATAATTCAGATTCCCTAGGAGGTGCCTGGGTGGCTCAATTGGTTAAGCCACCGACTTCAGCTTGGGTCATGATCTCACGGTTCATGGGTTCGAACCCCCGCGTCGGGCTCTGTGCTGACAGCTCGGAGTCTGGAGCCTGCCGGGGATTCTGTGTCTCCCTCTCTCTCTGCCCCTCCCCAGCTCGTGCTGTCTCTCTGTTTCTCTCTCTCTGTCTCGAAAATAAATAAAACATTTTAAAAAATTTTAATTAAGCTTCCTTCTTTCCATTTCCTAGATTTCTCCCCGTCCTCACCTACCGCTAAAGACTGAACTAACCAAGGCAAAGCTCAAACCCTTCCGGGAATAAAAATGGCATTACCCCATTTTACAAAGAAACAAGACTCAGATCATTACAATGCAGACAAGGACCCAGGTCTTCTGCCTTCCAGCCTCGTTATGCTCTGTCAGCCTCCGGAGGCTGCTTCTATTTTTTTTTTTTTAAGTTTATTTATTTTTGAGACAGAGAGAGACAGAGCATGAACGGGAGAGGGTCAGAGAGAGAGGGAGACACAGAATCGGAAGCAGGCTCCAGGCTCTGAGCCATCAGCCCAGAGCCCGAGGCGGGGCTCGAACTCACGGACCGCGAGATCGTGACCCGAGCCGAAGTCGGACGCTTAACCGACTGCGCCACCCAGGCGCCCCAGGCTGCTTCTATTTAAAGCCTCCCCAATGACAGTTCAGAAGTCTGGGCTCAGATGGCAGATGCTGGGACAGAGCCCGAGGAGTGCAGAGGGGACCTGAAACCATGCACCGGGCTGCATTCCTGCGGGAAGGCTGCACACCTTTGATTCCGTGTCTATTTTTGAAGGCTGGTGAGATACACCACGGCTCTTAGAGACGACCGGCTCTCCACCAAATCCAGTGTTCCTCCCTCCCACGCACCAGGAATACTACAATTCCCAGACTCCCTTGCAGTGGGTGTGGTCACAAGAAAGGGTAAGAGTCCGTCCAATGAGAGCAGACACGATGGGAGCCGCTTCCAAGTCTGGTCCACAAAGCCTCCCAGGCTTCCCTCTGCGTTCCCTTTTTTCCCTTCTGCCGGATGCTTAGGCGTGTTATAAGACCCTAAGGGAAGGGGGAGCCAGAAGTGGAAACAGTCCGCGTCTCTGGACGGTTCTGGGCAGAAAAGCTGCCCGCGTGATCTGAACGCTTAAGCAAGGCTGTTCCATAAATGAAAACTACACGTCCGAGGTGTTGATTCGTTACATGTTGGGGGCTGTCCGTTAGGGCAACGCACCCTAGTCTACCCTAACTGTAGACTGGCACACCTATGCCAAACACTGAAATATGCTGCCAACGTGCGTATGTCCAGGGAGATTCTAATGTTCAGTCATTTTTTAACTTTTATGATTTTGATATTTTTGGGACCTTAAAAAATCGGCAATTCTTGCACAAACTAGAGCGATCAGAATTACAAGTCTATGTGCGGTAAAAACTGAGTTTCCTTTCTCTCCCTAAGACCAGTGGTCCGGCTTCTCTTCCCCAGAAGCAACCACAATAACTAAGTTCTTGGATATTCGTTTAGAAATGTTATCTATCTATCTATCTATCTATCTTTCCATCCATCTATCTATCCAGATCTAAATATATAACAGAGATCACCAATCTTCTTGGTGTCTAACATATATGTTGGATTGTATATATAAAATTAAAAACAATTTTTTTAAGTTTATATATTTATTTTGAGGAAGAGAAAGAGAGCACAAGCAGGGGAGGGGCAGAGGGAGAGAGAGAATCCCAAGCAGGCTCTGCACGGTCTATGTGGAGCCCGACACAGGGCTCAAACCCATGACACTGTGAGATCGTGACCTGAGCCGAAATCGAGAGATGGATACTTAACCAACTGAGTCACCCAGCTGTCCCTGTGTGACTGTGGGTTTTGGACATCACCTTACTTCCGCACATAAAGAATTTTTAAATGGATGGACCACAGTCCATTATACGGATACACTGTTTATTATTTTAACAACTTTGTTACTAAGAGATCTTTATGTTGTGACATTTGGCTAGTTTGCCAAGACGTTGACATTGCAAACAACGCCAGAGTGAACATCCCAGCACATATACATCTTCATAAATGTCCTATCAAGACATTCCTGGGTCAGGTTCTCTGAGTATCATGTCTTCTGGTATTGTTTAGTATTTGTATTGGGATATAACTGGCACGTAACGAACTTCACATATTTAGGGTATACAGGTTGATAAGTCTGACATAGGCACACGTGTGAAACAAAGACAAGATAATGAATAGACCCTATGCTTCCAAAAGTCTCCTCATCCCCTTCGTAACCCCTCTGACAGCCATTCCCAAAGCACCACTGGTTTGCTTGCTGGCAAAATATAGGCACCCATGTGAGTGAGGGAGGGGCAGAGAGAGAGGGAGGGAGAATCCCAAGCAGGCTCCGCGCTGTCAGCACAGAGCCCAACTCGGGGCTCAATCTCATGAACCGGGAGATCACGACCTGAGCCGAAACCAAGAGGCAGGTGCTTAACTCAGTCACCCAGGCACCGCTATGCAATTATTTTTATATTAATCTGTAGGGTTGCATGTGGCAATAGCTCATTTCCTTTTTATTGTCAAATAGTATTCCGTTATATGGATATACCACAATTTGTTTATCCTTTCCCCTGATGGTGGACGTGTGGTTTATTCCCAGCTTATGGCTATAACGAATATGTAATGAATGCTTGCGGCAAAGCCTGTATATGGGCATGTGCTTGTTAGGACGTACATAGGGATGTAACGAGCTCATGATTACTGGCTCATCTCTTTTCTTCTCTGAATTGTGTCCGTGTGTTTATTCCGCCTCAAGTCCCTTTTCATCGCATGATTTGCAACTACTTCCTTCTGACATGTGGCTTGTCTTCTCACCGTCTTAACAATGTCTTTCAAAAAGCAGACGCTCAAATTTATGGAGCCCCCTCATCGATTACTTACTTTTAGGGACACTGCTTTTGGTATCATGTCTAAGAAATATGGCCTAACCCGAGATCACCAATTTCCTCAGACATTTTCCTTAGGAGGTTTTACAGTTTCAGGTTTTCCGTTTAAGAGTGCGACCCACTTTGAGTTAACTTCTGCGCAAGGCATACGTTATGTATGGAAATTCACCTTTTACTCTGAATATCCGATTGTTCCACCGCCGTTCGTTGAGTAGATACATATCCTTCCCCTGAAACTGCTGTTCCCATATTCAACTAACTACGTACGTGTTCGGGTGTTTCTGGAGTCTCTGTTCTCTTTCATTGGTCTATTTGTCAATCTTCATGTCAGTGTCACACTATCATGATTGCTGTAACTTGATGATAAGTCTTAGAATCAAATAGTATAAGTTCTCTAACTTTGTTCTTCTTTTTCAAAGTCATTTTGGCTACTATGGGTCATGTGTATTTCCATATAAATTTTAGAATCAACTTGAGTATTTTTCTCTCTCTCAAAACAAAACAAAACAAAACCTCAGCTTGCTGGGATTTGACTAATCTATATATAAATCAATTTGGGGGGGGCAATTGACATTTTGGAAATATTGAGTCTTGGGATCCTCAAACAGGGTAAGCTCTTCGTTTTTTTAGATCTTCCCTTTCTTTCAGTTACGTTTTGTACCTTTAAGTGTACAGGTCTTTCAAATATTTTGTCAGATTTACCCCAAAGCACTTCATATTTTTACACTATTATATATGGTATTTTTTAAAATTTCTATTTCCAACTGTTTCATTGTGCATACACAGGAATACAGCTGGGTTTTGTGCATTTATCTTGTACCCTGCCGTGTATTAATTCTCACAGCCTTCCAGTCGTTTCTATAGGATTTTCATCATATATTTTCATGTCACCTGCAAGATGGTTTTACATCTTCCTGTTCACCATCAATGTCTTTTATTTCCTTTTCTTGCCTATTGTACCAAATAGAACTCCCAACACAATGTTGACTAGAAAAGGTAGGAGTGTATATCCTTACATGTTTCCTTATCTTAGGGGGAAAACACTCGAACGTTTCTACTAGTATGATGTTAGCAATAGGTTTTGCATTAACGCTTTTTATCGAAATGAGAGTTTCCTACCATTCCTGAAAGATTTTTTTTTTTAAGGAATGGCTGTTGGAATTTACCAAAGCTTTCACTACATCTATTTAGATGAATGTATGATTTCTTTGTATAGACTATTAATATACTAAATTCAATTGGGAGAATTTTGAATGTTAAACCCATCTTGCATTTCTGGGATAAACCCCATTAGGTCACAACGTATTAGTCTTTTATACATGTTTAAATTCCGTTTGCTTTCTCTTTATTAAGAGTTTTGCATGAGAGCTCACGAGAGGCATTGTTCTGCACTTTTTTTTCCATGTGATGCCTTTGCCCAGTTTTTGCATCGGGGTCATTTTGACCTTACAGAACGAGTTGGAATGTATTTCTTCCTCCCCTGTTTTCTAGAAGATCCTGAATAGAATTGATATCATTTCTTCATTAGATGTTTGATACAATTCACCAACTAAACCATCTGGGCCTGAAAGTTTCTTTGTTTGTATTCCAAATTCAATTTCTTTGAGAGATTTAAGATTATTCCCATGATGTTTTTTTTTCTAAAGTGAGAGATTTGCTAGTTTGTGTCTTTCGAAGAATTTTCCATTGCACCCGAGCTGTCAAATCTGTCAACATTTGTTTATCTGCGTCTTTACTGTCCTCTCAGTAACTGTAAACTCTATAGCGATTCTGCACCTCCACCTTCTTCATTCTTTTTTTATTATTTTTGAAAAAACTTTTAATGTTTATTTTTGAGACACAGAGTGTCAATGGGGGAGGGGCAGAGAGAGGGGGAAACAATCTGAAACAGGTTCCAGGTTCTGCACTCTCAGCACCGAGCTGGACGTGGGGCTCGAACTCACAAGGGTTGAGATCATGGCCTGAGCTGAAGTCGGGAGCTTTGAGCCCCCAGGTGCCCTTGTACCTTCTTCATTCTTGATACTGGTGGTCCAACCTGCTCACATTCTGTCTGGGGCTTCATAATTTTCATCAGATATGGACATTTTCTGCTCATTATTTTTGTACCTATTTCTCCATCCCCCTTCTTCTGCCCTTTGGGCACCCACTCCAACTAAATGTGTATTAGGTTGCTGTGCTCCATCTATTTTTTTTTCTAGCCCCTTTTCTTTCTTTGATTTTGGATAGTTTTAACTGTTAGGTCTTCAAGTTTGTTTAGCTTTTATTCTACAAAATCTAATCGCTCTTAATTCCATCCAGGGGGTATATACGTCTACACAC
>NW_026526980.1:16937275-17037275 GCF_024362965.1 Panthera pardus
ACTTCTTTGCATTCCTGGCAATCTTGTTGCTGAATGCCAGACCATTGTGGACTCTGTTGTTGACTGCTAGATAGTTTTGTACTCTTACAAATATTCCTGAACTTTGTTCGGGGGTGCTATAAAGATTCTGTGGGTCAATTTGAGTTTGGGGGCTTTTAAACTCTGTGAGGCTGGACTGCCGAGTATTCTCTTTTTAGCCAATGCTTTGCGGTTTTGAGGAGGTTTTCCACTTTGGCTGGTGGGAACAGGAGCTATATCCAGCCCTCTGGAAACTCTAGTGACAGCTCCCCTGATCTTCTCCAGTGGTTCCTTCCTTGATCTTAGGTGGTTTCCTGATACCCACATGCTGATCCTTAGACAACTGAAGACTTGGGGAGGGTCCTCTGCCCCCCCATCTCTCCTTCTCACTCCCTCTCTCTTTCTCTCACTCCATGAATCTCTCTCATTCAGTATTCTGCCCTGTGAACCCCACCTGCTTTGCTTTGACCTTCCCAGACTCCTAAATCCATCTGTTCAACTCAGCGTCCATTAGAATCTCCTTCCAGGCAGTGACTTCTGTCCTCCTGCTCAGCCCTGTTTGCCCCAGTTACCCTATTTGGTTTCAAGGGACCCTCACCTAAGGGTGCACACCCTGAGAGTCTCGGATCTCATCCGATAAGCTTTGGGCAAGGTCTGCCGTCCCCTGGATGGCACGGGAAGCATCTGGAATACAAGGGGATAGCTCCTGGGAAGTAGCAGAATGGCAGTCTTTCTCGGAGCTTTGCTAGAGAACCAAGGAATCAAGGGTCTGGAGAAGAGGTAGAAAGAATAAAATGTCAGCACGCCCCAGTCAAGTGAGAGTCAAAAGAGAATAGGAGAGTGGTTGCCAGGAGGCAGAGAGGGAGGGACAGAGGTGGAGGTGTGAGGGCGGAGGCTGGGGTCTGGGAGGCTCGGACACACCATATGACATGAATGCGAGGGTCAAGGGTCTGACAGGTGATCAGCACCCCTGCCGAGATGGAGGCAGCAGCGTCTCCTTGCCAAAGGCCACAGGGATGGATGCCCGGAGGATACAGGAAGGGGGGAGGAAGGAGGGTCAGATGATGGCTAGAAATCTGAGAATTCTTGCCCAATGTTTCAGTCCACTGAGAACCCTATAGGTTTTGCCTGCCCAACACCTCTCTCTCCACGTGTCCTGGAAATGCCCTCTTGATTGGGGAGCCCCTCCCCCACTCCCACTGATGTAGTTCTGGAAACCCACTGCCAGTCTCTAAATGTGTGCGTGCAATTCAACACATCCTCATTGGAGCCAAACTGGGGGCTTTTGCTGGAGCTTTCAGAAAATATGCACCATTGGGCGCCTGGGTGGCTCAGTCGGTTAAGCGGCCGACTTCGGCTCAGGTCATGATCTCGCAGTTGGTGAGTTCGAGCCCTGCGTCAGCACAGAGCCTGGAGTCTGCTCCAGATTCTGTGTCCCCTTCTCTCTGCCCCTCCCTGCCTCATACTCTGTCTCTGTATGTCTCAAAAAGAAGTAAACATTTTTTAAAATTAAAAAAAAAAAGAAAATATGCACTATTTCTACAGAGGTTGCTAAGTTGGCTGATATAAATCAGCCACTGCAGACAAACCGCTTGGCACTCTGGGGTAGGGGCCTCCCTGATACCGAAATCAGAACAGAGGAAAGCATAGTCAAAGGAGAGAGGAAGCTTCCTGAGGCCATCTCTGAACACCTGGATCCAACCATACCTGAATCGAGACCCCTTCAATGTTTTATTTTAATGAGCCAGCGAGTTCCCCCTTTCAGATTAAGTATGTTTAATTCTTACAAGTAGAGAGTGGTATAGACGTTCAGACACGTACCCCCCCCCCCCCCAGCCTCTGTCTTTGAGTAGGGAACTGGGATTTTTCAGCCGGACCCTCCCCCACCCTCCTTTCAGGTCTCTCCAGGATGAACTCACTCACCCTTGAGGGTGACTAGTCCCGCCAAGGAGTCTTACCTGATCAGGCAGGTTCCAGCCCAAGACTGGACAGAGCACATGTCGCTGGGCCTCAGTCAGCTACTCAGGACTCCTGGGGAGGCTTTATCTCTTGCTCTGGGTCTCTGCGGATGTATTTGCTGGTCTCTATCCCCAAATTTTGCCTACAGACATTTTGATATAGCCATCTGTATTTGAAAACTCAATGTTTTTTGCATGACAACCGGGATGTCTGATTTTTCTTAAAAGCACTGGAAAATGTGGTTGCCGGCATCTACCTGGAGGTAAGGAGAAACCGCTCCTTCTGTAAGGTCAGGGTGCTCTCCATTTCGCCACACTCCTCACTACTCCCTGTTGTCTTACACCCAGCCCACTTCCTTGGCTTTTCTCACCGTCTTGGCACCTGCATGAATTGAAGCCCATGAGGCCTTTACAGAGAGAGATCTAAGCCCAAGACTCCGAGGGCCACGGGCAGCTCATGTAGAAGCATGAAGATGGGAGAAAGACTATTCTGTAACGGGTATGCTCTGTATGCCCTCAAGGTGCCCAGCAGCGGCAACAATGACCTTAAAAGACAAACAGTGAGAGAGAGAGATGTATACACCCAGCCCAGGACCTCATCCTCTCCCACCCAGCCACCCAAAATGACAGCACAACTCTCTCAGGGCCCCCGAGACAAGGGCTCTGGAGAGAAGTTTGGAAGCAACTCCAAACACAAGCATGATATTTCTTGCAAGCCTCCTTTATCCCATAGGTCATTTGCAAATATCTTCTCCCATTCTGGAGGTTGCCTTCCAGTTTTGTTGATCTTGCAAGCCTCCCATTTTCACTTAAACATTCGTCTAAGTTTGCATCCTACTTCTTAATATTAAAAAAAAAAAGTTTCATAAAATTGAAACCCCAGTGAAGCGAACCTTGGTCATCTTGAAATTTCCTGTGTTCTCCTGACACGTGGAGGTGAGTCCCAGAGTAGATGCGCCCCGCTTTGGGAGTGTACATAAAGTAGAGATAAGGGGTGTAGTGGGCAAGGTGAAAATTGTGTCTGCCGGACAATGTCCTACCCCAGGACCCTTGCACCGACTTGTCCCTTTGCCTGGAAGAGTCTTAGCCCAAATATCTGCCCTCCTACCAGGCTCACTGGAACCATCTCACTTCCATGGCAACTGTCTCTTCTCTGTCTGTATCTGTTCCCCTGACTGCTTTTCTGATTGTATTATAAAACGTTATGTTTTATACCTACTGGCATACAGTAGGTGCTCAGTAAGTTTTCCTGGAGGAATGAACGAAGGGACGGACAAGTGGATGGCATGTCCTCTCCCGGGGGGTTCTCTCCAGCAGATCTGAGAACAGTGTTACACATTGGCTTTGTCAGGGGAAAAAAAGCCTGAAACGTAAAGTGCACTAGGGCTTTTGCAACCAGAGGAATGAAGGACCTGTGAAGAGCAGGGCAAACCTCATTTCGTGCTCCGTCGTCCGAATGTCGTGGAGACGAGGCGCCACCTACCCGCGGTCCCGGCCCTTCTCCCACTGGCCCTGCTCCGGTCCGGGCCTCGTTGCCCCGCTCCCGCACGGCTCCCTGGCACCGTCCACGGCCTATGCTCGCTCCCTTCCTCCAATTCCTGCCCCATGCAAGGCTGGGGCCAGAAGGGGCGCCAACCCCCCTAGGGGTTTGCAGCCCCTGGGCGCAGAACTCAGCGGACAAGCTCTGGTGTCCCGGGAACCCTCCTTGCGGGCAGAGGCCGGCGCCCCCTGCAGGCCACAGCGTGCAACGCTGTTGCTGGGCAGAGGCCGTAGCCGGTCAGGATTTCTCCTCCCGCACCCCAGGTCTGCAATCAATGTCACAGTACTTTATTTGCCTAAAATCAAATGAAATCTGCCTTTAATCCCCTGATCCCCCCCCCCCCCCCAGGCGGGAGGGAAATTCAATCTCAGTGTTATGGAAGCTCTCTCTTCGAGCGGATTCCTGGAGCAGCTCGCGAGCAAAAGGGAACAAGTCCTTGACAAGGCTTCGGTGTGCCTAGCTCTGTGTCGGGCCGAGCCGGGCGGAGGAGGCGCCACCACAAGTGGAAAGTTCCCAGAACAGTTGGGGGGACCAGAACGGCAGCCCATGCCACCATCTCGGGCTCCCCCAAAGGTCAGGGCTGCGCTCTGATGCTGGAAGGGACGCCTATGTCATTGTTCCAGGGCAATGAATGAGTTCATTCTCGAGTTCTCAGGGCCGGCTCAGGTGACCGGCTGGGTGACCACCCGTCCGTCTGTCCATCTGTTCAATCATCCGGCAGCCATGCACCGGGTCCCTGCTCCGCGCCAGGCCCCACGCCTCGCTAGACCCAGGGGCTCCACTGCCAAAACACACGCGGCCCTTGTCCAAGCAGAGGGCACAGGTGTGCAGGGAAACAGATCATAAGCAATCGGTCAAGCGGCTGGATTATTACAAACAGCAATAAATGCTTTCTGGGAAAACAAACAGGATGCTGTGCCAGAGGATAAATGGAGAAGTCAGGGCAGGCTAACTGAAGTCACACATGAGCTGACCTCCAAGATGTGACCAGAAGCGAGCCGGGCCGAGGGCAGGCGGACTCCCAGGCAGCCGGGCGGACGGAGCGAGATCCCGCGGCAGAGGGCAGTTTGGGTTTGTTGGCACTTTTCTTGGGATGGTGGCTAGAGCCTCTGTTAGGTTCAAACTGAAACGCGACTCTCACCCGTTTCATATGACTCTCACCCCTACACATGCTTCCCAGGGAGGCCCGCCTCACACAGCGGACCCCAGGACCGATCATCTCCAGGGCCCAGCGTTCTTTCTGTGACGCTCTATCTTCTCAAGCTTCCCTTCACCCTTCCTGCCTGTTCCTCCTTCCCCACCGCCTGCCTTCACCCCTGCAGGTACAGACAGACACCCTGCCGGGCCCCAGGTAGGTGGGACAGGACTCAAAATGCCTGAGCGACGAGGCGGCAGGACCACAAGGCAGGGACACGGCATATACAGTGTCTCCTGGTCCAGACAGGCACCCGTGAAATGTCTGACAGCCCGGGACATGGGTCAGCACTACGACTCAGGCCACACTTTCGGGGCAGAATTGAGGCCATCCTTCCTGCGAACGGCCTCATAGATCAACCCGAACACGCTCGGCCCAGCCACCCACCCATCATGCACCCATCGTGCATGTACGAGCACAATGCCATTCAATGGGACAGGTCCAGCTTGGAGAGGAGCCTCCCACCTCCCTCACTGCAGAAACAGGCCAGAGAAGTTAAGTAACTAGCCCGGGGTCACACAGCAAACCAGTGGTGCGGCTGTGTCCTTGCATAGAGGCGGCTCACACTCTAGATGGCCTGGGTTGTCTCTGTGTTTGTCCTGGAAAGAGGTCCCCACAGCTGAGTGAGCTGAGCGTCCCTCTGATCCTGGCCCCATCTTCACGCGCTCCCAGAGACACTGTCCCGAGGAGCAGGTGAATGTCAGGAATAAGCGGGGTCTCCCCACGTCCCCTCTCGGACGGCTGGTGTAGATGCACTGTCGGGGCGACTGAGACGCACGGGCCAGTGGAGGCGGACAGACCAGGGTAGGGGGGTCGGGCAGGACCTCCTAGAGGAGGAAATGCTCATTCTAGAAGAATGAACAGGTGTTTGAGAGGCAGACGGTGTGGAGGGAAGACGAGCAACGTGGAAGACAATGTGATCAGAGGCGTGGCAGGGAGAAAGAGCGGTCCACACTCTGAGGACGAATGGTCCTCGCGACAAGGGGGTCACATTCACACGTGAGCAACCGGAGAAGACACTGGACAGAGGATCAGATGATACAAGTCTTCAAAACAAGGGCAATGGGGAGCTAGTGAAGGTCTTAGGGGGAGGAAGGACGTGTTCAGATTTGCATTTTGAAAGGCCTCCTCTAGCAGCAGTAAGGAAAGTGCATTGGAAGGACATAATACGAGCAGCAGGGACACCAAGGAGAAGGCTGGTGTGACAGCTGAGCAAAAACGAGGGATTCCAACTCAAGGCCCAATGACCCATTGAGAGAGGGAAAAATCTGTGATGACACTCTGTTACTTCCTGGGTGAGTGGTGGAGGCTGCCATCATTAAGAGGGACACGGGTTAAGCGTCTGACTTCGGCTCAGGTCACGATCTCACAGTTCGTGAGATCAAGTCCCGCGTCGGGCTCCGAGCTGATAATGCAGAGCCTGCTTGGGATTCCTCCCCCCCCCCCCCCCCCCCGCCGTCCCTTCCCCACCCATACTCTCTGTCTCTCAAAAAAAAAAAAGTGACACAGGAGAGAGACCACGTTGTAAGGGTGGGGATTTAACTGTGCATGAGTTGAAGGTAACAACATCTGTGTAACTTCAGATGGCAAGACACGCGCAAGAAGCAGGTGTTTATGAGACTTCACCCTGGCTGAAGAAAGATATGGGTGCCGGTGAACATCCGAGTCAGGACGCTGCAAAGTGAAGGCACGTAGGTCCAGGAGAGAAAAGCAAAGACCAGCACCAAGGGGCAGACCAACGGTTGGCGACCGGCGGGGTAGACGCAGCAGAGCCCTGGGAGGTGGGCGATCAGATGGATGGCCCAACCCAGTCATTGTGCCGGCGAGGAAACCGGGGAGCGGTGAGGCGGGTCGTCGGTTGCACAGAGATCCGGGACGGAACCTGGAAGCTTGTCCAATTCTGACCTTGCACTCCACCAGCAGGAGGCCATAGCAGCACTCATGGGCTTTAGCATCGGATGGGGGCGAGGGCACGCAGGACCTTGGCAAATGCAGTTTCCGTAGAAGGTGGGACTAGAGGTCTTGTGTGGTGAGTGGGAAGAAGGCGAGGCCACGGAGGGAAGAGGAGGGGCCGTTCTTTCCAGGTCCGCGCAACAGGGGAGGGGAGCTGGAGGAGGGGGTGCGTGCTTCCTTTCAAAAGCCCCCGTACTTAACTTCCCTTTTGCACTATTCTGTTTTACATTCTGTCACGGAATATTGAGACACGCCCACACCAGTCAGCAAGTAGCTGCGGCCTCGGGCCTCCTCCACGACCCCGCGCTCAACCCCAGCCACCCACCCAGGCCCCCAAGTGGCTGCCTGCCATTGCGATGATCGCTCATGTTTTTGTGTTAGGGCTGCGTCCCCGCACAGGCACGTGGGTGTGGGGGAGGGGGGCACTGTTGGGTCTTCTTTCTAAACGTGGGCTGGTATTACATGTATTTTTTTCTGCCTTGTTGACACCCCACCGAGCTGTGTCTCCCCAGTGGGCCCGTTCGCTCAGCGCCCCCCCCCCCCCCCATCAACACACTCTCCCTCCCGCGGCCCGGGTGAGCCGCACAAAATGACACGGTCTGCTCAGGTTCTGCTCCACAGCCCCAAGGATACGGCCCATCTTCTACTTCCCTCTGGTGCTTCCGGCCTGCCCCTCCCCTTTGCTCCCCGAGTTCCAACCACTCTGGCTTCCTTTCGGTGCGGTCCTCGTGCGTGACTCTTCCCGCCCCAGGGCTTTTGCATGTGCTGTGCTTACCACCCAGAATGCTTTGCTTGCCCTTCATCTAATCCCCCCAGAGGGTCTTAGAAAAATCATCAAACTATCGCCTGAGATTCTCTCTCAAGACCACATTAGGAGGACGTCCGTGAGTTAGGTGAGGTTAATGACCTCTGACTGTACGCTAAATAAAGTAAGCCAAAAACTCGCCTTGCTCTGAAGAAAAAAGATCGCGTATCTGTGACGAGGAAGACGAACGATGCAGTGGTTGAGGGTCTTTTTGGTGACAGATCTTCTTAATCTCAACATTATACTCGCTTACTGTACCCATGTATGGATATAGAAATGTCGCTAAAAATAGATTAAAGGAAAATCTGTCCATCCACAATCCAAATAAGGGGAAAGAAGGCTGAAATGGGAAGTCGCCACGGGTCCCTCACTCTCTGCCTCAACCAAATGGGACCAAGCATCCCCTCCCCACACCCTCACTCTTAAATTAGCCCCTGGGGACAAATATCACGAATGGCCATCTGCATTATTTTTCCCCAAACTACTCAGATTACTGTGGATCCTATCCTAACACACAGGCATGTGCACACACACACACACACACACAGGCGGGGTGACAACATTACAACTAAAAGAAATTAAGGAAAGATACAGTACAAAATATCCTTTCTGTCTTGATGTCCAGTGGTTCCTTCGGTCATGAGGAGCTTACTGCTGAACATGGTCTTGTCTGGAGGTCCCAGCCACCAGGCAGAAGCCGCGGGGACAGCAGAACCAAAAGGCCCCTCGTCAGTACCGGCCCATCCTTCAGACCTCGGCTCAGCATCGTTTCCTCGGGGGGACCCATCCCTCACCCCTGCTTTAGTCGGCTCTCCACTGCCCACCTTCGTGGCTCCCAGAACTTTTTGACTACCCCAGCCCTTAATTATGTGTCTACACTGAGATAATACGGTTCGTGCCTATTTCCTCTCCCCTCCAAGCAATAAGCTCTAGGAGGTCAAAGCTCTGTCTTTCTTGTTCACAGCTGTATTCCCAGCACCCGCCACAGTTTTTAACCACAGCATGCTGGAAACGTCTGGAGAGGTTTCTTAAGACGTTAATAATGCCCAGCTCTCACCCCCGGAGACGCTGATCAAGCACGGTGGCCTGGAACACCATCAGGAAGTCTGAAGGCTCCCGGGGTGGTTCGGGCAGGTGCGTGTACCATCTACACAGCGGGCAACCACCGCCCTGGAGGAGGAGTTCATTCTGCGCTCCGTGCGGGCGCCCGAAAGGGAGAGCCGAGGCCTTGCTGGTTTCCTCCTGCTCTCACGGGCCTGAACCTTGAAGCTTTGTGGGAAGAACCAGAGACAAGGACACCGGAGACTGAGACCTGGGCTGGGAGCCTGTTTGGTCTGAGCCTCGGCCTTCTTATCTGGGAAACAGCCGGCCTCCTCAATCCCACTCGGCACCGTCGGGCTCTCACCGGCTAGCTCGACCTGGAGCGCTTTCTTCTTCCTGGCAGCCCAAATGGCTCAAGGGCCTTCTGCCCCTTTGACTCTCTAACAGGGTTTCAGGGACTCTGGGGGAGTGCTGGCTATTGCCCTGGGCCACTGCTCCCTCCTGCACCTCCTCCCCCACCTGGTCCTCCCCCTCCTCCTCCTCCCCCTTCTTCCCCCTCCTCCCCCTCCCCCTCCTCCCCCTTCTTCCCCCTCCTCCCCCTCCCCCTCCTCCTCTTGCTCTTTCCACAATCAGGGCAGGGGAGAAAGGATGAGAAGAATATTCCCTAAAAACGTATATGCCTCGCACTCCTTAGGTCCATTATTGCATTTTGTCCTCTTCCAGGTAAGAACCATTATTCACCCATCTTACAGATTTAAGAAACTGAGGCTCGCCACGCCTGGCCTCACCCCGGGGAAGCCCAGAGCTGTGGCCTTTGCGTCAGACAGAGCTGGGTTCAAGCTCCGGTTCTGCCAGTTGCTGATGGGCTGGCTCTGGGCAAAGCCTCCCACATCTCTGACAACGCTGAGCACGTTTATCTGAGAGGAAACAATAAGATCTTTTTTTAACTACAAAAAATGAAAACCTACAGGAAAGGTGCTATGTTTGAAATACCAATCTCATTATTATGTCATGGAAAGTAAAGGGAATTTTTAAAAGGAAATTAGGTCAGTGCTCTAGGCTTGCCATTAGACTTAAAATAAGGTCCAGACACCACAGCAGGGCCCATGTGGCCCTGCCCATGGGCTCCTCCCCACCTCCTGATCCCACTTCTCACCGGGTTCCCTTGACTCCCTCCTTCTGCTCCCTATTTCCACTTGTGCTTTGCATTAGCTGATCCCCCCCGACACACAAACCCAGGATGCTCCCCCTGCAGGGTTTTCTCCGTCTGGTTCATACTCATCATTCACATCTCAGCTTAAATGTCACCTCCTCAGAGAAGCCCTCCCTGACCACCTTATTGAACACTCCCACCCGTGCACTTCATCGCACTGGCTTATTTTCCCCCGTGATCTGTGTTATAATCTGAAATGCTCCCTCTTGCATATTTTTGGGGGCACTTGGGTATTGTCTGTCTTTCTCCTTCAGCAGATAAAGCTGGGCCCTCCCCTGTCTCGTTCAGCATTCCATCTTTAACACCTAGAACCACGCCTGCCTTGTAGTAGGTGCTCGATAAATATTTGTTGAAAGAACGCGTGAAATGGGACAAAGGATACAAAACGCTCGACATAGAGCAAGCACTCAGCCTAACACAAGCCCAGGTCCGCTAGAGGATGTTCCAGTCCTTTCTTACTGACCCGCCACAGGGTCTGGGATTCCGCTGTTGAGTTCTGAACACAGCTATAGACAACACATCACATGATGGGCGTGGCTGTGTTCCGACACAGCTTTATTTACAAAACTGGGCAGCCAGCTGAACTTGGCCCACAGGTCCTGGTTTGTCACCTCTTGATGTAGGAGAGTCCCCTCCAAGACATCTCTTGGACAAAATGCAGGTTAGGATCCGGGCACCAGCATTTGCAAGGTGGTTGAGGCTTGGTCAAGGCACCTGAAACAGGCTGTGTCAGCAGGACCCTGGACACTAATTACAACAGAGGCACAGGCCATAAACTTTATTGCTCCGCAGGACTTTGGCCCCCAACTTGGCTTTCTGCTGATTTTCCGAAGAGCGGCGGAGGTGGGCTCAGCGCTGTGCTCGCTGATGCGTCAGGGAAAGGGAGCCTGCACGTTTAATTAAATGTTATTCAAGAAATAAAATTCAAGCCCTCAGCTGACAACGCAGAATATTAAAGCATCAATTTCCTGAAGGAAACCTGCCTTAATGAGATTCTCCAAATAAATGGAAGGAGGGAAGAAACATATTAATCCCAGCTGGTGATGTCAGCCCCATCAACCCAGAGCGATGTCTTGATGAACAAAAACTGATGATATTGGTTTACTAGGAAAAAAAGGTGCGTGAGGTTCTGTGGAGTCCTCTGGATCCCAGAGATACGCATGCCCCTGGAAAGAAGACCTTTCCCTCTCGTGAGCCCCTAGAATGAGAGACGTCGTAAGAAGCTGTACCCCCCTGGCCAAAGGTGCTTCTAATTGATTGGAGTCAAGCTGGGAGGTCTGGACGGGAGGGTCACAGGGCTCTGCCCTTGGTCCCATCCCAGACAACGTTTCCATTAGTGACTTGGAGGGGCGTAAGGGGGCATATTGACCTCACTTGTTGATAAGCTGAAGCTAGACACTCAATTCATTTATGTAGGGCACCTGAAGAACTTAGAAAATACATGCCTAACCCATGTTTCCCCGCCGAACCCCTCAATCCCTTCCCGGCCCCACAAACCAATACGAGTAAGATGTACTCAATGGAATGTCATCTTCATGGCTTCCTCCCTCCCCGTCCTGGGATTGACTTAACATGGTGTCTTGAATTTGGCTCATTCATTTTCTCAAATACATATACTTTTCAGATGACACTTGAGGTCACTACCGGAAACGAAACACCGGCACTGCCCCCAGCAAAAAGTAGCCCCGAAGACAAATTTGACGACAACCTAACACGATGGTGGCTCGGGATCATCCGCCAGATGAAAACTGCGAGCCTGAGGTTCGGTCTCTTTTTGCTAGAGAGAGAGGAGCAAAGGTTAGAGAGGGGCTCCCCGCCCTCTAGAACCCACTGAGTTTTCCATGAAACACCGACAGCTATTTGGTGACGTTTAGCATCGCGCTTCTGTACCGCGGCCTGTGCCTTAAATAAGCCCAAATCTCTTTCTGTTGCTTCCACTCCCAGACGCCTAACTGATGGATATACAGTCTCCTGATTATTCAGCTCTCCCCAGTCCCGGGACCTACTCTTCTGCGTTCACAGAGAAGCTTCATTCCGGGATGTGAAATAAAACAGGGCTCAGTTCAGGGGTGGCTTGATTTCTGCTCAGGTCCCGATCTCACAGTTCTTGGGAGGGAGCCCCATGTCAGGCTCTACACGGACAGCACGGAGCCTGCTTGGGATTGTCTCTCTCTCTCCCTCTCGCTCTCTGCCCCTTCCCTGCTCAAGCTTTGTCACTCTAAATAAATAAATAAACTTTAAAAACCAAGGCTCAGTTCCCAGAACAACCGGTTAACGGTGAGAGGCTGTTGAGGACCTTCTGACTGCCTGTGGCTGTGGCACTGGGACAGGACAGAGCCCTTTCTGACTCATTCGGTACTAATCTCCCCCGATGTGGTGCCTGGGGCATCGAGCCCACAGTAGAGGATGCTGTTTGACTAACTACAGCTACGCACCGCTCCAATGCAGTCAGAGATGTCTGCTGGTGTTCGGGGAGAAGGCCCGTGTACGTATTTTCCCATCTAAGGCTGTACCTAAAGCCTGGAGACGTTTCCCAGAGCGACGGGGGAGGCTGTCAATCTTGATTATGGGCGGGATGCATCTGCTTGGGGGAAGTTTGATTGAATGTCCGGCCATCACCATTAGTTTTCATTGAATCCTAAATATAAATATGAAGAATCAGAAAAGACAACCAGATTGTGAAAAATCTCCCAAATTTATTTTTGCAGTGCTGTTAAATCCATTTCTGATTAAAATAATTCATCACTTATCTATAGCAAGCAACACTGGGTGGTTATCCATATGCGAATCTGTCGTAGAAATATGCACCCGCTTAAAGTGATTTTTAATAAAAATACATTATTTTTAGCCAGCAATTTGGTTCCAAGGGCTGGCTGCTGACAAAGGGAAGGGAGCTGTTCTCCGACTCAGTGAATGTTTTCCAGAAAATAAATTAAGGGGAACACAAGAGAGACAGTTAGCTCCCAATGCGATAGATTCGTGGTGCTTAACTTTGCTTCAAATTTCATTGTTCTTAATTTTGGGTGGGGGACGGGGACAGCTTGTGGCTGTTGTTTGGTTTTTAATAAAATCCATCAGACAGCTCCTGATAACTCTGGCTGGGTTTGTAGTTTCCTTGAAAGTGTCAGAACTTGGAGAAAAACTTGAAAAATTGCCCGGAATGTGCCCAGACGAAAGGGCCTTTGGGGTGGCATTCAAGGCCCTTCACATGTCCCCCATATTCCCTGCTGCCCAGGTCTCCAAACCTATGCTTCGGCCGTAGAAAACTCTCATCTTTCTCGGGAGCAGCAGACACGGTATGTTCTCTCCGAAATAAAAGAGGAGGAAACAAGAAAACACGTATATATGCTTGCATTTGCATGAAGCAAGTCTGGAAAGTTGCTCAGGAGACAAAAGGAAGTGGTTGTGTGGGGGGTGGGCAGGGAGGAGGGTGGGAAGTGCACGGGGCAGAGGAAGGGATGGGCAAGGGGAGATATTCACTATGTATCTTTTGTTGCCTTTAGATTTTCAAACTATGCGGATGTACTGCCTTGGGAAAGAGAAGGGAAGGGGAGGGGAGGGGAGGGGAGAGGAGGGGAGAGAAGGGAAGAAATTCTCATTATTCCAGGAACACACTTCCAGACCTTCGTGCTTGCTAGTCTCACTTCCTCCTTGACTAGCAGGACCTCACGCCCCCATACATCCTTCCATAGTTTGCTGGCAAACTCCTATGGATGCTTCAGAACCCAATTCACAGGCCACCGCCTTACCCTCCTGTCCCCCATGAGCGATGTACCCAAGAAGGGTTCTTCTGTGCTCCAAACCACCTTTGTCAGAAGGTGAACTCCCCCCTGGGCAGGACTGTAGATGCCTTGTTCTCTGTAGTAGCACCGGACTCTAGTGCCCAACACATAGTAGCTGATCAATAAATACTTGTTGAATGAATACGTGAGGAGCCTTTAGACATGTGAACTAACCTCTCTGAGATCCAAGTTCTGCCCCCAGGGGTTGCGGCAAAGACTCAGTGAGGTAAACTCCCTTGACACGAGCATACAGTGTTAGCTCTATTGTTATGGTTGTATTGGTGGCGGCTGTTGCCACACTGTGTGACAATCGCCTGCTATATTCCTGCCTCCACACCCAGACGGGACATTCTTGAGGACAGGGGCCCTGTTTGTCCACCTCCATCACACTTGTGCGGTGCCAGCCCTAGACTAGAAGCCAGCAAGGAAATGGTTCTCAGGTTTGTTGACTGACTTTCAAAGGGGGAGTAAATGAATGAGGAGACTTCTGCCAGAGGGGAGGGAGGAAACAGAGCGGACGGGCAGGGGGGAGCCACTCTTGCTGATGCCTGCAACCCCAGCAACGTTCAAAGCACGGCAGAGCTGGAAGAGACCAGAAGTCAGACCCCAGCCGAGTAGCAATCCTCTGCTGGGGATTCAACATGAGAGGAGAGAGCTGGAACCAGAAGCCTGGCCATCCTCCGGTGGGGGCCCCGCTCAACCGGTCCTCACCCACTCACCCTCCTCCTGTAGGTTAATGCCCAGCCCCTGAGCCATCCACCCACTGGCCCTCTCCTGGTGTGGCTTTCCCGTGGGTGTCAGCCTGCCCCAGTCCTGGCCCACTCCCCCAGCCCCCGGCACTGGTCCCGTGCACAGCACTGGGCTTCGATCTTTGACAAGCAACACAAGTAGCTCCTGTGTGGTGAACCGGACCCGGCGCTTTGCAGGTGTTGTTACATAAGTGTTGCTGCCCCCGTTTTACAGAGGGGAAACGGAGGACTGAGGAAGTTCAATGACTTTCTCACTTTTGCGCAGCTGTTCGGAGGCCACAGCCAGGACTTCATCAAAGGTCTGTCTGATTCTAGGATAAGGGCTCTTGATGACACCCCAGGTCGCCCTCCCTATGAGACCCGTGGCACAGTCTCGCTGATGGTCACACCCCTCGTCCAACCCTAACAGCTCTTCCAGTTTCCTGTTCCAACTGGGGATGCAGCACCCCAGGAAAGCGTCTCCTGCAACCTCTTTGAACACCTGCCCAGATGAGGGGCTCACTCCCTCACTGCCCCTTCCTGTCTAGTTTCCTTTTTACCGCACTGGTAGGCAGGCTGATGCTCCTTGGGGTTTCCCAGATCAGGCAGGGAGGGGCCCTGACACCCCCACCCTGACTCTTGCCCCAGAGCTCAGCCTGGCATCCACCTTTGGAGGGGGGCCCCCACCCTTCATGCTTTGGCACGGTGTTAGACACATAGCTGATGCCCGACGCGGCAATCTGGGTTTTCTCCCGGGTAATCAGACCCCAGAGGAAGGATGCTCCCCTTGGCCCAGGCTGTCTCTGATGTACCCGAATATTCTTCAAGCTCAACTGTGTTGCCACCTCCCCAAACTGCCTTGGGTGGCTGGGAGGGCACATCGCTCTCCGGATGAAGTATTAATCGCCCTGGGTGGGTGAACCTAGTTCCCGTTTGCTCCATTCACTCATTCTCTCATTCCCCATTCACTGTGAATATTCTCGGCTGGGCACAGAAATTCTCCACGTACAGCAGACAGGCCCTGACCTCAGAGGGTCATAGGAAGGGAAACAGACAACAAAAAGGAGAGCCGATCACACCGTAACTAATGGACGCTTTGTATCATCTTGGTTGAATGCTGCAGACTATGTGCTCCAGGACAAACAGCATCTGTCTGTCCATCACCATTTCCCCTGGCTGGGAGCAGGTGCTTGTGGGGGCTCACAGCCATGGGGTGAAGGAACCACCCAATGAATGAACGTCCTAGAGGTTTGTTTGTTGCTGTTGGAACATAGAGGGCAGAGCCAGCGCCTTGGGAAAGGGCGTGTGAAACAATGTATTCAACCTTATGGCTCCTGGGTCAGGGGCGTGTGGGTATTGGAGAGACCACAACTGAGCAGAAGGAACCGCCCAGAAAAGGCGGAGAGGCGTGGCCAAGCATGACCTGTTTGCAAAGCCGCCAGGGTTTCAGGTGGCGGCTCGAGGAAAAGCACTGCGGTCTTGTGCACAGGCACTTTCACTCGGAATTTTGCGCGCAGCGCGGAGGCTGAGATAGGACCCTTGGCGGTTGTGGCTCGCACAAGGGAAAAGGGAGGGGATGTGCCCACACCTGTGGGGAGCAAACTTCCCTCCTGTTTCCTGCCCTTCTGGCCCGCCTGGGTTCCCAGACCCGCAGATGTGACCTTGAGTGTCTGCCTCCCAGGGGATGAGGGCTGTCCGTGCCTCCAGAGCAGACAGGCATGTGCGAGAATTCAAGGCACTCTGCAGCGACTGGCCAGGTGACGCGCCCTTTCCTGGGTCTGACAGATCCCTGGGCTGCGCATCGACCAGTGTGCCCACCCCCACACACTGTGATTAGCCAGGGTGCGGTGACAGCCAGTGACATTAATTATCTGTGAGTTACAGGCGTCTGAGAGCACAAACAGGCGGCCGTCAGCAGAGCAAAGCAGCGTCCTCACTGTCCCCGTGCTCTGCAGCCAGGACCGCGAGCAGGGACGTGGCTCTGCAAGTTCAAGGAGGGGTGGGCGAGGCCAGCCGCCCTTCCCAGCAGTCTCGGGGGTTGTGCACAAGCAATGCCTGGGTCACTTCACGAGAAGGTTAGGCTCCCAGCGGGGAGCAGTGCCTTACCCACCGTCCTGCCCCGACGCCCAATCCAGTCCGTCCCCACATTCTGGCGGTCCCGCCCCCTGAACAGTCCTTGCGTCTGTCTGTCCGGTTCTCTGCAGCCCCTTGCTGCCAGCCCGCTCGCATCGCCTCGTTTCCCCCTCCTTCGTCCTCGCCTCTAGCCCAGGCCCGCCCTGCACCCGACAGCCAGCGTGCGCTTTTCAGCATCGACGTCCGACCCCGCTGCACCTCTGCTCCGAGCCCGCGTCCCTGCATCCCTGCACACCCAGCTTGTGGCCCTGCCGGACCCTCCAGCTTCTTCTCCACCTCAGCTCTCCGCTGCCCCATCACAGACACTGTCAACGGCTTTCCCGACGAGTCCCCTTGGCCTCTAGCCACGTGGCATTTGCACCTGCTGTGCCCTATGACTGGAAGGCTCTCCCTCCGTCTTGCTCTCCCTCCGTCCTGCACACCCTAGGCTTCCTTAACCCTCACCTCACGCGTCCCTTCCAAATCCCCAAGTTCCCTCAAGTCCCAAATCATGGTAAATTCCTTGTCTTGAAAGGAGGCAGTGCGGCATAGAGACCAAAGCCACGGAGACTGGTTCAAATCCCGGTCCATCCTCTGGCTGTGTGACTCTGGGCGAGGTACTTAACCTCTCTGAGACTCCATTACCTCCTCTATGACCGGAGATGACAGTAATCCCAATCCCACAGGGCTGCTTGAAGGACTAAAGGACTTACTAGAGATTCCGGCCCTTGGAGAAGAGCCTGGAACGCGAGTGCCCGACAAGCTGTGGCTGTCGCTGTTTATATACTTCCTGTTTCTCTGTAACTACATCCTCAAGGGTGGGATAATTTGATCAGTTCTGTCTTCGAGGCTCTTCTCTGCTCTAGGCCAGGGTTTCTGACCTGGAGCACTGTTGACCTTTGGGGACGGATAACGGTCTTGGGGGTGTCCCCTGTATTGCGGGGCATCCAACAGCGCCCCTGGCCTCTGGTCACTAGATGCCAGTAGCACCCTCCGGGCTGTGACAACCAAAAATGCCTCCAGCCTTTGCCCAGATCATCCTGGGGGAGGCCCCGCCCCTGTCCCCACGCGAGCGGCGGGCATAGGTGGTCTCCACCACTGTTTCTTCCCCGACACCTAGCACAGTGCCTGGCCCAAGACAGGTTCTCATCGAATACATGTTAAGTGAGCCAGTGAGTGAGTGAGTGAGGCGTTGCAGGAGACATCTGTAATATAAAGATCTCAGGGCATGTGAAGCCAGAAGGTCCGGGGTCAAGTGCTGCTTCCACTCGTCCCAGAGGGGGTCACCCGGTGCCCATCGGTTCACTGCTGTCTCCCCATCTGAGAAACGAGGTGATAATGGCCGTGATCTGTCTCCCACGACGGGGCTGTTACGAGGCTCAGACAAGCAAATGGAAGATAAAGTGCTTTATAAACTGTGGAGCGCTGTACAGATGAGGAGGTTTGTAGGCGGCCCCTTGGAGACCAGTAGACGTCCCTCCCATCACCACGCTGTGGCTGGCCTTGTCTGGCATCGTCGGGGCTCTGACGGGCATGGGTGGATAATATATGTCGTACATAAGGAAGCAAACGTATCCCTTCGTCTCCCTTTTAATATCGCTGTCAATACGTCTCACGGTGGGGCGGGGGGGGTGGGGTGGGGAATCATCGAGATACCCAGCGTGCGATGGTGGTGATGGGGTCAGAGCAGCAGGCTCTCACCCCTGCTACGAGGCCAGTTTCCCCATCATTGCTTCACTGTGGCTGATGTCTTGGGTAGATTGTGGCGGCAAGTGCATTTGGAATTACGGCAAGCCCAGGGCACTTAATTACACTGTGTCTCTGATAAGGAGAGGCACAGCGTGGTGGGAGAGCTCTCTGCTTGAGTTCTCCAACCCAAGGGCGAATCCTGGCTGTGATGTGCTCCGGCCGTGTGAGCTTGGGCACGTCCCCTTCCCTCTCTGGGCCCCATTAGCTTACCTATGAGATGGGAGCAGAGGAGGTGTTTAGAGAAGGGGCAAGACCGGGTGGGATTGCTGGCTGGCTCTGTTCTCAGGAAATTCTGTCACAGGTGCCAACAGCATTTATTTGCAGGAAACGGCCCCTCCCGGGGGACCAGGAAACACAACGATTTGACTTCTAAAATAAACCCAAGACTATTCTTCCGCTTTCTGCTGGCTCCTTAGGGTAGCATGGCCCAGTGGATAGGGTGTGGAGCCCAAGCAGTGAACTGAGAATTTGGCTCAAGCACCTTGGCCCTCCTTTTTCACATCCCCAAAATGTGCAGCGAGGGCGCTAAGCACTTCTGTCTCGGATGGTTGCTGTGATGGTCAAAGGAAAGAACTGAGACGATGTATAACGATTGCTTAACTCAGTGCCTGGTACACGGAAGGTTCTGGGTCAGTGAAAGGAGCTCCATGTCAAGTGGCAAGTCCCTTCCATCCTGCGATGGAATTTACCTTTCCTGTCCTCCAGGAAGGTCCTCAGCCTCTTCCCCATAGAACAAAATACCAAGCTGGCAAACACCCAAATTAAAGGTGGGGGGACTTGTCTTGTCCGTGTCTAGGAGTATCTCCAGAATTCAATTCCAACACCTGGTGTCGCTTAGAATTAAGCCAAGACACTACCTGGAGATCCCGGGGGCCAGTGCTGATCACTTGGCTCCCAGGGTCAGAGTCGCCTCACTGGAAACCACATCCCCAAGAGTCCGGCACCCCATGGCCCCCTCCCTGGGCCTGCCTCTTCCCACCTGTGAATGCTGCAGCCCAGCCGGAAGGATTTCTAACATGGTATCTGAGCTCTAGAACACTATGACCTCTGTCTTTTTTCCACTCCTTCTATGTGGCTAGTCATTTGCGGGAGTGCCACAGTATCACGCCTTCGTGGGATTCAAATCTGATTAGGAATAGTGAGGAAATGCGCAAAGGGAGGCATCACCAAGGGGCAGAGAGACCCTACTGGCCGACTCCAGGCTGGCTTCAGGTATGCAAACTACTCACTCGAGGTCGTGGCTCCTAGGTGGACTTGTTTTGTTTTGTTTTGTTTTTAACATCTATTTATTTTTGAGAGACAGAGAGAGACAGAGAACAAGCAGGGAAGGGGCAGAGAGGGAGGGAGACACAGAATCCAAGAAGCAGGCTCCAGGCTCTGAGCTGTCAGCACAGAGCCCGATGCTGGGGCTCAAACCCACCAACCGTGAGATCGTGACCTGAGCTGAAATTGGCTGCTCAACCGACTGAGCCACCCAGGAGCCCCTAGGTAGACTTTGTATGTTTCTGTGCTGAAACCGGAAGTTCAGTGTAGACTGTTAGGTAATAGCCTGGTTCCTGTAGTCAGAGACTTGGATTCCAATGGTTACTTGGTCTGTTATTAATTGTGCAGCAATGACCTCTGTCTTATTTGCCGTCACATCTCCGGTCCTGTGTGGGCACTCAGTTCCCTTAACAGAGGAGGCTAATAATGGCCACCTACCCCCTAGGGTGCTCTAAAGATCACATTCATTAACCCATGTGAATGCTTTAGCTCCGTGCCCCACCCAAGGCTAGTACAAAAACCTGGCGACAGTAATTCTTTATAGAACCGGGCATCCTTGGATTTCAAATTCTAGTATACCAGCATAACAAGAGCGCTTGTTCAAAATGGATTGCTAGATATGTTCTCACCACGGAAAAGAAATGGTAATGGTATGACGGGATGGAGGTGTTAGCTCAGCTAGGGTGGCAGTCCTTTTACAATATATGGATGTATCAAATCAACAGGAGGTGCATCTCAACCTACACAATGTTATAGTCAATTACACAATGTTCTATGTCAATTACATCCCAATAAAGCTGGGTTGCGGGGGTAGATTGCTGGGGAGGAGGTGGGTGTGGTTCTAAAAGCGTAACTACAGGGATCCTTTGACACAGGAACTCTTCAGTGTCTTGACTCCGTGATAGATACGCCAACCGACACCTGCGATAAAATTGTACAGAACCGAATACATACGCGACGCGCACACACAAGTGACTACACAACTGGAGGGTTGTATCAATGTCAATGTTCTTGCTATGATCGTATTCCACAGTTTGCCAAATGTTGCCACTGGGGGGGAAGGGGGAAAGCTTACAGAGGATTTCTCTGTATTATTTCTGACAACTGGATGTGACTTTAGAATTACTGTCTTAAAATAAAAACTGTATTGCTGGACCCCAGCCCCAGACTAGGAGTCTCGCGCGGTAGAAATTGCATTTCTTTTCCTAGCGCGTTACTTTTCTTCCCCCCAGCTTTATTGAGAAACATTTGACATAGAACACTGTGCAAGTCCAAAATGGCCAACATGACGATTTGATGTACATTTATATTGAGAGACGATTACCACAATGAGGTTAGTTAATGCATCTGTTTACCTCGTATTAGTATTTTGTGTGTGTGGCGAGCACATTTCAAATCTGTTCTCTTAGTAATTTTCTATTAACTAGACACCGTGCTCTACATTAGACCCCCGAACTTATTCATCTTATAACCCGAAGTATGTACCCTTTGATCATCATTCCCATTTTCCCCACCCCCCCTCCCCCGGCCCTTGGCAAACACCAGTCTGCTCTCGGTTTCTGGGCGTCCAGCCCTTTAAGAGTCCACATCTAAGGGAGACCATACAGCATTTGTCTTTGTCTGAGTTACTTCATTCAGCATGATGTCCTCAAGGTCCGTCCACGTTGTCACAAACGGCAGCACTTCCTTCTTTTTAAGGCCGAATGATATTCCGCTGTGTGGATGCACCCTCTTCACCCATTCACCCACTGAACTTGGATTTGCAACACATTCCCAGGTGACGCCAGCGATGTCGCTGGTCAAAGGACCAGGTTACCCTGATAAATCAAAGAGGTGCCAGAGAAGCGGAGAGAAGATAGAAAGTTTGCATCTGCATGATAATCGCAACGTGAACAATCCAGGCGGGTAGGAAAAGTAAGTCCGTAAATTCCCACAAGGATCTGGCTTCTTTCCCAGTGTGGCCCCAGCACCCCCTCCCCTGCGTGGTGAGACACGGCCATGTTCATCTGCCATCTTTCCCTGGGGCAAGAGGGAAGAGAAGAACTCCGGGACGAGCAGTTTCTTTGGAAGCAGGCGGAGAGGACGTTGCCCTCATGGCCCCCACTCATATTCCCCGGGGACAGACACATCACAGGACCGCACCTTGCTGCCAGGAAGGCCGGGAAATGCAGTCTGTAGACAGGTGATCCTGTTCCCAGGAAGAAGGGGGGGGACAAATGGAGGCGGGGGCAGACTGCAGTGCCACAGTTGCCTTGACCGGGAAAGAGCTAGAACATGGAGGACTCCATCCTGGAGCGTCTCAGAGAGGTGAGCGATGACGAGGCAGCGATGAGAGCTGAGCTCAAGAATCCTCTTATCCTCACTTCCATTGCTGTGTTAGTCTCATTGGTTTCCCTTTGCACGTGCGAAGAAGGATGACCTAAAAAGCCAACAGCTCGAGGGGTGGTTTGGGGGGTCAAACCCTGATGCAGCTTCGCTCTGCCTAGGTTCCAGGCAGACTCCAACCCTGCCAGCTCCCGGTCCCCCTGCCTTCCAAATCCAGGGTCGAGGGAAGGCAGGGTCACTTGGCAGCTTCAGTAAAGACTCCTGGCCTCTGGGCTTGGAGCAAAACCGCTGGAGACGCCCCTCCCCAGCCCCCTGCAGCCCAGTAGCTTGAAGGACAGTCAGACCTTTGCCCACCAGCCACCATGCAGTGGCCTCCACTGTGCCGTCTGTGTGCCACATGGTGCTGAAATATCTCACACACCGAATGAGGCAAGGTCATTCACGGACCCCCTGCAGATGCCCAACAGCAAGTCCAAGTTTTCACTCGTGCCTCTGACTAACCACTGACAGGTCGGAGGTTCCAACCACCCCCATCTTGGGTTTCATTAATTCGCTGAAGAGGTTCAGAGAACTCAGAGAAATGTTTGACTTACTAGATCACTGGTTCATCATAAAAAACCTGTAACTCAGAAACACCAAAATGGTAGCGGCAATGCATAGGGTAAGGCACGCGGGAAGGGGGTCGAAGCTTCCATGCCCTCACCGAGGGATCTACTCCCCTAGAACCTCCATGTGTTCACCGACCTGGAAGGTCTCTGAACCCCGTCTTTTTGGGGGGTTTTAGAGGCTTTATCACATAGGCATGATTGATCAGCTCATTGGCCACTGGCTATCGAGTCAACCTCCAGCTCATCTCCCCCTCCTCAAAAATCAGGGAGTGAGCCTAAAATCATAGGGATTGGTTCCACCAGCCCCCATCCTTAGCTGCTTTCCAAAGGCCGCTTCATTAACACAACAAATCCTTTCTCTCTCTCATCAGAGGAAATTCCAAGAGTTTTAGGAGCTCTGCCCCGGGAACAGCATGAAGACCACATATGCATTTCTTACTATAGAATCAAAATAACACAATGATGATGATGCAGAGGATGATGATGGTGGTGATGCCTACATTTAGAAGATCCGTATTGTGCACCAGGATCTTTATTTCGTGTGTAGCCCGTGATCTACATACTGCCTTTACAAATGGTGACTCAGAGGGGCGCCTGGGTGGCTCAGTCGGTTGGGCGTCCGACTTCGGCTCAGGTCGTGATCTCACAGCGCATGAGTTCGAGCCCCGCGTCGGGCTCTGTGCTGACAGCTCAGAGCCTGGAACCTGTTTCGGATTCTGTGTTTCCCTCTCTCTCTGCCCCTAACCCACTCGCATTCTGTCTCTGTCTCTCTCGAAAGTAAATAAACATTAAAAAAATTTTTTTTTAAATGGCGACTCAGAAGTTCAACACACGCCAAGATCACAGAGCTGGCAGGTGCCCCGACATTAATCCAGAGAGATCGCTCTCCACCAACATGTCAAATGTTGCCAACTGGTGTCCCCAAACCCTGCAGATGTATCCTGTTTGACCTACAGCGTGCTTTACATTGTTTGGATTGGTAACCAATATTTAAATAGAGGACTTGGGGCCATTCCCGTTGTTGTTTTCCTAAGACTAAAGGTATCCTAGTTTCTCGCTTTTAGAAAATTCAGGACATCTGACATCACCAAGGCCACGATTCTGGCGTGATAACAGTTGTCCAGGGCTGTCCACCGTGGACCCCGCCTGTGCTCACCCATTTTGCCAAAGTCTCCCTCTGGGTTATTTCTCTTGTTAGGTCACAGGCTGGCCCTGTTAGCATTTGCATTTTCAGCTGTTTCTACAAGAGGCAGAGTGGGCTGGTGGTCAGCCAGCTGGCTGTTAGACACTGCTGAGGGACCTTCCCCTGGCCCGAGAGCAGGACACTGGCTCTGGGACCTCGCTGGCCTTCCAGATCCCTGAGAGGCCTGCTGGGGGTGGGGTGGGGGCTGGCCTGATGGGAGCCCGGGTGACTGGACCAGAAGCCACCATGATATTTCCCTTAAAGAGCATGATGTGGATTTAGACCAGAGACGACGTTGGTTTGGGAGGGGCAGGTCCTGTGCTCTCTGCACTGCGCCCGCTGGGAAAAACCGGTCTTCTGACACCCACATCTTGACGCTGGCTCGGCAAAATCCACCCCCCCCCCACCCCCGGAACTATGAAACTGCATAAAAAGATTTGATCAAAGCCCCCATCAGCCGCCAAGCTGTAATGACTTCTGTGATTTTTTTCTTAACCGGGTTTTAATTTTTATGTTTATTATTTGGGGACCGACCGAGCAGAGGCAATGGCTCAGCCTCTGGATTCCACTCTCATTCTCTCCTGTGAAGCACTTTAAGAACTCGGGGAAACTCAATTGTAAAAGAAAGGCGTTCGGCTCTCAGTGTTTCATGGTTTGTTCCCGCTCCCTGGGCTTGGAGACAGCTCGGGAACTTAATTAAAATCAATGGAGAAAAAGAATTGAATAAATCACAACATGAATATCTCTGAAAGTCTATATCACAGTGCAGCCGCACAGAGGTGGAAAAAGACATTCTGTTCCCTCTCTCCCTCTGGAAAGGGGGAAAATTAAAATGCTCTCACGGTGCACTTGATATCTTCCTCTCTCCCTCTCTCCCCCTCCCCCCTTCTCCCCTCTCTGTGCTCTAAAAGCAGAAATAGAAGGGGGAGACCATCAAGAGATCAAGGGTGTGGATCTGCCCCTCATCCACAGGAGAGGTCACGACCACACAGAAAAGACCTCCATCCCTTATTGAACAGGAAGCATATGATAATCTGCTTCTTCAAGCAACCCTACGAAGTCATCGTGCTTAAGCCCCATCTTGCAAATGACGTAAGTCATTTTCCCCAGTTTGCCTGGGCTTTGGGTAGCTCCTGATGTTCATCGTTTGCCTTGGACTTGGCAAGATCTCCTTCCCACAATAGCCCAGACACTGGGCACTCTACAAGACCCCCCACGTGACCCTGGCTCCGGGCACAATTACACTTAACCACTCTGTCCCCAAGAGAACTGAGCGCGTTCCTGAAGGTGCCAGAGGAAGGAATTCTCTTCCGGCCTTGAAAACGCACTCGAGCTTCTAACATCCCTCATTCTCCACAAGTAGTTCTTGCCCAGATCTGATCTGAACCCTTTGGGCTGCAGGCTGGATCCTGCCCTGGGGATGCATCGGACAGTAAGCGATGGGCCCTCTTCCCTCATCGCTCCCTCCCGCCATCCTCCCCAAAGTTCTACCCTCTTACCAGATAAAACACCCAACTCAGTGCCTGGTGCAAAGGTCGTGCTTATTTGAATTTCAATTACTTGCTTTCGTCCCTTCCTTCCACCATGCCTGGGCCCTGGGGTTGCAGAGGTCAGCGGCCACCTCCGTCCTTCTCTTCTGGTTAGCTGCTCAGAGGCTAGAGAGAAGGATCACCCCTCAAGACGTAGCTGCAATGCAGAGTGTGATCATAGAGCGAAAACTCCTGAGGGTCCCCAGGGAAGGACCCGCTCTGCCTTTTACGACCCACTCCCCATCACGTCACTGTGTCTAAAACCTTCCTGTCGCCCTTGGGGAGAAGGCCAGATCCCTGGGCCCTGCCCGATCTGACTCCACCTTGCCTCTTCTCGACTCTCACGCCGGCCCACGCTCCCTGCCCTCAGGATCCTCGCGCAAACTCCTCCTTATTCCTGGTAGATTCCTGCCTCCCCACTTCGTCTGGCCAAACCTTCTTTATGTTTCGTAACTCTGCTTACATGCCACTCTCCCAGGGAGGCCCTCAGTAACTCCCACGCAGAAGCTACCTCGCGTCCCTTGCTGCGGGCTCAAGCTGCATAGCACCTGATAGGTTCCCCTTTCAAACGCGCACACGTCGGACGAGTAGTCGCTCACCGGTTGCTTCCCTGATGGACCGCAAGCACCCCGACGGAGTGGGGAAGACGGTATTGCGGTTAAATCTCCATGGTTGCCTAGGACGGACCCGCGGGAGAGGGGAAGCGGATGAAGCACGGATATAAAAGACGTGTTGAGGGTTGGATCGTCGTGTGTGTTAATGAACCCCTGCCCCCATAGTGCCATATAACAAACCACCTCGAACTCGGCGGCTTGTGGCGAAAAGCGCTCACCGCATGCTCGTGGGTCTGTGGGATGACCGCAGTTCAGCTCATCTGGGTGGCTACAGGCCGTCTGCACTGACTCCAGCCTCTGGGTTGGCCCGGGTGGGCTCCATGTGGGTTCGTTCCGGGCCCAGACCCTTCTCAGGGCAGCTCCCCGGAGCCCCTTACGACGTTGCCCAGAACAGACAGACGCTCTGACGCTTCCAACCCCATCCGGGCTAAGCCCCCAAGCTAGCGGGACAGAGAAAGGTACCCTGCCTCAACTGGGCCGAAGGGCAGAACCACATGGCAAGGAGCACAGAGACCGCTGCGTGCGGGAGGGTGGGAGCCATCGCAGAGGCCATTCCACCCCTCACAGCAAGAGCAAGGCCAGGAAGGAAGACTCAAAGCTGGTCTCCGGGTGCTTCTCTGTGCGAGCGGCTCAGGTGCGTGTCACGTGTCATTCTCTGAGGCGGAGAGCACACTTGAGGGGGATGTTGAGGTCCGTGCTGAGCGCACTGAGCGTGTGCAGGGATCCAGACAGGCAGACGGGTCTAGTCCTCTGCTGGTTCCACTGGTCCGTGTCGCAGAGGGAAGTTGTGAGGTCACCTCTGGGGGCAATCCAAGCTTTGGGGATGGAGAGGATTGTGCAGGGGTGAGTGTGGAGGGCGGCAGACATCACTGACTGGTTAGCCCTTGCCCACCGCCTCTGCAGCCAGGGCTGGCCATGTGGCCCAGCTCCAGCTAATGAGACGAAAGGGAAGGTTCCCCGGAAGGGCTCTGGGGAGGTTTTTGCTCTACTGGTAAAAGGCCAGCTACATGGAGAGGGGCACCGGTGCTCCTCCTCAGCAGGGTCCCTGCCCCCCGCCACAGCAGCTCGTGAGACTGACAGGCTTCAGGGAGAAAAGCTAACAAACAGGCTAAAGATGTTGAGGGAAAAGTGCAGAGAGAGCCCGGGTCTTTAACGACGTCACCAGGCAACCCTAAGACCTCCAGAGACCGCTTCAGGGAAACAGTGAGATTCCTCATGATTTGGGCCACGGTTGCTCAAGCAATCTGTCATCCACAGCTGAATGTGTTCCTAACTGATACGAGGGCTATGACTTTAACCCTGGGGAGTAACGACAGATATTCGATGGGTGGGCGAAAGAGGGGGAGCCCGTAAAAATAAAATAAAAAGAGACAGGGGTCTGGGACTGTGGACAGCATATCAACATACAATCAGAGCCCAGTTCTGCAAGCAATTTCATTACAACAGCGCATCACAATTACCCATGGTTTTCACAAGCAGGAGGCCACCGCCGTGGACTAAGAGTTTGTGTTTCCCCCAAGTTTGTGAGTTGACATCCTAACCCCCAAAGTATTGGTGCTGGGAGGTGGGGCCCTCGGGAGGTCATTAGGTCAGGAGGGTGGGGCCCTCGTGAATCGGATTAGTGCCCTTATACAAAGAGACTTGAGTGGCCTCCCATGCCTGTTCCTCCACGTGAGGACGCAGTAGATATGGGGCCATGTGTGCATCCTGAGTTGGGCCTTCACCCGACCCCAAATCTGAGGGCACCTTGATCTGGGACTTCCCAGGGCTCCAGAGCGCTGAGAGGTAAGTTTCTGCTGTGTATAAGCCACCTAGTCTATGGTTTTCTGCCGTAGCAGCCCAAACCCACTAAGACAAACTACTGATATAATTCACTGTTTTTTTGCGGGAGCGGCGGAAGGAGTGGGAGATCATAAGGACTGAGGAGCACACAGATACTTGGGGAGCACCAGGGTCTAATCGCCGCCCCTCCCCTTTGGGGGGGACCTCATGCCGGACTCCGGGGCTGAAGCACATGACCCAGAGATGGCCATTTACCCCAACCAAACCCCCCCCTCAACTCTAGCATTAGTTCAGAGGTTGGCATGTGCCCAAAGTTGGGCTAATCAAAGTGGAATCTGGGCCTTGTGTTAGATGAGAGGAAGACAGTCTCTCTGTCTCTTTCTCTCTCTCTCTTTCTCTCTCTCTCCCTCTTTGTTACAGTATTTGGGAGGAAAGTAAGAAAATATATTGCTTCTCATAAAAATGCAGTGAAAGATAAAGTACAAACAGCTCCTCTGTCATGCTGAATTATTGTCATTCCATGATTAACACTCCATGCATCAACCTGGTATTGCAGACACTCTTTTTTACGCCGGACTTGAACTTGGAAGGATGTGAGGATTAAGCCACGTTGCCATCACACAGGTAGAGACTCTGAAATCAGATTCAACCCAGAAAAGGCAAGAAGGAGGGAAGACCTTGCGACATTATGTGAGCACCTGAATCAAACCCTACCTGAAGCCGGGACATCCTGAACTTCAGTAACAAATCCCTTTACCGTCCTCTTACCTCTTTGCACGAGTTGCGTAGGGTTGCCGCTTGTGTGAAAAGATTCCTGATAAAAGGAGTGAAATGGAGTGGAGGACGTGGTGACGAGTGACTGTCCTTCTTACTCAAAAGTTGGCATTAGCAGGCAATGATTAAATCCCTCCCAGCCCTCTCACAGGATTGCCCTGTTTCGCCACCATTATTCAGCCAGCAGCTGTCATTTCTGCCTTATGTGATGGGAGAGGAGGGGAGAGGCTGTCCAGCTCCTTCAATCCCTTTCTGTCTGAGCACACTGGGGTCTCACACTCCTTTCCTCCATCTGGAGACAATGAGCCACCCCTCTGATTTATAATTCCCTGTTTTCATTTGCTTTTGTTTTCATCAGCTTTCAGTGAAATGCTCCAGTCGTTCCCAAAAAGTACATCCAAGGGCAGGCACTGACTTCAGGGTAACCAGCGGTCTCTGTGCTCTGTTGCAATCCTGCTGAGATTATCCATGTTGGACCAGAGCTTTTTGCCAAGAGCTCCTAATAATTCTCTGAGCATGGCTCGCTCAGAGCTCTGAATCACAGAGGGGCAGCGGCTGCTGCTGGGGGCTAAGTAGCAGTAGCTGTGCAGGTCAGAGGTTCATAGGGGCAGGGAGCCAACAGACCACCGCCATCATAGGAACGCTCATAGGGTCATTGGCCCTCCATCTGTCACCCCGGGACCTTGCTCAGGAGAGAGGCAGGAAGAGAAAAGGGGCCAGAAGCAGACAGATGCCCTGATGTGAAAACCTTCTGATATGCTCAGTCACCAAGTGGAGATGAGCCAGAGAAGCACAGTCTGATGTTTTTAGCTCAGCAAGTGAGATCAAAGACACCAGATATGGACTAGAGAGGTGCTACATCTTTCAGGATGTAGGTTTGGAACTAGGAGTCCATTCTGACCCTAAATACAAAACAATACACCCAGGGAGGGTCAGGGAGGGGAGATCTGGGGCAACACAAAAATCTGAAGTCAGGATCACAAACTCAAATGACCCTGGGGCTAAAGCAAGAAAATAACTGCATGAGCCGTGCTGAGAATAGATCATGGAGAACCAGAGGACTGATGCCCCATCAAGATTAGCACCTGCTGTTCAACTCAAACTGGGTAGAAATGAAGGTTAGTGTTGTCTGCTTATGCTGGAGAAGCCAGAAATGTACGGAATGGTTCAATTTTTAAATACCGACCACCCATTCTATTTTTTTTTCTTTCTTAGAAACAGCATGGACTTTTGCCCTCTGGCTAGGCATGTAAGGAGTTTAGAGATTGGCCACTCAATCCTACCAACAAGGAAAAAGCCGAGCAAACTGAAAACCAGCAACTCTTCTTAGATCCTTCAGAGAGGTGAGGTCACAAGGTAAGCAGCTGCGCCTTGACCTGGAGAGACAGGCAGGCAGGTACAGAGAGTGGCAGCTCACCGAGAAGAAACCCAGGAGCAGGAGCCTCCGATCTGTGTGGGAACCAGCGCTGGGGTAGGGACATCTGACCTGCAGCTGACAAGGGGCTGGAGGTTCCGGGCGGCCAACTGGAAACAGAAGAACTCCAGTGGGGCCCCATCATCGGGGCAGGAGGGAGGAAACATTTCTGTGACTTTTACCTCCAGGAGCCCAACCTAGTTCTCACAGTGAATGGCGGGAGCAATCCCTTGTACTTCCGGTACAGGGAAGGGAAAAGAAACCATTCTGACAATGCCACAACATTCTTTCCTTCTTAACCATGCCTACCCTCAAGAGAGAGAATGATTCCAGGGCTCAACCTGCTGGGGTTACATCAGAACCTAACCTACCCAGGGAAGGGAAGTCCCCAACCGCAGTCCCCTCCACCCATCCAGTCCCACCTAAGGGGAAATAATATTGAGAAGCACAGATGAAGTTCACGTTTCGGGGGTGCGGGCTCGTTGAGAGACTGAGACCTAATCACAGGACTACAGAATGTTTCTCTTCCCTCTGTACCTTAGGACTGCATCACTAAATTCCTATTTGTTGCCATTCTTTTTACCCAGTACATCGTATCTACCTTTAAAACAAAACAAAACAAAATTTAAGGCTAAAAACACAGATTGAAGAAAATGAATAAAATCAGAACCAGAGTCTGGTCTGACAAGAATGTTGGATTGTCAAACCAGGAATGTTTCTAACTATGATGAATAAACTAAGGGCTTTAATGGAAGAAATAGACAACAGACAGATAATGTAAGCAGAGAGAGAGAGAGAGAGAGAGAAATTTTAATAAAGAATTTTAAAATGCGAGAAATCAAAACAGTATAATATAAATGAAGAAGACCTTTTGTGGGCTTTTCAGTGGATGAAACATGGCTGAAGAAAGCCTCTGAGCTTGAGGATATGAGAATAGAAACTTCAAAACCTGAAAAGGAAAGGAAGACTGAAAAAAAAAAAATCCAAACAGAACAGAACGGAATATCCAGGAACTGTGGACAATTATAAGAGTTATAACATATATGTAATGGTAATACCAGAAGAAGAAGAAAGAAAAAAAGAAAAGCAATGTTGCAAGCAGTAATGACTGAGAACGTACTTTTAAATTAATGTCAGACATCAAACCACATATCCGGGAAGGTTAGAGAACACCAAACGGGATAAATGCAAACAGCTACACTTAGCCATATCAAAGCTACACTTAACCATATTCAAACTTCAGAAAATCAAAGATAAGGAGAAAAAAATCTTAAAAATCCAAAAGAAAGAAATACCTTACCTATAAAGGATCAAAGATAAGAATTACAATCTGACTTCTCCTGAAGAACTACACAAGTAAGAAGAAGGTAGAGTGAAATATCTCGTATTCAACCTAGAATTCTGTATCCTGCAAAATTATCTTTCAGAAATGAAGAAGAAATAAAGACTTTCTCAAACAGAAATTGAGAGCATTTATTGCCAACAGACCTGCCTGGCAAGAAATAGGAAATGTTCTTCAGAGTGAAGGAAAATAATATAGGTCAGGAAATACAACTTATTTAAATTTATGTGATACACTGAAAGCAGTGCTTAGAGAGAAAAATTTATGTTATTGAAGACATATATGATAAAAGAGAAAGATGTGAAATAAATAATCTGAACTTCCACCATAGGACACTAGAAAAAGAGGAGCAGATTAAATTCAAAGAAAGTAGAATTAGAGGAGAAATCAAGGGAATTGAAAATCTGTAGAAAATATCAACAAAACCAAAAAGTGGCTCTTTGAAAAAAATCAATAATATTGTTATATCTTTAGCCAAGCTAATTAAAAGAGAAAGACAGAGACAGAGACAGAGACTGCTAATATCAGAAATGAAAGAGGGTACATCACTACAGATCCCACAGGCTTTGAAAGGATAATAAAAGAATATTATGAACAACTCTCTGCTCACATATTTCATAACTTAGATGAAATAGACCAATTCTTTGAAAGACAGAATTGGTCAAAATCACACAAGAAGACACAGATAATCTGAATAAACTTATATCTAGTAAATAAATCAAATCAATAATTAAAAATCTTCCAAAACAGAAAACACCAGTCCCCAAAGGGTTCACCAGTGAATTCTACCAAACATTTAAGGAAGATATGACACCAATTCTTTATAATCTCTTCCAGGAGGTAGAGGCTAAGTAATGTTTCCTAACTCATCCTATAAAGCTAGCATCACCCTAATACTCAAACAAGATGAAGGCATTATAAGAAAGGAGAACTACAAATGAATAGATGTAGAAGAAGACCCTTAAAAAGACTTAAACTGAGAGAAAGCCATGAAGACAGCTATGGGGGGTGTGCTCTAATAAGAAGAAACAAGTGCAAAATCCCTGAGATAGGAGCACATACCAGTAACAGTAAGGAGAATAATGGAAGATGAGAGCAGAGGAGCAAAAGATGATGGATTCCCCCAGAGTAAGGGTTCCGGAGATGGATTGCTCCATAGTAAGGATTCTGGCATTGGAGTCCTCCATAGTAAGGGTCTGGAGAAGGATTCCTCCATAGTAAGGGTTCTGGCGATGGATTCCTCCATAGTAAGGGTCTGGAGAAGTATTCCTCCATAGTAAGGATTCTGGCATTGGACTTCTCCATCGGAAGGGTTCTGGATATGAACTCCCCGTTAGTAAAGATTCTGGCGATGGATTCCTCCATATTAAGGGTTCTGGAGAAGGATTCCTCCATAGTAAGTGTTCTGGAGATGGATTGCTCCATAGTAAGGATTCTGGCAATGGAGTCCTCCATAGTAAGGGTCTGGAGAAGGATTCCTCCATAGTAAGGGTTCTGGAGAAGGATTCCTCCATAGTAAGGGTTCTGGAGAAGGATTCCTCCACAATAAGGGTTCTGAATATGTACCACCCCTTAGTAAAGGTTCTGGAGAAGGATTCCTCCATAGTAAGTGTTCTGGAGAAGGATTCCTCCATAGTAAGGGTTCTGGAGATGGACTCCCCCTTAGTAAGGATTCTGGCGATGGACTCCTCCATAGCAAGTGTTCTGGGTTTTACTAAGAGTGAACTGAGAAGTCAGTGGTTCTGAGCAGAGGAGCGACATGATGCAGCTTGTCTTTTAGTTCATTGAGTATTAATCTCAGTCCACAAACTCAGAAAGGAAAGGAAAATCACCTCATTTTGCTCAAGGCAACCTGACGGGGACTCTTCTCTCCCTGGAAAGAAGTCCCATCTCAGTCATTACAGCATCCCCTTCCTTGGTCTAAAGCCATTCTTGGATTAGGCAAAGTAGATGAAGACGGGAACAGGAAGGTCCACCTTAGAGTGAATTTCACCACAGTCATCACCACTGTCCTTGTCGTCTGCTCCTGGAGGTCCTGCATCAGGAACGAGGCACTGCTTGGGGCTCCGTGCCTAGGATCCTATCTTCCTATGTTGGGTTCACAAACTATATTTGTCCAGGAAACTCTAGGGGCTATGACGCATAAATCCAAAATTTCAGCGGCTTAATGAAATGGAAGAGAATTTTCTGGCCACGTGGTATTTCCACGTAGGTCACCCTGCATGGTGGGAAGTGCTCTCCCATGTGGATGTAGGGACCCACAGTTCTTGCATAGGGTACCTCTACGACCCCCTAGACAATGAGAGTTTCTTTGTACCCAGGGAGAAGGGGAAAGAGAAAGAGGAAAGCCACATCCATTTCTTAGCCACCTCATTCCAGACTTGACACATATTACTTCTACCTAACATTCCCCTGGGGAGCACTAGTCAGATAATCCCACACAGAGACAAGAGAGGTTGGAAGACGCTCACAGATGCTGGAAGGACAATCTGAAAGGTAACGAGGTTGAACCAGAGCCAGCCAGCCCTGACTGGTCATGTATGTGTAGGCTGAATGCCCACGTGGCCAACGGAACATGGGTTGATGAGTACTAGCTGGGATTTGAGCACGTCTGCCTGAGTCTGAATTCCTGCTCTGTCACTTACTTACTGAGTCCTTCATGGCAAGGCAGGCCACCTCTCTGAGCCTCTGGTTCCCCCTTAGACCCAGTGATATATAAAGCACATAAAACACTTAGCACAGCACCTAGTGCGTAAGAAACTTACAATAAATGGTCTCTCACATTTTTGGCACGAACTTCAGGCCCCTGGAATCTGGAATTTCCATCCTACCCAGGGCCTGTATCCATGAGACCTGACCCCATTACAGGCTCTGTTCTGGGAAACCAAAATGTTCCCAACCAGAAAGGCAAATCAGATGGGCGTGATGTAAGGGATTGCCGGTAAGTTAGAGAATGCAGATGGGTGTTTTAATAAAACCTCAGGGATGAAAGGACAAAGAGATAGACAGGATGGACGGAAGGGTGGAAAGAAGGGAGAGAGGGAGCGTGTTACGTAGAAAGTTGGAAAGGGGGAAGGAACCAATTAGAAAGGAGGGGGGAAGGAAGGGAGAGAACCAGAAGGCAGGAAAGGTGCCCTCAGCTGCAATCCACGGGTTCCTCTGGCCAGACCAGAATGTCGCTGTGCTCTGGGCCTCTTCCCAAATGCCCGGTGGTGAGCTGCCACTAACCGGCCCCGAATGCAGCAGGAGCAAGCCCACTGTATCCCCGGCTTAATAAAGGAGTGGCCATTTCATTGTCACGAGCAAGTGCCAATCTCATCCAAATCAATTAATTCCTTAATCATGCTGTGAATGGAGCAGGATGTGAAGCGCCCGTGTGGGAGCGATGAATATTAGCCGTATTTAACTGCCAAACGCTTCTGATACCATAAAGCATCCTTGAGGCTGCACAATAAAATCCAAAGTTTAATTGGTGGGTAACAAGGCCCCAGGCAATTGTACCTTATTAATGCTGACAACAGGAATATGTATGTGAGGCCGCGACAGCCGGCTACTTAGAGCAATGCCAGCCTCCAGCCGCAGGAACAGGAAGTCATTAGTGCGGCCCAATTGCAGAAAGATTTAGAATCTCTTTCACCCTTGGATCTTTTTCAAACACGAAGCTGTAAGTACATCATCTCCCCGACCCAGCTATACCCCAGGAGGTGTTCTGGAAAAGGTAGAGAAATTGAGAATAGAAGCTTATGGGTGCAGAAAGGCAGATACTGGAGAAAGATCGGGCAGGTAGGTTGGGGCCACCGTGGAAGGTTGCACAGGTCGCGTACTGCACAAGACTCCTAGTGGAAGGGAAGTAGGAAGGGGCTGAAATTCTGGTCTGAGCTCTGCCCACCAAACCACACGCCTTGGCATGAGGCTTCCTCTACCCTGAGAAGGGCAGGGTTTTCTTAATCCAACCATCCAGAGGGTAAGTTACATAAGCTCTTTGAAACTCAACTTTTCCATTTAAAGAACTTGGTCTAGATGAGAAGGTGTCTTCTGAATGTCCTATTACTTCATCCTATTGTGTTCATTCTGTCATCCAACAAACACACGTCAATGCCTACTATCTTCTACACATTAGTCTAGAATCTGGAGATAAAGCGTTGGCCTCCCCGATTTGGGGAAAAGACAGAATCCCAGGCAAATAATTATGCCAGCAGCACTTTGGAAGGAAGAGTGGGGACACACATAAGTTCCAGGATAGGAAGTGCCTTTGGCCCCTCTTTCTTTTGCGGCCCCTCTCCTGGAGCCTCCCACAGCAATGGCAAAGAGTAGCAAATTAATCATGCGTTTGTCGTATTGCTTTGCGTATCTTTCTCACCTGTCACCACTGCCAAGCTGGGATCTCCTGGAAGTCATAACTAGACGTTAGTCACCTCGGGCACCCCAAACTCTAGCCTCGTGTCTGACACTGAGTCCAGGGTGGTAATGGTCTAATGGCGTTGCCATGCTCTAAACACTACAATAAGCACTTTAGACACATGACTCCTTTATTCCTTACTTTTGCTCTGCACAGGCTCGGGATAACTTACTCGCTGCCCCCCTGCTCCCCCAACACCACCTATGCCACACTGCGGTGGGTGGCACACATTTCTGTAAAGGGCCAGGATAGCAAATATTTGAGGTCTGGTGGCCCCTAGAGTCTCTGTCACAGCTATTGAAGCTTAAGCGGGTTCAACCGCTAACAACCCATAAGCGGGTGAACGTGGCTGGAATTTGCAGACACTGAACTTTCAATCTCATCTGCTTTTCACATATCACAAAATCTTCTTCTTCTTTTGATTTTTTTTCAACCATTTAAATATATAAAAACCCTTCTTAAATCGCGGGCCCCACAAAAAGAGGCAGCAGGCTGGATCTGGCCGGTGACCCCCACTTTGCCGACCTCTACCCTGCTCTGTGATTATGGGGCTGGATGTCTGCACGCCACATTTCCCAGAATCCCTCGATGCCTGGATTTCTGTTGGGTTTTTCCAGAAGGGGGCACCGCTGGGAGACTGGCAGGAAGAGAGAAGGGGCTCGCTCTTGTCTAGTTTCTGTGATGTCCCTCCAACAGCAGAGGACAGCTGAGGCTCTTAGTGCTCCCAGCATTGGTCACTCAGTACACCCGGAGAGATAATGACCAGCCACCTGGTGTCCCCCAGTCATGAGACCACCTGTGCAGGGTTTCCCTTCGAGGTCCAAGTGCCCACTTCTAAGGGATCCTCCTATGAGCTCCCACATTCTGTGACATTACGTCTTCCCTTCTGTTCCCCAGCATTTGGAATCACTGCTACTTCCTGCATTTCTAATATTTAGGATACTTTAACCTCCCCCTTTTGTGTGTTCAGGTCCCTAACACCTGAGTAACCAATGCCCTGTATTAAATCCTCTCCATTTGAAATACCTAGGGGGATGTCTCTTTTCTCGACTAAACCCCAATTAATGCGACCCCATTTTATAGGCAAGAAAATGGAGGCTCTGGGTAATTTGAGTCTTATGTAAGTCCGTGGAGCAGGTGAGTCAGAAGTATTTGTCCAATATCATGGAAGAGGGAAAAGGTAGATTTATACTGAACCCATGACTGTCTGACCCCAAAGCCTATACATTCTTACCCAGGATACAGTACAAAAGGGAGAGTTCACCACTCATACTGCTCCCAGCAAAGCTCTGAACACCCTGCAGCCACCGTGTCCTGATAGTTGAATGAATGAATGAATGAATGAATGATCTTGTCTTATCTCTGAGCCTAGCGATGGCTTGGGCATGAAATAAGGTGCAGTAGATAAGTGTTGGGGGACAATATAGAATTAATGTTTTAAGCCAATAGCTGTCAATCCCAGCTTCACATTAAAATCTCAAAAACTTTAAAAACATGCCCAAGTCTTACTCTAGAGCAAATGACTCAGCATCAGGCACCAGTATGCTTTAGGAGTCCCCAGGTGATTTTTAACATGCAGCTGGGACTGAGAATTGCAACGTTAGGGAAAGCTTTGCTGGGGCCCAATCTTCTTGGGATGCCTTGGGTCTCCCTGGAGCCTGGTGTGGTGAGTCCTCCCTAGTGGGGATCAGAAGATGATCAGATCTGTAGGTGAAGGTCCCTTTGCTCAGGACAGCATGGGACTCCTTCCCCAGGTGGCAAATCGGACTCCGATTCAATCACACTTGCTGAGCGCGTGCTCGAAAAGCACGACGCTTTTAAAATTCATCTTTCCAGATGCCTGAGTTACTTATCATCGGGAGACTGATAGGAAATGGTCCGATCGTATAGGACCGTAGAATTCAGACTCACAACCTCTCTACGAATCAGCCTCGAATAGTCAGGACTTGATTAGCAATAGCTGACTTCTTTATTTTTTTGCCACTGCTTCGAACTCAGGACCAGCCAGAGAGAGCCAAGCATCCTCCTCCCAAGCCAAGGACGTAAGATACTTCTGGTTACCTCACCACCAGCTTCCCCATGCCAACAACGTCCAAATGGGGCGAACCGAAGCCTTACCCACGGTGAGGCTTTCTTGCTCCCCGGACAGCCTCAGAGTCTCTGGCAGACAGGAGTCGTGGGTGGTGCCCGACTCCCTTACTACATATGGAAGCTCCGAATAAGTAGCTTCCGATCTCATTTGGGTGCTCTTCGTTTCTTCCCACCTTATTATCTATAATCTTTTAATTGTGCCATTTTTTTTTTTACAGAGGGGAACAGAAGCTCAAAAGTGTTAGGTAACTTGTCGGAGGTCACACAGCTGGAAAGCGCAGAGCCAGGCTTTAACCAGGGGGAGGCAGGGCAGCGTTGGGAGAGGCGTAGGGCAAGGTTCAAAGCAGAAGCTAGGATGTTAGGAGGAACGGTGCGAAATCCCGATTAAGAGCAAGGTTAAAGACCCTCATGGACCTTGCCTGGGTCACTCAATCCTCTCTGTACCTCAGTCTCCTCAAATCTGTCACGGGGATAGTAATATTTCATAAGGAATAGCGTTTACGAGACCCAAGTAAAATCTTTGGAATAAAACGCCTACATCCAAACTCTGATGGAGTTACTCGCCAGCAGAGTGAAATAAATTGCTTAACTGGACTGCACCTCTGTGCGTGCAGCCACCAAACAAGGTTAATCCATTTTGTCACAGGGTTATTAAGAGAATTAAAGGAGATATTTCTGGAAGCACTCATGTGGCACTTACTCCATACTTAGAGTAATGCAATGGGTTCCACAGGTATCTGTTTACTTAAGTCTCATAACAGCACCGTGGCTTGGGTGCTATTTTTATCAGCTGCAGTTTATCCATGGCAAGACTGAAGGAAAAAGGAGCTCGAGAACTCGCTCAAGGGACCCAGCCGGGAAAAGGTGGGGTCTTGTATTTGAACCTGAACCTCAGTACAAGATTCCGCCTCTTGAATAATAAAGTACGCGAAACATTTACCTCTGTGCCTGACCCATGGTAAGCTCAAAGGCAGGAACACTGAGTAGCGATTGGTTGATGTGACGTAAAAACTGTTTTCTAGTACAGACGAATGCTTTGCAGGAAGCTAATGTACTACAGATGATCATTCCTGGTAACAGAGAGAGTGAGAGACGTAGACACAGATAGAGCATAGACGAGTCTGATGGAAGCAAAATTGTTCGAGAGTCCAGCAGAAATGTGAATAAACTCATGGGGCAGTTCACAGAAAAAAGACAATCTACATATGTGAATCACACAATGTGAAAGTATGCTGAACCTCATCTAATGTTTTCTTAAATTTATTTTTAAAAATAAGATACAAGAGTCAGTTGAGCTCCGTCAGTTGAGCATCCAACTCTTCGGCTCAGGTCATGACCTTAGGTCATGTGATTGAGCCCCACATTGGGCTCCTTGCTGTGAATGGAGCCTGCTTGGGTTTTCTCTCTCTCAGAAAGAAAGAAAGAAGGAAAGAAAGAAGGAAAGAAAGAAAGAAAGAAAGAAAGAAAGAAAGAAAGAAGGAAAGAAAGAAAGAAAGAAGGAAAGGAAGAGAGAAAGGAAGAAAGGAAGAAAGAAAGAAGGAAAGAAATAAAAAAGAAGGAAAGAAAGAAAGAAAGAAGGAAAGAAAGAAAGAAAGAAGGGAAGAAGGGAAGAAAGAAAGAAAGAAAGGAAGAAAGAAAGAAAAAAAGAAGGAAAGAAAGAGAGAAAGAAAGAAAGGAAGAAAGAAAGAAGGAAAGAAAGAAAGAAGGGAAGAAGGGAAGAAAGAAAGGAAGAAAGAAAGAAAAAAAGAAGGAAAGAAAGAGAGAAAGAAAGAAAGGAAGAAAGAAAGAAGGAAAGAAAGAAAAAAGAAGGAAAGAGAGAAAGAAAGAAAGAAAGAAAGAAAGAAAGAAAAAAAGAAGGAAAGAAAGAAAGAAGGAAAGAAAGAAAGAAGGGAAGAAAGAAAGAAAGAAAAAAAAGGAAAGAAAGAGAGAAAGAAAGAAAGGAAGAAAGAAAGAAGGAAAGAAAGAAAAAAAGAAGGAAAGAAAGAAAGAAAGAAGGAAAGAAAGAAAGAAAGAAAGAAAAGCTATTTTCCAGAAATTGTAGAAATTAACGAACTGATTTGAAAATGTGTATATAAATGAAGGGTCTAGTATAGGCAAAACAACCTTGAAAAAGAACAAATTTGGAGGACTCCCACAACCTGATTTCAAACTTGTAATAAAAATGCAATAATCAAGACAGTATGACATTGGCATAAAGATCACTGAAAAGACAAGAAAACCCAGAAAAAAAAAGCCCCGCACTTACAGTCAGTTTGATTGATTGATTCATTGATTGGCTGACTGACTGATTTTTCACTGAAGTGGTTAAACAGCTCAATGGGGGAAAGAAAAGGCTTTTTAACTAATAGCATTGGAACAACTGAATAAACACGTAGGGGAAAAAATGAATCTTGATCTCTACTTCACAGCATATGCAAAAAGTTAATTCAAGATGGATCATAGACTAAACTTAAAAGCTAAAACTATAAAAAAAAAAAAAACAACACATGTGAGAACAACTCCATAACTCTGGCAATGATTTTTTAGGAAAGGAAAACTTTTAACCATAAAAGAAAATAAATTGGAACTCATCGGCATTTTAGAAGTTTGCTCATCAAGTTACAACATTAAAAAACAGGCAAGCCACAGACTGGAAGAAAATATATATCTGACAAAAGAATAGTATCCATAATATGTAAAGAACTCTTACAAATCAATAATAGAACACGGACAACCCAATAGAAGTTGTCAAGACTTGGAGAGACATTTTACAAAAGAAGATATATGAAAAGGTGTTTCATTGGAAACTCATTGAAACACACATTTGAACTCATTGAAACACATTAAACACTCATGAAAAATAGTGACATAAAGCTCCACACCTAATAGAATGATCACAATGCTCCCTGACTGACAACCCCGAAAATCAGGGAGCAGGTGGAGGCACCAGAAGTCTCATGCATTGCTGGTGGGAGTGTAAATGGTACAGCCCTTTGGAAAACAGCTCTATAGTCTCTTACTGTAGCTAACTACACACTTTCCCTATGGTGTGGCAATTCTACTCCTGGACGTGCCTCCAAGAGAAATGAAACCACGTACAAACACAAAGAGTTGTTCCAGAATGTTATTGACAGCTTTACTTCTAACAGCCCAAACTGGAAAACAACCCAAATGGCCCTCAAGAGGGGACCAGGATCCACAAATCCAGATATGGTCACCAATGGAATACTACTCAGCAACGAAGATGGCTGGACACCAATAATAGCCGGCATGAATCTCACACGCCTTATATCGGTCGAAAGAAGTCAGACACAGGAGAGCACGCATAATATAATTCCTTGTAAACGCAGTTTAAGAACAAAATCTACGGTGATAAAAATCAGAGCAGAGCTTCTCGGAGCAGGTGCCAAAAGTGACAGGAAAGGGGCGTGAGAAAGCCTCCAGAAGGGAGAGAAGTGATAGAATGTGCTAGAATGATTCTCAGTCTCGATTGCGGTGTAGGTGCCGTGGGTTTACGCATCTGTCAAAACCCGCTGAACTGTACAGTTAAGGTCTGTGCCCATCACTGTTTGTGAATTACGCCTCAAGAGATTGTTCGCGGGGGTGCGAGAAAAGGCTCAAGCATACATTCCTGGTGAGAGTATAAATGTGATGCAATCTCTCTGAAGGGCAATTTTGACAATACCTATCAAAATGAGCAATACAGACACACACTTGACCCAGTCATTTCACTTCTAAGAGTCAGCCTACAGATACAGTCATGCGTGAGGCAGAGACAGTCGTACAAAGATATTCTTTGCAAAATTGTCTGTGGTAGCAAAAGACTGGAAATAACGTAGCAATCCATCCATAAAGGGCAGGTTAAATAAATTACAGGGCTCCGTTTTAATAGAATACAATGCAGCTGTTCAAATAATAAGGGAGATCACTCTGTACTGATAGGACATGATATTCAAGATATAGGATATATCGATACACAGAAAAAAAAGGGGGTAGCACAGAGTTTGTAATATCTTCCCATCGGTGGAAAAATAAATGTGCATGTGTAATGTACCTCAAGAGGTACGTAAAAAACCAGACGTGGCTGTTGCCTCTGGAAATGGGGGACCGGCAGACTCGGAGACTGAAGGTTAGACAGAGGTTGTGGGGGGGAGAATTATTTTCACCATATTACCTCTTTTATTGTCTGGGTTGTTTTGTTATTTTCTTTTAACCATATGGGTATTACGTAAATCAATATTCTTTTAAAAAATTTTAATTTTTAATGTTTTATTTATTTTTGAGAGAGAGAGAGTATGTGCGTGCAAGCAGGGGAGGGGCAGAGAGAGAGGGAGACACAGAATCCGAAGCAGGCTCCAGGCTCTGAGCTGTCAGCACAGAGCCCGACGCGGGGCTCGAACTCACGAACCATGAGATCGTGACCTGAGCCGAAGCTGGACACCCAACTGACTGAGCCACCCAGGCGCCCCTCAATGTTCTTTTTTAAAGCAAGGAAAAAGACCACCAGTCATGGGGCCAATCCATTTTCCCTGGCACTTGACCAGACTGCTTTAGATCCTCTGTCCCATACACCCTCAAATCCGTCCTGGCCGCTCCTGTAACCCCTGCCCGCATCATCTCGGTCTCCGTAACAGCCGTCCTCAGATCTGACCCTCCCACGGCCTCGGTTTTGCTGGCTGTCAGGTCTGCTCCCACCCCACACTGCCCTCCACCACTCTGCATTTCAACGACTGCATTTTCCAGCCTTTTATTTATCCCCAGCTTTTCCCCAGCAAAACAGATCCGCCCACAGCCAGGACCGTGTCTAACCAACCAGATATATGCCCCCGAATGAGGCCATGAAATATCCCTGTAATTTTCAGATGCCTTAAGACATACACACTTAAATATTTAGTAGATTATAAATGACCTAAAGCTCTCGTCCAGCTTTTAAACATAACTTCTTAACGAGCCTACGTGGACAGTTTGCCCCCAGTCCCAACGCGGAGATAATTGCACCGCTCCTGATGACTAAGGGGGCGGGCACACAGGAATTGCCGTGCAATATTAACGAAGGTGTCCTAGGGGCTTTGTGCCCACTATGGGGACAGATTTGCGGCTCACAGCTTTCTCTCTGACCTTGCACTTTGTGGGCTGCCGTACAGAGATTCGTAGGGAAGAGAATCAAAGCAGCTGGTCTCAAGCCTGCCTCTGCCCCCTGACTTTCTGTGTGGCCCTGAGCACATCACGTCCCCTCCCTGGGCCTCTGGGCCCTTCTCTGTTGCACCAAGCGATCTCGAAGGTGCTTGCAGCAGCACTCAGTTCGAGACTTCCGCGTGTCTGCAATTACAATTATTTGTTGAAATATGTTTCACAATAAAAGAAGGGAAAAGAAACAGCAAGGATTTTTTTTTTTACCTCTTTTTAATGGGTTAAAAAAAAAAAGAGGAACCAACCACATTTCTTTTCATCCTTGCTCTCCAGCAGCATTGACATCACCTGGGAGATCGTTAGACATGTGGAATCTCAGGTCTTCTTCCAGACCTGCTGAATCAGAATCTGAATTGTAACAAGATCCTAAGGTAATTTGTGCTGAGCCCCTAAGGGACATTTAAAAAAAAAAAAAAACGCCCCAGGGGCCTTATTTAAAACCAGTAGCTTTGGGAAGGCTGTGTCTTCATGCCACGTCCTCAGGTCACTCTGGCCCCGGTGACGAGCCAGCTGCAGAGTAGGACTCACAGTGTCAAATGCCTACAGAGGTCAGGCAAGTAACATAAACTAGCAAAGGAGCCTGGGTGTGGGGCAGTAGGGAGGGGTGGGGACTGTAGCTAAGTGAAAAGGGTTTGTTTCCTCTTATGGCTGGGGCGCCTGGGTGGCTCAGTTGGTTAAGCGTCTGACTTCAGCTCAGGTCATGATCTCACGGTTCACGAGTTCGAGCCCCAGAGCTCGAGCCTTGTGTTGGGCTCTCTGCTGACGGCTCAGAGCCTGGAGCCTGCTTCAGGTTCTGTGTCTCCTTCTCTCTGCCCCTCCCCACTCACATTCTGTCTCTCAAAAATAAATAGATGTTAAAAAGAAAAAATGTAAGTGGCCTACGGCAGGGGCTGGATCAGGGCAGCCGGACTAGGGCTCAGCATCACTCAACTTTTGCCACGTGGGAATGCAGGGTCTATGTTGTCACATCTTGTGATTTTTTTTTTTTTATATGGGTTAACCTGGGTATTCGGATTTCTCTGTGAAATCTCTTAATGATGAAAATATCATCAGTTCAAACATAACACATTTTACTGATTTTTTGATAAAATTATTATTTTTTATTTTAATTGTATTTTTTTAATTTATATCCAAATTCGTTAGCATATGGTGCAACAATGATTTCAGGAGTAGATCCCTTAGTGCTCCTTACCCAGTTAGCTCATATTTATTTATTTTTAAAGGAGGCACCATGCCCAGCACAGGGCCTGAACTCATGACCCTGAGATCAAGAGTCGGACACTGAACCGACTGAGCCACTCAGGCACCCCGAACATAACACATTTTAAAGTCCGATGTGATAGTGATTTCCAAAGCCTTAAGCAAGAACAAATTTGGTGAGTTCAGAACACGAAAAGGAGGCTAAGGTGGCTGGAGCATGAGGACAAAGGGAAGAAGTAGAAAAGTCCAGAAGTGGCAGGGGTGGGGGGGGAGTGCTTGTCCCCTATGGAGGAGGCAGGGGGATGCGGCATTTGTTGGAGAACCAAGTGGCTAAAAGCACAGGGACTGGAGACCAAGCCTGCTCTTTTCCGTCTCTGTGAACTTAGATCAGTTAGTTTGTGTTTACGTGCCTATTTTCCTATCTGTAAAATGGGGTTCATCATGGCATGCACCTCTGAAGGTCATACAAAGAAGTGGGGGTCGATACAATCAGGCACTTAGAACAGCGGCCAGACCCATGTAAGCGCTCATTAACTGCTCATTGTCATTGCTACCATTTGCCTTCTTTTATCAATGCCGCTGCAAACGTCATCAGCCCCTGCTGGGGCCAACCCACACCCTAGACTTTTTCAGTGGGCTCACCAGCTGTCTCCTTCTCCAAAACTTTCAGACAAGGAATGCCCCCACGCAGATCTGTAGAGGCTTTCTTTTGCAAGAGACTTTCTTTTTCTTGTCCTCTCCTCTGACCCAGCCCCGGTCAGGCTGTTGGTGCTAAACACTCCTTTTTCCCCAGTGCTTTGTTTTCTCAGTCAGCTCAGTGTTCATGGCCCTCTACAGGCGGCCCCCTCGCAGAGGAAGGCCATTTACTCATTCAACAAACATGTATCTCGTCTCAAAAACTTGGGAGGCCCTGAGCTAAACACACTTGTGAACAAGATCTCTGACCCTGGGGATTTTTCATTCTAGTGGAGTGGATAGATAATAGCCCATAAACACACAAATAAACAAGACAACGACAGTGAAAATAAACAATGACAGTATTTTACCATGAGAAAGTAGTAAATTTCACCATGGTGATGAGGTCAAAACAGTAACGACATTTCAGAAAGGGCATTCTTGCTACACCTGTAGGTACAGTGTTTGGAATTAATTTGCCTTGACTAAAAGTTGAAGCTCTGAATGCTTTTGCCAGGAGCTCATCTGACATCCATCCACCCATCCATCTGTCCATCCATCCATCCTTCCATCCATCCTTTCTTTCTTCCATCCATCCATCCATCCATCCTTCCATCCATCCATCATCCACCCTTCCATCCATCCATCCTTCCATCCATCCTTCCATCCATCCATCCTTCCATTCATCATCCATCCTTCCACCCATCCATCCATCCATCCATCCTTCCATCCATCCATCCATCCTTCTATCCTTCCATCCATCCATCCTTCCATCCATCATCCATCCTTCCATCCATCCATCCATCCATTCAATCATTCATTCCACAAATATCTCATGAGGCCAAAGATCTGCCAGACTTTCTACTAAACAGTAGGAAAACAGAAAGGAAGAGACACGATTCTTACCTTCAGTGAACTTCCCAGTCTGGTTATGGATAAAGATGAATTGATAGTCATTAATAAAAAACTAACTTAAATAACTCTTAAGTAAAGAGTTACTTCATCCTGTAAAATGCAGACTTGCCTGTGGGCTCTTATTCTTAGAGAGATTCAATCAACTGCAACTTCCTCCAATTTTCGACGCTCCAAATCTGCCCAAGTTCAACTAACAGTAGTTCTGTCTAGTGAAGATGAGACATAAGATCCCCTGAGAGATCATCTTACCTAGAGGTACTGTCATAAATTTTTAATGCCTGGGTTTATGCTTGTATAAGGATCAATATGGCTCCAGGTTGTACTTCCTTAACTGGTCTGGCTAATGAAAAATGTGTGGAGACTGACTTAATTTACAACATTTTGTGCCAAGTGACATCTCCTCTCATGCATAATAACAATGAAGGCTTCAAACACTGTACCGGTTTGCTCCCATCAGCTCATTTAATCATAATAACAAAGCCAGGACACACAGATATTAATAACTTGCCCGGGCTCACGGCTAGCAAATGGTGGAGATGTGATTTCAACCCATACATTTTGGCTTCCAAAGCCCATAGTCTTAACTCTCCTGCTGCAGATAAGAAAATCTGGCTGTGGTTAGAATTGAAAAAGATTTCCCATCATAAAACTGACATAACACACTCGAAGGATCCTTCCCCAAAACTGTCAATGCCATATGCACATTGCCAACGGAAAACTACTTCAGCAACTCAGCATCATCTGTCATATTTAAATTCATGTCATTAATTGGGATATATGCCAGGTGAATCTTGAAGGATGAGACAGAAGTACCCGGGACACAGACACGAGGAACTGTACAGGTAAATGCAATGAGACAAAGGAGATCAGCACACATTCATGTACCTGCAGGGACTTCAGTGTGGCTGAGTGTATGGTGTGAGGTAGGGGATGGCAGAAAAAGAGGCTGGAGGGAGAGGCAGAAGCCAGGCTTCAGATGTAGACTTTGAGCGGGGCATTAATCCCGGGCCTGCGGAGACAGAGGGAAGGGGTGACAGCTGGGAAACTGACTTGGGATCCAGCCATCCTTGGGGGAAGCTGACGGAAGAACCCAAGAGTGTGTTGGGGTTATTAGCCATTGCTGGCACCTGGTGAGCAGATATGCACATAACCAGCCTCTCCACTTGACTTGGGAGGGAATAAACACAAAGCAAAACTGCAAAAGGGATCTTCTTAAGGATGTTTGAGCAGCGGGGTGCCTTCGTGGGAATGCATGGTGGAGACTTGGGTCCAGTAAGTTCTCCACCTCAGAGCAATGCTGCCTCCCACTCTGGTCATCCACCTGTGCATAGAAAATCTTGACCCGGCCTACATGAAAGGAGCCTCATCCACTATCTTTATCCACTGGCCTTTTCCTGTGAGTCGCATGATGATCCTACTGTAACAACCACACACATCTTAAGGATCTTGGATTCGAGGGCGCCTGGGTGGCTCTGGATTTTGGCTCAGGTCATAATTTCATGGTTCATGAGTTCGAGCTTCACATAGGACTCTGCACTGACAGTGCGGAGCCTGCTTGGGATCCTCTTTCTCCCTCTTTGTCTATCCCTCCCCTGTGTGCACTCTCTTTCTCTCAAAATAAATAAATAAACATTAAAAAATATATTTTAAAAAAAGGACCTTAGATTTTAATGTTTGTGATACGAAGAGTCTTTGAAAGGTGGGCTTTAAGGAGAAAAGGTGGAAAATTCAGGCAGTATCTTGGGCTAATTTTAAACAGATTTTCTGTAGCAGGGACAGAAGCAGTACGACGATAGCAGTGACTTTGAACCCTGGCTGGCTATAGAATCACCTGGAGAAGTTTCAAAACATCTTGATTCCTGGGCTCCTGACCACCCCATTCTGTGTCAATTGCTCTGTGATGTTTGAGAGCCTCTGAGCAGGATGAATGTGTGCCAGTGGGGGGAGCCTTGTTATAAAACTGTTATTCCAAAGCGGGAGGAATTCTTGAGCATGTTGAAATGGTGATGACAAAGCATAAAGAGGCGGAGACAAATATGTAAGAGAAACGGACAACAGTCACCAGAGCAGAATCCCCGAGTGGACAGGACAGGCTGGCCTTGGGGATACAGGTGGATTCACCTGGCACGATCTTCCTCTAAAATGAGGGGGCTGTGAGTTTCAGGTGGGGAGGAAAAGGACGACAGGGGGATTTTGCCTGCTGACTGTAATCTTCTTTGTAAAGACAGAGAAGGGTTCCTTTGCAGTGGTGGCAGTGAGCGTGTAAAGAAGCAAGCCTTGATCGCATGCTGACTGTGGACCCCAGATGGAGATGTTCCCCGGTTGAGACTGGAGGCCAGGTATTTAAACTCCTCTAGGAGAGAAATTCCACGGCGGCAGAGTCTTTCCCTGCGTTGGTTGCAGCCTCATCACCAACGTTCAGTTGGGTGCACTTGATAACTAGGGACATGAATGTACATTTCTGTGACATTTCGTTTCCTTAGCATCTTTTGGAAAGCCAGGGAGAGAAGCCTTGAAGTGATTCACTAAAGCCGGAGTTTAGGGTTCAAGGAATGACCTGGCAGGACATCAAAGATGGGTCACAGAGCATCAGACAAACCACGCAAGAGACAGTGGGCTTTGTCTTAAAGGCAAAAGGTGGAGACACACGAGAGAGACAGGGACAGCTCTGCATTGCCAGAAATCCAGTCTGGCTTTGAGGAGATCACTTGGGGGTAGTGAGAGGCTGTGACAATCATCCAGGTGAGCGATGAGGAGTCAGGTGGTCCTGGGAGATGCCAGTTGGAGCAGAGGTTAATTTCAGGAAGGCAAATTCGACATCCTTCTAAGGGACAGCTTTCCAGTAGTCAGAACTGCCCAAACATGGGCCAGACTGCTTTGAGGGGCCGTGAACGCCGCCATCTCTCAGGGGCAGGGGAGGGGCTGTGGTGCTGGGCTGACCGGCTGAGAGCACACTCCATGTTGGACCCCCAACGGCCACCTTCACTGTCCCGCTCCTCGAGAGGCCTCGCAAGCCTCAGCTGGATCGGAGCCGCCTCTCTGGCTCGCCAAATTGCCGTGCTGTATTTAAAAACCAAAGAGGAAAATAAACCCCAGCCCAAGGAAGAAGCGATTTTGGCATTAAATAAAAGGAATGTTTTTATCCCGCAATGAAAACGCTGTGATCTTGGAACACAATTTGCATAAACAGACAGTTTGGCTATAAACAACCTCACCAGTAACTGGTATTTACATATAGAACAACTCAGTCAAAACCCAATTAAAGGCTCTGATGGATCGAGGGTTGTCAAAACATTTAAAAGGCTTCCCAGCAGTCAGGCGATTTATACGTCTCTGTGGGACCAGGCGTTCTGGATTCCGCCTCCGATCCGTTCTTGGTCTCCTACCAGACCCGGAGACCCCCAGGCCACCCCCAGCCTGGCAGCCTCCATAGGAAGGAGCGATCTCTAACGAGCCCTCTGGTCTTGGCGAAGACGTGGTGGAAAAAGGAACAGGGTCCAGGCCAGGGTTGGCTGACTTGCCCTGTGGAAAAGCAGGGACAAGAGTCCCAAGTAGAGTTTGGACACATGACCATCAAGAGGGTCTGCTCAGATGAGACAGGACTTCGCGAGGACCCGGGCAGTCATGGAGCCTGAAGTGAGGCAGTCAGCACGATTGTGGTTCTAGGCCCCAGAGCTTGTAAGCAAATGGTTGAGGAGCAAGATGAGAAATTCGGGCCCCCGCATCCCCAGAAGAGAAGACCTGTGTTGGCCAGGGATGGACACCAGCCACAGACACCAAGTCAACACGATGGAAAAACGGAGGACGGCTAATAGGGCAGGAGTTCGTTCACCGGGGGCATGATGGAGACTGGCAGGCCCCGGGCAGTAGGATTACCAGGGCTAAGCCTCCACAGTGCCTCTGTCCTAGGCACCCCTGGGGTCCACCGAGCCTTTGGAAGACCCCCGCTCACAGGAGGTGGGGCAGCCCAGAGCTGACCTGGTGCAGTCACCCACTCCGTCACTGATGCTATCTAAGGAAGGAGACTCGGTTGGCTTCTTATATAATGCAAGCTGTGCCTGGCACCCTTAAGGCCAAGAAGCACAGAGCAAGCTTTGATGCATGGTTGGAAGGCAGAGGGAGGGAAGAAGGAAGGAGGGAAAGAAGGAAGAGAGGGAAGAGGGAAGGAAAAATGGAAAGAAAGAAGGGAAGGACAGAGGGAGGGAAGGAGGGAGGGAGGAAAGAAAAAGAGAAGGCAGGGAGAAGTTCCAGAATCTTCCAGGAGTGGCCTATGGTGACCCCAGCGAGGCCTCAGAAAGATTACAGACTATCGATTTCTGCCTTAAGTGTGGGAGGTATTCCCCCCGAGAGAGCTGTGCTCGGACTTCCGGATCTTTCACTCCCCAGACTCTTAAAAATGGAGAACTTACTATGCTAAGCACTTCCTCCCTTGCGATCCCTTACACACCGATACATCCACCATGACCTCATTCACACCCATTAACACACAGAGGGACCCGATATAACAAAACGAACTCATGACCATCCCTGCGGGTGTTCCATCCTCACAGCGATACAAAATAATCCCTAACAACAAAGCACTCGCTAATACCCAGCACGATGCAAGACGCTTTATACTCACGATTTCATTTAATTTCCAAGACAATTCCTGAGAGGAAAGCAGTGTTATCCCCATTTTACCATGAGGCTCAGAGGGTTCAAGATGCTTGTTTGAGTTGATATGGCTGGGAAGTAGCAGAACGAGGAGTCTGTTTGGATTCCCGAACCGGCTCCATCAGAGCAGGTGTTTCTGGTTTCTGACTACGGATCATCTCATTCGGGAGTAACCCATTTCCACGGTTGACACCCTGGTGTGGCTTCGATACGGCAAAACTACGCTGACTTCGCTCCATTGTGGTATCACCACTCAGCTGGAGACCCAACACTGGCTGTCCTCCCTCATCACGCATTAACTCAGTCTGCTACAGGTCCTACATTCCCTAACGACCCTCCGAGACCAACCAGGTGGCCCAGAAGACTAAGGCTGTTGGAGGAAGAAGAGAGATAATCTGGGCATCTCCTCCCTCCTTCCTATGGGCTCGAGTGCGTTGCAACTTACTATTGAAAGTCAAGCCATTCACCCTTCCTTCCCAATAGCCCAGGAATACACATTCTAAGACTAAGCTCATTACCACCAAGAATTGGCACGTATAGATAAAAATTCAACCAATATTTAGGAAGCGTGTTCTTAGCTAAGCATGTACTGTTAAGGGACTATAAGATAACAAGGGATTTCGTTTTGTTTTACTTTGTTTCTCAAAGCGAAGCCTCGGTTTCTCCACCCAAGCGTCCTGTGTACATCAAGGATAGGCAAACAGCAGCCGTGGAGCACCCCCCCCCACCAGGTTTATACATTCAGTGTTGTTAGAACACAGCCGACTCATTCATTCATTTACGTGTTGCCTGTGGTTGCTTTCACGCTCTAAGAGCAGACCTGGGTCATCTCAATAGAGGCTTTATGGCCAGCCAAGCCCAAAACATTTGCTCTCTGGCTCTTTCAGAAAAAGGTTACCGACCCGTGGTCCAGATGTCTAGAAACCTGGATGTTTCTTGGTTGTGTGTTTTGTTCCAAAGGATGTAGAGTTCAGAGGGCATTCCAAAGAGGATCCCAAGGCAGAAGGAATCTGGCATTTGAGTTCTTCTCTCCACCTCTCCACGCATAAAGCATAATAAATTCTTTTTTTTTTTTTTAGTTTATTTATTTTGAGACAGAGACAATGCAAGTGGGGGAGGAGCAGAGAGAAAGGGAGAGAGAGAGAGAGAGAGAGAGAGAGGGAGAGAATCCCAAGGAGGCTTCATGCTGCCAGCACAAGGGCTCAATACGGGGTTCAAACTCATGAACCGTGAGATCATGACATGAGCTGAAACCAAGAGTCTGATGTTTAACTGACTGAAACACCCAGGCGCCCCTGTGACACAGTCTTTGATTTCTTTTCCCTGACTTGTTGGGATGCACTGAAACTGCCCCCATCTTCGTAGCCTCCTTCAGTTAGATTTCTATCTCTTCTCTCCAGGAGCCCATAGATAAGAAGTGGGGGCAGGGGGGAACCATTACTCTAAGAGTGGTCATTGGGAAACTCAGAGCTATAGGGAAGCTTAAAAAGGGCTTTGTTAGCCCATAAGATAGTGAGCTCCCTGTCCCTGGAGGTATACAAGCAGACAAGACTGCTGTGAAGGGCCCCTCTGTCCTGACTCGAGCCCGTATGTTCCCTTCCCTGATGAGTTCAGCAGCCCCCTCTGTGACCTCACCACGTCAGGTCTGGAATCCTCCAGTCCCTCCTCCAATAGCACAGCAAGGTTCAGCTTTGCAAATTTCAAAGCTGATCTTGTCATTCCCAAGACTGAATTCCCTCAAAGGCTGCACATCGCACCCAGGCTAATATCCAAACCATATCTTCGCATCTGTTCATCCTTTGGCCCTCCCGAATTTTCCAAGCTCATCTCCTACACACCCACCTCCCATGTTCCAACCAGATTAAACAGCTACTTATTCTCCACCCATGGGCTCCTCTCTAGCTCTCCTCAGGCCATTCCCTCTGCCGGGTACGTCCTTCCCTCACCTTGTGCACTCGACAAACTCCTATGTAGTCCTCAAAACCCCACTCATAAGTCCCTCCTCCTGTATAAGCCTTTCCAAGATTTCCTCATCTCAGATTAGTTTCTATTTACTTAGTCCCTATGATGCACATCTTGGTCACAGCTTGGGACACTGTACTAGAACTTACGACATTGTACTAGAACCGACAACATTGTACTAGAATTATTTGCAGGAATACCTCCCTCCGTGGGTGAAATTCCTCAGAGGAAAAGACAGAGATTGATTCATCTTCACAAGTTTAGTCCAAGGCTTTGAACACGGTAGGAACCCAACAAATGTTCCATGAATGAATTCGTCAATGCATGAACGAACCTTAACAAAATCAAGACTCCAGTGGGTCGAGCGACTTGATCCAGCCAGGCCTTCTACCCACTTGCAGATCTGATAGCTGTGTCTTAGGTAGCTAGCTACTGAGGACATTCTGTCTTTCCTCTTGAAGGCCACATTTCGGACAATCCCTTAGGCCGTATCTTTTCCCTTCTTTCTATGAGCTTCCTGAGTTTCCCCCACACGACGGCTCTAAATCCAGAGGCAGGACACCTCAGTGGAAAGACGAGACCTGTAGGGTCGAGTGAGCCATTGGCTCCCTGTGTGACCTTGAACGAGGAGTCTGCACTCCCAAGTGGTAAAATGCAGGCAGTAAATCAACCCTGAAGAGGTGCAGCGGGACCCAGCGGGTTAACGTACAAGCTCCAGACTCAGAGTCATTGCTTCCGAGATACACGTTCCCTTCATCAAGGTTCCTGAGGACCGTCTACTCTAACCACCTGTCTTGTCTGTTGCTTGTATTTAATACCCGGGACAGGTGGGTGTCCAGCCTCTCTGAAACAACCCGGTGACGGGGAACTGTACTAAGAGTAGTAATTGTAACAGCAGCAAACTTTACAGACCTTTTTGTTTACAGAGCATCCTTGTAATTTCTGATTCTCACCCCCCAAAAAATAAAAATAAAAAATTAGAACCATAAATGAAAGTCCCCAAGTAAGAATGTGGCTCTGAGGCCCAGGGAGGTCGAGGTCTTGCCCAAGGTCACTCAGAGATGAGCTGCTGAGCCAGAATTTGGTCCTTTGCCTTGATTCCTAGTTTCCAGATGACTTCCAAGGGGTCGGACTGCCTGCAGTTCGTTTTATCTTTTTCTACGTGCTTCTCCCTCACAACAAACCCGGCGTCAGTAGTACAGACTTTGAGATCTAAGTCCCCCCAGAATCATCCTTGCGAGCATCACCTCTGTCCCTGCCGCTCTAGCTGGATGACTGAGTATTGACTAAGGCTCTTTGTTGTAAGTGATAGAAAATATTACCCAAAATGATATAAGAAAATAATGATGGTAATAATAATGGAGGTAATGTAAGCTCTTTCTGGTTCATATAGCTCTGAATGTAAGCGGTAATATAGCTTATATTATATATAATATAAAATATAATGTTTTGTATTTATGATTAATATTATTGCTATTAATTATCAATGTTTTTAATTAATAGAATATTATTATATATCATATAGTGGTACTATAAGCTCTTTCTGGGTCATCCGTCTGAAAAAGACGGACGTAGGCTTTTCAGGACTAGTTAGGTCCAGGCCTACAAAGGTCATTAGATCTCTCTCTTCTCAGTTCTCTTCTCCTTCCTCTGCCTTCAGTTATAGGCAGGTGGTTCCCTACTGGAGGCTTCTAACAGCCCCGGACTTCACAGTAGAGAAAAGGTTTCTCTTCCCTAATCGTTTGAGACAAAGCCCCAGAACGGAGAGCCAATGCCCTGGTCTGGTCAGGAGGCCACTCCATACATGAGCAGTGACTCCGGTCAGGGGACCAAAATGCACCCACTGCCCAAACCTGGGTCACATGCCCACTTCTGAAGCTGGACGCTTGATCAATCCTATCCCAACTTCACGAACTGAGAAGGGAGAATGGATGCTTCCCTCTCCGCCATCCAAAGACACTCCGGCTTCTGCTACCAAAAACGGGGTTGTTGGGGGGGGGGGGATAGATACCAGACAAACGAAAACAACAGGTGTTCTCTTCGGTGACGTTTGGTGCTTCAGTTTCTATGCGTGAGAAACTATGGTATTAAAAATGTCTACCCCTCAGGGTTGTATCAGACTGGAAACAGAAACAAAAGAATTTCTGCCCCCAGAAATATTATTCAGAACGCTTGTGCCACTCCTATTATGTGTCAGAGCCCTTTGGCTCTCACCCTCTGCGAAGATGCCATCTGAACCCATCCCACTGCCCACGTTCTGGGTCACGACACTATGGCTCCCCTACACTCTCGCAACCGCGTCCAACTGTGCTTCCTGCCTTCCTAGCTCTCCCCTGGCTGGTGGTACCCCCTTCAGTGCCCTACAGCCAGATTAATCTCCCGTCTCAGCAGAGTTCAGGGAGCTACAGAGCTCAGCGGTGTTTAACTTGGCTTGCACTGAACCTCATGAATTTAAAGGCCATCTGAACCGGACCATTCATCTGTTCCTTCTCAGCTCCCCACAGAGGGTACATTTCCACACCCTCCTTCCTGATAACCAGCCATCAGAGCTGCTTACATATTTCTTTCCCAGGAAAGCTCAGAGGAGAAGAAAAAAAAAACCCCAACATATCCAACCCTCGAATTTGAAAACCTTCCTTCTATTATCTCATAAAACATCCTGTTCATATCATAATTTCAATCCAGAGAGAGGATTTGCCGTGTGAGCTCTGAGATGCATATAAATTGCCCTTCTAAACCTCTGGCTACAATAAGCAAACTTCAGAAGCTGACAGTTTACTTGATAAATATCTAATAAAGCTTAAATAATTATTGAAAGCAGACAAATGGCAGAGGAGAACGGCAAGAGGTGTTGTGGTGATCAATCACAGGGAAGAAGATAGAGCCCCAGCAACACAGGGTGAAGCAGGTCCCGGGGAATAAAGAATCACAGGCAGAGACTGACTTCCAGAAAGAGTTGGTGGTGAGGGGGGGACGGCTGGGGGGACCAGGAGATGTGCCAGATGGACTTCCCTTTGCGAACCATCAGATACTCAAGATGTGACCTTTCTCAACTCTTCTGGAAGAAAAAGAGCCCAGGGAGACCATTAGTACATGTCCTTGTCTGTCCTGACTGCCCAGCCTGGGGAGGGTGTCAGGGTTCCAGATCTTACACCTCCTTTATAAGCTCGCCCAGCCCCACTTCCAATCTTGAGGCTGAAAGAATTCCAATCATTCTAGGGTGTCATCCTTTGAACTTGACCTGGAGTCACCATCCCTGATGGACCTCAGGAAGGTATCCCAAAGTCTCCACTCATTGACTTACTCGTTCACTTGTTCAATAAACATGAAGTGCCAACTCTGTGCTATGAGGGTGCCCCCCAAAGCTGCCAGTATAACCGAGGATAGTTGTGGGAGCAGATCATTAAACAAACAAAAGTACACGACAAAAATAGAAGCTTAATCTGGTCTGCGGCAAGTGTGGGAAAGGGAAGGCTTCACAAAAGAAATAGCACTTAAACTGAAATCTGAAAGATAAATAGGAGTGGAGGGAAGGGTATTTCAAGCAACAGAAATAGCAAGTGCAAAGGCCCTGAGGTTTAGGACTTCCGCTGCAAGTAATTCTGAGATCTGAGTTCCCACACTGATGCTAACGTTTGGCAAATCCCTGGCAAATCCCTTACGCCCCTCCCCACACGAGGAGATTCTGACTTCCACGTTTCTGGGTCCATGACTCACTAGTTGCCAATTACTGAGGTGGGTTTTCTGGTGCCCGTTTTAGAGATGCGAACACTGAGTCTCAGAACTATTATGGGCCAAGTGTCGCACTGTCACCTATGTGGTCATAGATTGTGCCTCTGCTTTGGACTTTATCCTCCAAACACTCAGACCTGCCTCCCCCACCCCCCCACCCCTCATGCTTCAGTCCCAGCCTAGCAAATCTTCCTAATTATTCAGAATACTTCTAGGAAAGGATGTTTCCCTATCCTGCCAGATTCCCAGATTCCCAGCTGGGGACTAGAACTCTCCTGGAGTCCCAGCTGATGGAGGACTAGTCCCTAGTGATAGGATTCTTTAATGCCTGCCTGGATGTCCAACTATCACACACACACACACACACACACACACCACAGACCATTTGCTTAGACTTCCACTGGCCCTCCGCATATGCTGGACCTTCCTCTCTCTCCTGTACCCCTGGTGTTAGCCCCTGCAGGTGCATCAACCTCCTAATGTGGCAAGAAGGTGAGACCAAGATGGGAGCCCTCATTTGGTGGGGATGACCACACCTAAGACATTTCACCTGAGAAATACAGAAATGACTTGGGCTCTTCTTCAGCCAAGTCACAGAGTCTTCTGACCAAAGAGTCACCAACACTGTTTGGAGCCACAGTGTTCTCCCCTACAAACTCAGCATAATTCCGATACACCCCACCCTGCCTAATGACAGTTCTAAATACTTTACAGACCCTCGCATTTGGGTAACAATTTACAAAGACTTTTCAAACATCATCAGCAGAGTGATAGAGGCAGACATTCCCTCCTCAGTTGAAGGCTAGTCGCTAAGCCTGGTTTTTAAGACTGGATGTGACTCAGTCTTTCTTCCCAGGGGGTTTCTGTGGGGAATTATGATCCCCATGTCAGCAACTTTCCCTCCTTGTTTCGGGTTGACTCTTTCCACAGAAGTGCATTATCACCGCAACTCTTTCCATTGTAAGTAATAGAAACACAACCTAAACTAGCTGAAGCAAAAAAAAAAAAAAAAAAAAGTAATTCATCGCCACTGGAAACCAAGAAGGATACCAAAAAGTGCCTGTGAGCAGAGACCCACAAAAACAGAGCCTCAGAAATTCAACCTTAACCACAGTCTGTCTTCCTACTGCCTCAAATCCTGTGTCTTACTCTGCTTGTTTCTAGTTTCATTCTGAAAACAAACCAAAAAACGCCCTCCATATTGTGAGGGAGATGGCCACAGACAGCCCCGAAGTCACATCCTCCCAGTGTACCGAATGTAGTGGATAGAGATGTCTCTTTTCCGTTGTTCGGATACAAATCTCAAGGAAGAACTCTTCGTTGGCTGTGCTTGGATGATGGCCCGTTCCAAAGAATACGATGATTGGTCAGGCCTGGGTCATATGACCGCCCTAGTTGCCAGGAGGGTCAGGAACTATGGCCAGAAGTAGGGAACGAAGTGCAAATGTTCAGCCAAAACACTGGAACTTGCTCCAAGAGGGGACGGGTACATAAGAACAGCGTGTGTTTGAGGGGGGTGGCGGAACAGGAGTATTGGCTGGTGCAATCCTTCTGTTGAGAAAATTAAAAACGTGTTTTCAAAACCCCTAAGGTGTTTATACTTTGAGCCAATAAGCTGATTTCTATGGTTGCCTTTTTAGGGGGAAAAAAATGTCGAAAGATGCGTGTACAAGAATTCTCACTGCGGTATTCTTTTCAGTAGCAAGAAAGACGTAACCAAAATGTGTACATTAAATGCATTATGACGCATTAAATGGCATAGTATTAATTCTTTTTTTTATAAAGTTTTCTCTCTTCTTTAAAAAAAATGTTTATTTTGAGAGAGAGACAGATTGCGAGCAGGGAAGGGACAGAGAGAGAGGGAGAGAGAATCTCAAGCAGGCTCTGTCCTTTCAGTGCAGGGCCCAGTGTGGGGCTCGATCCCATGACCCTGGGATCATGACCTGAGCCAAAAATAAGGGTCAGAAGCCCAACCGACTGAGCCACCCAGGTGCTCCCAGATTATTAATTATTAATGATCATGATAGGTATCTACACATTGACATGGAAAGAAGCTTTTGATATATTAGTAACTCTTAGGAATCAGTGTACAAAGAGTGTTGAGTCAAATCTTTGTTTTAAAAAGGAGCATGTCTGTTCTCGTTACACAAAAAGCTTTTTGTAACCATATATGGTGACAGATGTTAACTAGACCTATTAGTGGTGATCTTTTTGCAATGTATGTAAATGTCGAATTATTTGTTATACACCTAAAACTAATATAATGTTACATATCGATGAACTCTCAATAAAAACAAAACAGCAGGAATCGTAATACAATTACATTTCTTTAAAAAGCATATTAACAATTGGAATGGGGTAAGAGTAATGTCTCTTAAGTGCAGGAAAGTTCTGTTTCTTGATACAGTTGCTAGTTATAAGGGTGGATTCACCTTATGAAAATTCACTAAGCTGTCCACTTATGATTTGTGAACCTTACTTTATATATCTTACGCTTCAGTAAAAACAGTTTTTGCAAATGTGTGTATTTAATGAAGAACGTGGGGGCACCTGGGTGGCCCAGTCGGTTAAGCGTCCAACTTCGGCTCAGGTCCCGATCTCATAGCTCGTGAGTTCAAGCCCCGCATCAGGCCCTGTGCTGACAGATCAAAGTCTGAAGTCTGCTTCGGACTCAACGTCTCGCTTTCTCTCTGCCCTTCCCCTGCTCGCGCTCTCTCTCCCTCTGTCTCAAAAATAAATGCAATAAATTTAAATTAAAAAAAATTAAACAACAATAAAGAATAAAATAGAGAGAAAGGCTTAGGGTGGTTATTTGTGGACGGTGTAATTAACAGCAATTTAAACTTAATTCTTTGCACAGGTCTTCGTTGTCTGTTTTTACAATAAACATGTATTACTTCTGTGGTCGCTACCCACTGGGGGTGGGAAAGTGAAGACTGAGTTAGATCAAAGAGCTAAAATTTCAGTAGGTGGTAGGACGGTTCAGTTTGTGCACGGCCTGAAGCTCTCAACTAGATGATGTATCAGTCAGGATGGGCTCAGGTATTGTAACAGACCCCCCAAAATAATAGCTCAAACACAATAGAAGTTTCTCCCTCATCGTCATCTAGGGAAGGTTCCTCATGTCGGCAGGTGCTGTACTCCGCACAGATGTTCAGGGACCCAGGCTAATGGTGACTTTTCTTCTTAAACACGACCTAGACCTCTCTGATCGTTTCCGTTCTTATCACGGGAGGTGAGAAGGAGCAGCGAGGCCTGGCCCTTGGAGATTTTGTGGGTCAATGCCGAAAGCGGCTCACATCACATCTGTTCATATTCCACTGGAAAAGAGCTTAGCCAGGGTCCCACCCAGTCGCAAGGGAGACTTGGAACCACAGTCCCCGGACGGGCATCCATGTGCCCACGTGTGACCCCACTGCTGTGGAAGAAAATGGATTCTCGTGACACTTCACAGTTAATGCCACTTTGGGGAGGGGGGAGGGGGAGCAGAAAGGGCAGGTGACAAAGAGGAAGAGGACGTTGACTTGGGCAGACAATACAAAATCTACTCAAAGAGGGCCAGGTACATGGCATGTGGGCTTCAGTCCATTCCTGGCCGTGGTGATGCTCAGAGTTCGCAGGTGGGAACGTCCTGGTTCCAGTGGAATTCTGCTTTGGCAAGAGCTTGAAAGAGGCTTTGGTTAGAATGCGAAAGAGAAGCACGGTCATCTCCCGGGCACATACTCTGCGGCAGTGAGACGGCAGCGAGACCGCCCTTCCCCTTGGCCCGGCTTCCAGGCGGGGGGGGCCCGGTGATGCCAGCCGGGGTGAAAAGGAGTAATGATAAAACCAAGGACTGGGTTTGATGTTTTAGAAGGCACCAGATTCTACCCATATAAATGGTGCCTGAAAGAGGCCTCCACACCGCCCTCCCTCTGCATCACTGAACGCTTCGGAAAGTACATTCCAGAAAGCCTGACTCTTTATCTACGGGGAGAAGAGCCAGTCTCAGCCCGGAGAAACTTTGGGCAGCGCCTACGGGCAACGTGCAGGCCTAAAGACGCACGAGAGAAGCATCTGATGAATATTAACCAGAATGTATTAGCTGATAACACAAGCACCCCAAAATCAATGAGGAAATTATCTCCTCCGCACAACTGGCACAAAAGAAGGACATTTTCCGTGTCCCTCCGGCACATCCCGGCTATTGTCAGCTCTGGCATGCGAGGTGATTAATGCGCGGGTGACCACGCGTCCCGTTTTCGATGCCTACGATTATGCACACGGACCATTTTTTTCCCCTCTATGGATCCTCGACACTTAACCTACTCAATGGTTTTTATTTGCATTGATCACATTTTATGGTATGATTAAATTTGTATGGAAGAGAACCAATTAGTTTTGTTTTACACTTATTGAATGCACTTTATAGTCAGACAAATTAACTCTCCACAGTTAGGTTGATTTATCCAGTGGCAGGAGGCTTGATGGGCCATGCCGGGTCTTGTCCCCCAGCTGGGGAGAGGGTGGGGTGGTCGATGGGGGGGTTGAGGGGGGTGCTGGTACCTCTTAGAAACGAGCTTAATGTTCCGACTCTGATGGTCCAGCCCACCGCCGGGGAGTCTGGGTGGAACTTCTCTCGGGAGACTAAATACCGGGCTGTAGCTCCGTGTAGATTTCAAGAACCGATCAAGGCTTTGTCTGAAGGGGAAACATTTTCTCCTACGGAGTGAAAAGATCAGTGGGGTACAATTGGGTTCTAGCCCCACTCTTTGGGCTGCTGTGCGATTAGGCCAGTCTTTCACCTTCTTTCGGCCACAGTGAACAGACGGTAAGAAAGAGGAGGAGGAGGGAGCCCATCTCCCCCACATAATTTGCTCGAGGACCAAACATGAGAGCACATATGGAAACAATTTACAAACTGACCGTACAGCATCATCTTTATGCAAATTGCCCGTCCAATGAAACAATAAGAGCGGAGCAGCACTGGGAGCACGAGAGTAATTTGGAATCAAAAGCCGGAAGCTTGAATCTCTGCTGCTTCCCCGCTGTGTGGCTTCGTGGGAGTCACTTAACCTCTCTGAGCTGACATGGTCTCCTTTGTAAAGCAGAGGTAGTTATCACAGATTCAGTGGATGTTTCAGACAGTGGCGTTTTCCCGGCCATAATAAAATCACAGGACCTTTATTTTCCATCCATTACCTCGTTTTATCTTTCTCCACAGCTCCTGTATTCGTTTGTTCAGGCACCAGAACACAAGGCGGCAGACTGGGCGCTTTAAATACTAGCAATCTGTTTTCTCACAATCCTGGAGGCCAGAAGTCCAAGGTCAAGGCGTGGGCAGGTTTGCTTTGGTTCCTCCTGGGGCTTCTCTTCTAGGTTCTGGCTGTGTCCTCACGTGGTCCTCTGTGCACATGTGCTCTCTGGTTTCTCTCTGAGAACCCAAGTGTCCCCTTCTCATGAGGATAGTGGTCAGATTGGATCAGGGCCCACCCTCATGGCTCCGATTCCACTTAATTCACTTCTTTAAAGATCTCGCCAAAGATGGTCACATTCTGAGGTCCTCGGGGTTAAAGCTCCAACGTATGAATTCTGTGGGGACCCAGTTCAGCCCTTAACAGCACCTGACATTATGTTACACATCTTATCTGCAATCATAAACTCCATGAGAGACCTTGTCCCCACCGCACAGGCCTAACGCTTAAAACAGTGCCTGGCCCATAATAGGTGCTCAATAAACGTTTGTTGAATGACTTAATGAACAGTGCTTAGCATAAAGGCAGTTCCAGCACATTCTAGTACCAGCATGAGGACACCCACCAATAATGGGGGCTGCAATAAATCATCTCTGAAGACGTTTTTGATCACTGCCACCACCCTCCTCCTGATTAGCTTCTGTTACACTTGCCTTGTGACCCCGGAACTCAGAGAAAACCCTATGACATCCATATTTAATATTTTATTCCCAAACTCATGAAAACCTTGAGCTTTGGGGTAGGAAGGCAATTTACATATTAACAGATGCAATTTAAAAACCAGTGAGGGAGGGGCACCTGGGTGGCTCAGTCGGTTAAGCATCCGACTTCAGCTCTGGTCATGATCTCGCGGTTCGTGAGTTCGAGCCCCGCGTCGGGCTCTGTGCTGACCGCTCGGAGCCTGGAGCCCGTTTCGGATTCTGTGTCTCCCTCCTTCGCTGTCCCTCCCCTGCTCACACTCTGTCTCTCTCTCAAAAATAAATAAAAACATTTTTAAAACCAGAGAGGGAAACCCCCTGATAGCATTCCTTGATAATCTTTTCCATGACCAGTTCCAGCGACCGGAAGCCCTTTACCTCTGGACGAAGTCAGTTCTGTGATGAGAACGTGTTATACAGAGCACACAACGAAGCATAAACAAGGACGTTCTTTTTTAGAACTGGTTATGATAGTTAAGAATGAAAACAAATATCTCTAAGTAGGCCAACAGATGGCAAATTGGTTTATCCACGCAGTAGTGGGAGTTTCCAGTAATTCAAATAAATTCATTGGACCTACATGCAACCAAATGGAAGCCTTAAGAACACAGTATCGATATATACACTATGATACTGTATACACACATACATTAATTTATATGTATTTAATATACGTAAAAATTCACTTTACAATAATGTATATTGTGTTTAGAAAAGACGCAAAAGCTTGCATGGGACAGATACACAGTAACCTCAGAGCGGAGGTGGCCTCTGAGAAGGGCTGGAAGGAGGGGTGAAGGGGGAGCGTCTTTCACTCTGCAACGTTTACTTCTTTAACAGACAAGACTGAAGCGAACGTGGCAAGATGCCCACGTCTTCGCACCTGAGTGGTAGGTGCATCGTATGATTTTTTTTCTGAGCTTTTCTGATATTTGAAACATGTCTTAATTTTTTTTTAATGTTTATTTATTTTTGAGAGAGAGAGACGAGACAGGGCTCAAGCAGGGAAGGGGCAGAGAGAGAGAGAGAGAGAGGGAGACAGAATCTGAAGCAGGCTCCAGGCTCTGAGCTGTCAGCACAGAGCCCAACGGGGGGCTCAGACGCATGAACCGTGAGATCATGACCTTAGCTGAACTCGCACATTTAACCAACTGCCCAGGTGCCCCGGCCCCTTAATTTTTTTTAATATTTCAGTGAACAGGGGAAGGTTCATTTTTGACCAAAATAACATTAGACCCCACATCCAGCCGCGGGTCCTGGTTCCCCCAGGACCCCCAGGGCCACCCGGAATAAATGTTCTTCCTCTTCTACACCATATCCATTGTCTTCCTAGATAGGCCAGGTGACATCATCGCCAGCCTTATGGCCAATGCTTTGGCTGAACTGCTTCTGGAATGCAGACTCCCGCCTCCGCCTTACTGACAGAGTCAATCTGTCCCTGCAGATTGCGGGCCAAATGAATACTAATACTCTTCCCCTCTGAGCTCACTGTCTAGTGAGAGAAAAAGACCCACAACCAGGTAACCGCCGTGTGATGTGCTAACTGCACAGCTTGCACAAAGAGCTTGGAATTGGAGGAGTGAATGACTACCTTACCTTAGAGCAAACGGGCTGGAAGGCTGGAGAAGCTCGGCCGGGAAGAGGAGCCCCCAAGGGGCCAGGTCTGGAAGGGCACAGGCTCAGTCAGCTGGCCACATGCCCGGGAAGGGAGAAGATGTAATCCAGTAGTACTCCCAGGAAGAGGAGGAAATGGGTTCGGGAAATCGTTTTCCAGTCTCTGCCACAGGTACTGGATAGAAAGGGCCAGACAGGCAGGTGTTTTTAAAACCCACTGAGGGCAGCCACAAGCACCCTGGATAGAGTCGTCCGCACTCGGCTGGGGATTCCCAGCAGGTAAATTGGGCCTTTTCAGGGAGGAACGTTCAGAGGCAGGTGCACCGGAAATCGGAGATGCAGCCCCTGCCCCGCGACAATCTCACCCGAGGAAAGTAACAGAGCCCCAGAGAAGTGGGGAGGGCAGACCGGGGTCCATAGTGGGGCACGGAGGCCCAACCAGGGGGCTGGTACTGGAAGAAGAGGTACGGAGACGAGCCCACACGTGCCAGCTCCAAGCACAGCCATGGTCAAACAGGCTAATATTCAGGGAGCTGGAAAAACAGATGACTTTTTTTAATGTTTATTTATTTTGAGAGACGGAAAGAGACAGCCAAGGAAGGGCAGAGAGAGGGAGAGAGGATCCCAAGCACACGCTCTGTGCTGTTAGCGTGCAGCCCTATGTGGGGCTCGATCTCACGAAATGTGAGAGGGTGATCTGAGCTGAAATCGAGAGCGGGACGCTTAACCGACCGGGCCACCCAGGCGGCTTTGGAAAAACAGATCCTTTTGCTTTGAAGCAAAAACAGGTGAAGGATCTAAGGATCTAAGGACAGAAAGTACGTAGTACTTTATCCACAGGGTAAATGTTTTCATTCGGAAAACTGCACTCACAGAGGCTGAACCCTTGATGCCCGGGAGGCATTGCCTACCTGTCAGTAAGAATTTGCATTTAATTGAGCACTTACTACACGTTCCAGATATGGATCTAGGCTCTTACATGCATTATCTCATTTAATCTCCGTATCTCCAGAAACCAGACCCTATGACAAATGCCATTAAAAGTGGCCAAGTCACCCGCCCAAAGTCACAGATCTGGTATTTGGCCGTCAAACCTGGAGTCTGACTTCGTAACAACAGGCGCCCTCGCCTTATCCAAGGAAGTCACTGGGAGCCACGCATGCTTTGCTCTCTTGTCGGAACGGCTGCGTGTTGACTTTGGCGTTCACCCTCTCAGATTCTGTTACTGTTTCGTCGTGGTTGCACGTGCTAATGACCTGCTCATAGCTCACCTCACCCATCCACACGACAATCCCAAGGGGGTGACTGTGACAACGCTCCTTCTCTTGGCCACGATGAAAATAAAGCCCAGAGACAGTGATGACGCACCCAAGTTACCCAGCGAATTGGGGACACAGTTTGAACGCGGGTCCCTTGCTTCCTACGACGGCAGACTTTTGGCCACAACTGTGGGTCAAATACTGTGCTACCCACCCCACTGGTGGGGCCTGAGCTCACTGAGGGGGGAATAGGGATGGAACACTGTAATCACATCATTTTTAAATTTATTTTATTTTTTATTTTTTTAAGTGTTTATTTACTTTTGAGAGAGAGAGAGTGTGAGCAGGGGAGGGGCAGAGAGAGAGGGGGACACAGAATCCGAAGCAGGCTCCAGGCTCTGAGCTGTCAGCACAGAGCCCGACACGGGGCTCGAACCCACGAACCGTGAGATCACGACCTGAGCCGGATTCGACGCTCAACCGACGGAGCCCCCCGGGCGCCCCGTAATCACATCATTTTAAGATAAAAGTTCCCATCCTTCTTCCCCAGAATCCAAGCTATGGTCCAGGAACTGATCTCCAAAGAAAACCATCTGCCTGGAGCTAAATAAGAAGTTTCTTACGTGCTGTTGCCAAAGCCTTTCTCAGGCTCTGGGGGAATAACGACTTTGATATGTTAATCAACGTGTACCTTTTTCTTTCCATTCCTGGAAATGCCTGTTGCCCTGTGACGTTTCCTCCATTCACAGAACATCTAAGGTGGCCAATACCCGGCTTCAGAGGACGGATGTCTCAGCTCTGACAACTCAGAACACAAAGACCAGGAGAGTCGAAAGACCCTAGGTGAATGTACAGTAAGGGAAGCAGCTCAGAAACATAAAAAGACAGACTCCCAGACTAAATAAACACTTGCGAGGCTTGGGGGAAGGAGGAGAATGCCAGGGTAGGAGACTTTGACTTTGGGGAGTGAATGAGAAGGAACCATGTGTTCTCTTCCCAAGGCCAAGTTCAGAGTGATGGGGCAGAGAAGTGCAGAACCCCAAGATACCTGTGGGGACCCTCAAGAAGAGAGGACCTGTTGCTCTCCCTCCCAGGGTGAAAGTCCCAGAATAAGGCAGGACCCTGGAGGTCCCTGCACCAAGCCGGAGGGGGAGCAGGAAATCGATCTGTGTGCAATCTGTGACGGAAGGCCTGAGACCCTGCACGGGGTGAGAGCCACAGAATGTCCCCACGCGGAGGGGTGTTAGAAGCACCAGAGTCTCGGAGTCTCGGAGCCGGGCACAGAGGAGGACACAGTGGGGACCTGTAAGGACAGAACAAGACAGGATGGGACCACGCGCCGCACGGAGGCAGCGAACGGAGACGGGGCAATGCCGAGGACGAAGCTCCCTCCCCCGCACCCACCTCCCACTAACCGCACCCCCGCCCCCGAGGTCCTGGCACCTCCGAACTCAGACGAGCCCCTGGGGGGTGAGAGAACATCCCCCTGAGGATGCTCAGCTCCTACCCCCTGAGTCAAGCTCGGTAACGTCATCGCTCGAAGTCTATTTCTGACGTTGCCGAAATTGTGAGAGGAGATTTGTACCCCACTCCGTAACCGGGACCTCCCTTTGGCTCCCTGAACCCCCAGGGCTCAGCTCCCACGTCCCGCAGCCGAGCCAGCCTGGGCTGAGCAGAGACAGGGTTTCTGGGGAAATTGACAGGGCAGCCGCCCTCTCGCGCCTCGGGCTGCCGGGCCGTTTGTCCGCTGGTGACCGTAACAAATGAGCTGGCAGTGGAGGGAGGGGGCCCTGGAGGGGCCTGGCAGAGGGGCTTCTGGGAAAGAGGTGCCCCTGGCCCCCCTGGGCCAGAGATGGAGACAGTACATGTCAGTCCTGAGGGGTCACTGCTGTCCCTGGCTGGGTCCCTGGGATCCCGTCTCTTTCATAGTCCCCAAGCCCTAGCCCTGACCCGGGAAAACTTCCCGTACCTCCAAGGGTCCCCCTCACTCCTCCCCTCCTGCTACTTCCCAGGACAAGCCCAGCAGCCCCTTCCCTAATTTTAGGTCCTACTAGTGACCCTTGGGGACGGACAGACTGGCATCACTGCAGTCACAGTGGAGGAAAGTAAGAGTCATAATCATGGTTATAATGATGATGAACATTTTGGGGGCTTGAGGCATGCCAGGCCGCATGCTAAGTGCTTTACCACGTGATTTTCTTTGACCCTCGCTGCAGCCCTCGGAGGTAGACGGTCTCATCGGCCACATGTTATAGATGGAGAGGCGGGGGCTCTGAGAGGCGGGATCCCGTGGCTCGTATGGGATAAAAAGATTATTAGTGGGACCCAGGCTTTTTCTGACTCCGAAGCCCATGCCTTGCCCACTAGGAAGGCTGCAAGGGCAGGTATACAGGATCATATCAGAGACGCAGTCACCTGGCCGTGACAAGCAGCACGATTCTGCGTCCCACCCATAGAGAAGCTGTCTCTTTCCTGGTGGGGCCGGGCGACGGGGTGGAATAAAGCTGGTCTGGAGACTGTAATCGGCACCTATGGCTGAAAGGATCTGGGCACGCTCCAGACCGGCAGACCGTTCTTCTCTGCCTGTGTGTTCCCGCTGCCAAAATGTCTCACGGAGCACCGGGAGCCCCGCCATCCATCAGGCTGCCTCATCACAGCAGCTGGAAGACTCTGCAGGCGTTTGCCCAGATCGGGGGTTAAGGCAGCTGCCTCACCGCCCGCCTGTCTGGTGCTCAAAGAATCACAGGGAAGAATTTGCTCCGTCTTCCTGAATACTTTTCATGAAAGAGACTTACGTCAGAGCCAGACGATGAGGCACTGACCCTTAGCATCCAGGCAGCGTTTCCACGAGCTAGGACTTGAAGATGTTAGATGACTGTTCTATAGGAAAACAGCCGGGCAGGTGGGGAGGTCAGCCTCCAATACAATGAACCCGGTTGCAGAACTCTTGGTGCCCTCAGCACCGTCTTGGTGTCGGTGAGATGATTAAAACCTTGAGACATCACGGATTTCAGCTCTTTCGGTTGTGAGTTGTAGACATCCAACTCAAGCAGGCCGAAACAAACAAAGGAAACTAGAGGGAGGGGAAGCAAGGGAGGAGAAGGGGGACTTAGTCGCCCGTATAACTGAAAGTTTCATGCAAGTTTCAGGTGCGGCTGGATCCAATGAGCTTTACCAATGGCTCAAACTCACTGGTGCAATTTGGAACTCCGGGCCTCGGGTTCCGTTCTAGAGCCTGTTTGCTCAACAAAAGACAGAGAGTGAGTGAAAAGAGCTGCATTCTTCTGGTGAAGCAAGGGGAGGAGACACCCTCTGGGTAGGCACTCCACCAAGGAAAGCAAATCAGAGAACCAGAAGTGACTGAGTTTCTCTCTAAGCCAGGAGCCGGGTGACGTGCCAAGCCACGAAGCTCTGCGGTATCCCCATGAACCAGCTTTCGTCTTCCCAACATTTCTGTTGTTCTTGAGGAAACCATGACTCCAAGAGGGAGGACAGTGTGACCTTCGTGACATGAGCTCGTGTGGCTGATTCCAACAGCACTGCTCCGTCTTGCCTGGTGTGTTCCGGGCCAGAAAGATAATGGAGAATAGAACTTAGAAAGGGCCCCAGCTCCAGAAGAAACACTATTTGGTTGGGTCCCTGTGCACAGATTACTGTTCCTCCCCGAGCTTCAGTTTCCGCAGCTGCGAAATGACCACACTGTCCTAAATCCGTGATGTGAATAAGCAGCACAGGGATCGAAGGGTGATGCCCTTTTCAGAAAAGCCTACAGGATATCCTCTCTTTCAGTCAACATGACCAACCCCAGAAGTTACAGGGAGCTTCCTCTGGATCCCAAGGCCATGACTGTCCAAAAATGACCTTGGACACTTAGTTTAACCATCAAAATGTTGATAACCCAGTGTGGGCTCAGTGCTTTGCGGACATTCTCCCCTTTAATCTTTTCCTTTGTCTAGTTACGTAACATTGCAAATGTACAGAAAAGAAGGTGTCAGACACGTACGTGATCTTTTCCAAGATCAAGCAGATGTTAACGTTTCACCGTCTTGCTTTAAAACTCTTTTTAAAGAAACAAAATATCGGAGACGCTGGTAAACACATTCTCAATAGCCGGTATTTTTTTCTGTGTTTCCATCCTTCTCCAGAAGGGGGTCGGGTTCACCATTGGGTTGGTATGAATTAAAGTACAGCTATGTTTACATTCATTCCGTTTTCATATATATGCATAAGCCATATTTATTATACATGTGTGTTTGTGTGTGCATATATATGTGTATATATATATTAATGTTTGTGTGTTTTAAATTTTGCATTTTAAAACTTGTTCTATCCTCAAACTTAGTTTTCTTAATTTATCTCTATTGATACCTATGGATCTGATTCATTCATTTAAACTGTAATATCATATCCTGTTGCAAATAAACTATAATTTATTTGCCATTCCCCAGCTGAGAGAATATGGGTTGTTTTTACATTCTTGCGATGACAAACTACCATAATAAGCATCGTTGTATAGTTCTCCTTGGGCACATACAGGAGACTTTCTCCAGCACAAACACCCAGAAACGGAACTGGTAGGTAATGAGCACGGGTATCTCCAGCTTTATTGGGTAATACCAAATTGCTGTCCAAAGGGGCTTTACCAATTTATGTCCCCGCCACAAACATGAATTTCCGCTACTCCGTATCCTTACCAACACCTGTGTTACCAAATTTATTGATTTTGTCAGTCTGACAAGTGCACACTGGTATTTCACGGTTACATTTTGAATAGAGCCAACAGTGACTTCGAGAATATTTTTACAGTCCGCTGCATTTCAGGTTTTCTTTTCCTTCAAGTTCCTTTTGCACATACTTTATCATTATTGGGTCCTTTGTTTCCTAATGATTTCTGAGGATTCTTAATACATCCGACGTACTAATCCCTTACTAATTATATGGTTGGCAGGCACCTTCCCTCAGACTATCTGTTCCCAAGGTTTAATACATATTTTGTCATACGGAAGCTTTAATTTAACGTGGTAGTGTCTATCAATATTCTCCTTTGTGGCTTAAGCTTTTCCTGTTCTATTTGAGAAATCTTTCCCACTGAATCTCATAGGAAGATTCTCCCAGCCTTTGTTCTAAAGGTTTTATTTACATTACTGCTTTTCACATATATAATTTGAACACATCCGGAATTTTTTCCCATAAAGGTAGGCATCTAGTTTGAATCCGTTTCCATATAGGATAGCAAATCACTTACGCACTAGTGGTTAACTAATTTATCGTGTCATATACCAACCTCCGTACTTAGCGGAAGGTCTGGCGTCCAGATGGGTTTGTAACACTGTCCCAACTACTGGGTTCATTCCCACGCCCAGACCGCCTTTGCTGTGGTTTTCACTGTGTGCCTTTCCCAGTTATTAGGTTACTGGGTCTCAGCTCCAAACTCCCACACCCAGCTTTGTGATGCGGGGGCTGGAACCCTGCGACCCCCCGTTCTGCTTTGCCGTTGTCAAGAGTGGGCTCTCAAACCGAGGGGGTGGGAGGGGTACGAGAGGCTGGCTCCTCCTGTCTGCTTGTGGTCCCTGTGATCATCACATACCCTCACTTCCTCGGCCCAAGAGCAGGGTTCTTTCCTGTAGCGGCTGCTTATCCGCTGGCAGTGCCCCCCCCCCCCACCCCTGCTCTTGAGAAGCAGCCTTGCCACACCCCCTCCGGGACACCAGCACGAGCCAGCTGTGCTCCCTCCTCAGAACTCAGAGCCAGTCATGTGGGGTTCACCCCGCAGCATCGACTTTTCAATAATTCCATCCACTTCCCTTTGTCCCTTAGTCCCCGCGTTAGTCGTCAGCTCCTGTAGCTGCCTCCGTGACAGCTTTGTGTTTTTTATTTACCTAATCAATTTCCTACCCAGTTGACAGTTCTTTACATTAAACTCTTTCTGTTAAAGCAACTGGTGTGGCATCTGCCTCTTGACGGGACCCTTACTGATACAGCAACTTTATGGTAAATCTTGATGCCGAAGAAGGAGATGTTCTTCTTTCCTTCCTCAAAATTTTCTTGGATGATCTTGGCCCTTGTGTTTCCACATGGGTTTTATAAACCTTACTGTGGAACTGCACCAAAATAATAATATTAATATGAAGCATTTGAATATTTGCAGAGCAATGACATAAATTTACAGCTAAACGTGGTCAGAACTGACATCTTAACTGAGATTTTCTGATCCGTGAACACACGACAATTTCCCCATTTCTTTAGGTCTTCTCATGTGTTTTTCAGGAAGACACTATACGTGAAGTTTATATACACCCTCTGCTAGCTATATTTCTAATTAATTTAGAGGTTTTGTTGTTATGGTACATTGAATCTTTTAAATTGCTGTTTTTAATTGTTTCTGGCTGGTGTTTAAGAAAGCAATTGATTTTTTTCTGTGTATTGATCTTGTATCAGCAACTTGATGAACTCTTGTATTTGTTATTAACATGACTGTATATTCTGTAGAATGTTTCCGCATAACCATATCAACTGTGAATACTGACAGGCCTTTTTTTTCTTTCCTTACCATTGTTACAGCTTTTATTTCTTTGCGTGCCTGTATGCGGGTCTGTGTGTGTCTTATCACACCCCATCCTGCCTCCAGTTCAACACTGAATAGAAGCACTTCCTTTTCTGGCCAAGATGGAGTTACAGGAACTAGACTCACCTTCTTACCTGAAACATCTGAAAGAGTTACTTAAAAAACCATGAAACAACGGTTCTCAAGATATTGGGTATTAGGCAAAGACAGTCAGTGAATTCTGAAAACCGGGGGGGGGGGGGGGGGGAATGAGGTGAGCTCTGGTACTGCCCCAGATTCCTACCCAGAGAAAGTTTCCAGCCCAAGGAGGGTGACCCCACGCAGAGGGAGGTCCACCCGAGGTAAGGAGACAGGTCTGAGGTTCCAGACAGGCCAAGATGGCTAGAGTTCACAAGACAAAATACCAGGGAGGAAAAAGTTATTCAGAGAGAGGGCTCTTCAGGGATCTGCAGAAGGTCCCCATTGAGTCCTTAGCTAAACACTGATCAACTCAAGAATGGGATCTTGCCATTTGCAACGACGTGGACCGATCTAGACAGTATAATGCTAAGTGAAATAAGATAACCAGAGGAAGACAAATACCATAAGATTTCGCTCATATGTGGAATTTAAGAAACAAAACTAATGAACAAAGGGGAAAGAAGGAGACAGATAAACCAGGAAATAGACCTTAAGTATAGAGAACACACTGGTGGTTATGAGAGGGCAGGTTGGTGGGGGGATGGTGGAAATAAATGAAGGGGGTGAAGGAGGGCACCTGATGAGCTTTGGGTGATGTGTGGAAGTGTCAAGTCACTATATTGTACACCTGAAACTAAGATAACATTGTATACTAACTATACTGGAATTTTCAAAAATGTGAGAAATCTCTCCGAGGTGAAGTAAAGAACCGCCATAAAGCCTGAAAGTGTGTAAGACTCAGGAATCACACAAGGCCGGGGAATCATGTCTGTCCCCACCAGTCCCAGTGGAAAACCTCATAACTCACAGTACACTGGGTTGAACGCCAGAAGGGTTTTGGCTCAGCCGCGGAGTAAAGGCAGCCCTCGACGAAATGCTGTCCTGATCCCGCTTCACAAAGCTTAAAGACCGGGCCCCAAGGGATCCGACGTGGTTCAGTAATCTAATCGCAGGGAAGAGCACAGGTTAAGAGGAGTCATAAGAATATAAAATACCCAACGCACAGCAAAGTGGAATTCAGAATCAAATTTGGCATTCAATCAAAAATTACCAAGCATACAAATATCCAAGAAAATAGAATCTATTAATCAAAAGCGAGGAGGCAGAATTGGCACGGTTGATAGAATTAGTAAGTGGAAGTTGGAGAGGCCATCCAAGATGTTAGACACAAGAAACAAATACAAACATCAGATCAACTTCTGGAGATGAGAACTAAAATGTCTGCGGGGAAAAATACACTTTTTTCCCCTTCCTTTAGGGCCATCTGTTTTTTTCGGAAATTCCACACACGAGTGAAATCATGTGACATTTCTCTTTCTCTGACTGACTTACTTTGCTTAGAGAAATAAACTTTAGCTCCATCCACGTCATTGCAAATGGCAATACTTCACTCTTTTGCTGGCCACGGGTATTAAGGAGGGCACTTGTGATGAGCACTGGGTATGACGTATAACTTATGAATCGCTAAGTCCCACACGTGAAATCAATTTTACCGCGTATGTTAACTAACTAGAATTTAAATAAAAACCTGAAAGCAAAACAAAACAAAACGCGCTTGATGGGGTGGGTGAAAGATCAGTGGAACTGAAGATACGTCAACAGGAACTATCCAAAATGAGACACAAAATCCAGAAGAATGAACAGACCATCAGGGGGCGACGGGGCAATTAGAAGTTCTCTAGCAAATATGAAATTGCAGAGGCTGAAGGGGAAGAATGGAAAATTAAAAAAGGTTTGAACAAACAATGGCTGAAATTTAAGCGGATACAAAATACCTGAGTAGAAACCCCACCGAAGAAAACAGCTAGGCCAATGGCCAATCAACACGTGAAAAGGTGCTCGACGTCGTTAACAATCAAGGAAGTAAAATTCAGACCACACTGAGATACTATTTCACACCCACTAGGATGGAAATCATAACAAATGCAGATAACAACAAGAATTGGCAAGGATGTGAAAACAGTGATAGTGGCAACGTACAACGATGTGGCCGCTTTCGAAGAAAGCCTGGCAGGTCCTCAAAGATTTAAAAACGAATTTAACATGAGACGCCACAGTCCCACTCCTAGGCATCTACCCAAGAGAAAGAAAAGAGGTAGCTGGATAAAAACTTGCGCACAAATGCTCGTCGTGACGTTATTCAGAATAGCCGAAAACTGATGAATGGACACCACTCAGAAAGAAAAAGGAATGAGCAGCAACATGAATGAACCTCAAAGATATTATACTGAGCGAAGAAAGCCAGACGCCAACACCACATTATTGTAGGACTTCTTTTACATGAAATTTCCAAAAAAAAAAAGGCAAGTCCATAAAGGCAAGTCAGAAAGTAGATTAGCGGCTGGTTGGGGCTAGAGGTGGGACCAAGAAGTGCCTGCAAATACACGTAAAGGAATCTTCACTCGTGATGAAATATTCTAAAATCGGATGGTGGTGATTATTGCACGGCTGTGTACATTTTCTTAAAATGTTCAATTCTTTACTCAGGATTTATGCTATATAAATCATACCTTAATAAAGCTGTTTTAAAAGGAAACCTTTATTACTTATAAAATGTACACCCAAGTTAGCGCATAAAACAGAAACTATTTTTTTAAGTTTATTTATTTTGAGGCGGGGGGGAGAGAAAGAGCAAGCGGGGGCGGGGCAGAGAGAGAGAGAGAGAGAGAGAGAGAGAATTCCAAACAGGTTCTGCACTGTCAGCACGGAGCCCAACACGGGGCTCAAACTCACGAGCCATGAGATCATGACCTGAGCCGAAACCAAGAGCTGGTCGCTTAACCAATGGAGACACCCAGGCGCCCCCAAAAGAAACTTGCATCCAGAATACACAATAAGAAAACCAAAAAATGGAATATTACTCAGCCATAAAAAATGAGAGCTTGCCATTTGAGGCGTGGATGGACCTGAGGCTGTTATGCTAAGTGACACGAGTCAGACAGAGAAAGACACAAGCCATATTGTTTCCCTAGAAACAATTGTTCCCTAGAAACAATTCCCTAGAAACATACTGTTTCCCTAGAAAACAAAACAAACAAGCGAAAAAGCAGCCACAGAGCCATGAACACAGAAAACTGGTGGTTGCCAGAGAGGAGAGGGTGGAGGATGAGAAAAATGGGTGACGGGGAGTGGGAGGTACAGGCTTCCGGTTATGGAATGAATAAGTCACAGAGGCGAGAGGTGCAGCACAGGGACTATAGTTCATGGTAGTGTAATAGCGTTCACGGTGACAGGTGGTTGCTCCCTTGTGCTGAGCACAGCACGAGGTACAGGGTTGTGGAATCACTATCTTGCACACCAGAAAATTATGTTACATTGTGCATCAACTAAACTTCAATCATCAGAAACAAACAGCCTGGGCGGCTCCGTTGGTTAAGTGTCTGACTCCTGATTTTGGCTCAGGTCATGATCCCACCATTCATGGGATTGAGCCCCACATTGCGCTCTGTGCTGATAGCAAAAGTCTGCTTGGTATTCTTTCTCTCTCTCTCTCTCTTTCTCTCTCTCTCCCCCCCTCCCGCCTTGCTCATGCTTTCTCTCTCTCTCTCAAAATAAATAAACTTAAAAAAAATAGTAATAATATCAGATCAAGTATTTGAGCAGATACCTTACCAAAAAAGATACACTGGGGCGCCTGGGTGGCTCAGTGGGTTGAGCATCTGACTTCATCTCAGGTCATGATCTCACGGTCTGTGAGTTCGAACCCCACGTCGGGCTCTGTGCTGACAGCTCGGAGCCGGGAACCTGCGTCAGATTCTGTGTCTCCCTCTCTCTCTGCCCCTCCTCTGCTCATGCTCTATCTCTCTCTGTCTCTCAAAAATAAATAAACAAAAAAGATTTTAAAAAAATACATGGAGGCAAATAAATGCCTGGGAAGATATGCAACATCGTCAGTGATTGGGAAATACAAAATAAAACCCCAGTGACATACCAATATACACCTATCAGGATGTCCAAAATTTTCGAAACCAATTACACCAAGTGTTGGCAAGGATGTGATACACCTGGAAATCTCATGTACTGCTGGGGATGTGGGAGTGTGAAAGGGTTATAAGCACTTTGGAAAACAGTTTGGGCATTCCTAAAGAGTTAAAAGCACACCTAACCTAGGATTCTGTCACTCCACTCCCAGGGATTTCAGCAAGAGAAATGAAAGCAATACGTCTCTACAAGGACATGTGCACAAATGTCCACAGTGGCTTTAGCTGAAATGGTCAGAAACTGGAAATAGCACAAATGTTTGTCAACAGACGCAAAGATCAGCCAGCAGACTGTGGTACGTCCATACAGTGGAAGGCTTAGCAAGCAGGAGGAGTGGCGTTACTGACACATGATACGAGACGGGAACATCGTAAGGTGGCTATCTGAGTAAACGAAGCAAATGCAAAACACACGTATTGTATTATGTTATTAGTATTCAATTCTCAAAAGGGGGTCACAAATCCATAGCAACAGAAGCAGATGGGTGGTCACCGGCAGGTGGCAGACCCTGGCAGGCGAGGAGGGGTGAGGAGGGAGAATACCAAGGAGCAGGAGGAAGCCTCTGGCAGGGCGGGTGGGGTGGGGGGGGCCACAATGGACACGTTCACTATCTTGAGTCTGATGGTAGTTTCACAGATGCGAGCATGTGCCAAAACTTATCAAATGTACACATTAAATATGTGCAATTCACTATCGATTATGCTTCAACAAAGCTGGGTGTTGTTTGTTTTCGAGGGAGCACGCGTGCAAGCAGGGGAGAGGGGAAGAGGGAGAGAGAGAGAGGGAGAGAAGAGGATCCCAAGCAGGTTCCACGCTCAGCACAGAGCCCAGTGCTCCTAAGCTGATGCTCCTGGATGTTCTGGATGCAAACTATCACATCTTATATGCTTCTTTAAAAAGAAAAACATTTTGTTGAGGTATGATTGCTGTGTGAAAGTTGTATATATTTAAGACACGTGACCGGTGAGTTTTAGGTTAAGTATACACCTGTGAAATCACCACCACCTGGCTAACAGTACTGTATTGTGTACTTGAAATTTGCTAAGAGAGTAGATCTTATGTTAGGTGTTCCTACCACCAAGTAATAAATAATAACAATAAAGAGGGCAGGAGGAAACTTTGGGAGGTGACAGAGACATCATGCTCTCCTGGTTACAACTCTTTCCCTTCCTCTTTTCCCCTCTTTGGGTATTTTAAGTACTTTAGGTGACTCCTTTCTCTCAGTGCAGCCAGGGGATTTCCTGTGTTTAACCTTGAAACCAAAGACCTTTTTAACCACTATTGAAAGAAATGTCAGGAAGAAGAAGGAAATGTTTCTTCAATCCCCAAAGAGCTGCCATAAAACACACACACACACACACACACACACACACACACACAGGTGGTATTCCTGCATCATAAAGTTCCTTTCGAAAGGGAGATGGTGAGAATATTAACCAATTCATCAGTCTTACTCTCCTATTGAGTGTGGAGAACAGTGCACAAATAAATAATCCCGTTCTGTTTCCTGTTACTATAAAACCATACGTGGGAATAGTCACACAAAGGAATGTATTAAGTCACCCAGTCATCAGATATGGCTGCCATGCTGTGAAATATCACCCATAACCTTAAAATGTCTCCAGCTCTAAGCAACTGTTCCTGCTTTATAATCCATTGCCCTGCAAGTAGGATTTAAATCGACATCTCTACAGCGAGGTGCAAATCTTAGGGAAGTTTCCATGTGAAGCAACAGAAGGGCTTTGGAATTTCCTGCTTCATGCATAGGGTCTATATTTATATAGATTTATATCATAAGTACCATGACTTACAGGTTGGTTTCTCCATCCAACCTAAGGATTTGACGGTCTTTTCTCTTGAGAGTAACAGCACATACTCATCAAGTTAAGGGGTTTTCTTTTGTTCTCACTTACTGGAAAGCTTTTTTTTTTTTTCAGCCAAGAGTATTTCCTGAATTTTATTAAATACATTTTGCGGAATCTGTTGCAAGGTTCATATGGTTTTCTCTGGACTATAGTAACCAGAGTTTTCATTAGTAAACTATTTTTATGTGGCTAAAAAAAAAAAAAATCCCTGCTTGGCCATGATGTATTTTTAAAACAAGTTGCTATGTTTAAAAAAAATTTTTTTTACTGTTTATTTATTTTTGAGAGAGAGAGAGACAGAACACAAGCGGCAGAGAGGCAGAGAGAGGAAGACACAGAATATAAGCTGTCAGCACAGAACCCGACGCAGGGCTCGAACCCACGAGCTGTGAGATCATGACCTGAGCGGAAGTCAGATGCTTAACCGACTGAGCCACCCAGGAGCCCTACAAGTTGCTATGTTTTATTTGCTGATTGTTTCACTTAAGATTTTTGTCCCTAGGTATAATTGGAATATGACTACCCTGTATATTTTACTATACTGTCCTTATATGATTCTCATTTCTAGCAGAACCTTCTACGAGCCTCATAAAAGGGATTGGAGAGCTGTCCGCTTCCTTTCCTGTCCTTGCATTAAATAGAAATTGTTTATTCCTTAAATATTGGGTAAAACACGCTCAGGTTTTGAAACCTTCTTTTCTAAGTGATGGATTTAAGACCTAATTTTCTCCCTGCTTAGCCTTATCTCATGAGTTTTGATGTAAAAGGTTTATTTGTCATTCAGCTATGCATATTTCCATTGTGATGTTTTCTTTGATACATGAATTATCTACACTTACATTGTTAAATCCTAAAACACATAAATTTTTCTACATTTCTAACGTTATGGTATTGTGGTTACAGGATGTAGTGTTTGTTGGCATTTATTTAGATTTGCTGTGTGGCTGAATCATAGCTTTTAGAAACATTCAATTATTTTGGAAAAGAATTTTTGTGTTCTCTAAATATCACCTGCAAAGTTCTATACACTTCCATTAGCTGAAAACTTTAGTGTCGTTATGTGAATCTTCCATAACCTTCTAATTTTTGTCTGTTTCACCTATCAGTCACTTGGGAAAGTCTGTTCGACTCTCCGTTCCGATTCTGGATGTGTATACTTACTTATCCTGATAAATTTGTCAATACCTTCTTTATACGTTCTGAATCTAAGCTATATAAGCCCTGGAATGTTATATCTTCCTGATAAATCACTCCTAGTTTTGTTCTGTATCAACCCTTTTTATCATCCGTAATACATTTCTCTTTTGTTAATAACAAATTTCTCTTTAAAAATATTGTTTTATGTTAGTACGAAAATTTTTTAATTAGCGTGTAATTTTAAACTGGCGTCACCGGGGCGCCTGGGTGGCTCAGTCGGTTAAGCGTCCGACTTCAGCTCAGGTCACGATCTCACGGTCTGTGAGTTCGAGTCCCGCGTCGGGCTCTGGGCTGATGGCTCAGAGCCTGGAGCCTGCTTCCGATTCTGTGTCTCCCTCTCTCTCTGCCCCTCCCCTGTTCATGCTCTGTCTCTCTCTGTCTCAAAAATAAATAAACGTTAAAAAATAAATAAATAAATAAATAAATAAATAAATAAACAAACTGGTGTCACCAAGGGAGCAGTAAGCAAACTATATAGCCTGAGGGACCAGTCCCACCACCGCTTACTTTTGTAAATAAAGTTTTATTGGAACACGGACACACTCATTCATTTCCATATGGTTACTTTTCATGCAACAACAGCAGAGCTGAGCGGTTGCAACAGGGACTTACGGCCAGCAAAGCCCTAAAATATTTATCACGTGGCTCCTTACAGAGAAAGTTTCTTGACCACTGTGATACAACATTGACTAGATCCAAATGAATGGAACATACGTGTGAGACAGGAAGTAATGCCGTGGGCCGCTGTGTACCCAACACCTAGTTTAAGAAGTAGAACATGGCCAGCATCTTTGTGGCTTATCCCAAGGTCCCTCCCTGATCTCAGCTGGGTCCTTCTCCCTCAGATTCAGCCCTCTCCTGCGTCTCATGTGTGCTTAACCATTGTTTTTCTTTGTAAGTTTACCATATTTGTATCCATAAACCACATACCGTTTACTTTTTCATGGGCTTCGAGCTCTAAGTAGGTAGAATTATGGTGTATGATTCATCGACAATTTGCTTTGCTCACTCGACGTTTTTGAGATTCGTCCTTGTTGCATGTAGCTCTGGCTCACGTTCACTGCTGTTCAGAATCACAATGTACCAGGGTATGTATTTTTCCATTCCAAAGCTGATTCGTATTTCTAGTACTTTGCTACTATGAAAAAAAAATTGTTGCCGTATACATTCCTATGTGTGTCTCCTGCCCCCCACGGGCAAGCATTTCTCTGGGACATGTACCAGGAGCATTGAGAAATTGTCTGGCCGTAGATAGGATTATCTTCACCTTTATAAAGTAGAAAAAGCCAAAATGGTCTCCGAAGTGGTTACACATTTTATTCTCCCACCGGAAAAGTACAAATTGGCCATCAGGCCACAGCCTCACCGACGATTTTCGTTTTTTGGTTGACTAGGCGTTCTGATGTGTCTTACGGTTGTTTTCATTTGCATTCCCAGAATATTAATGGAGTTGAGCGTCTTCTCACGGGTGTAAGGACGTTTATTCTCCACTTCTGTGAAAGCTTTTACAAGTTGCTTGTCCATCTCTCCATTTGATTGTTCTTCTCATTCATATTGACTTGTAGACACTACTTCCCTTGGTACGAAGCATTTACCGGTGTTGCTGCTGTAAACACCCTTTCCCACACCGTGGCTTATACTCCGACTCTGTTTTTCTGGTTGTTGTTTTTTAACAGGGGCTTTTTTATGTAGCCAAATTGATTCCTCTTTCCCTTCATGATTTATACTTGCTGTGGATTGTTTTTAAAATACTGTTCCTTGACGCATCGTCATAAATACATACTCCGATACTGTCTTCTAAAAGATTTCATGTTTTCCTTTCACGCAAATCTTCAATGCCTCTGAAATTGACTTTTGTGTGGTGTGAGATGGGGGTACAACCACCGGGCCCCCTCTACATCACTGGTCTTAATTAGCAGAGTTTTACCAGATTTCTTAGCAGTGCTTAATATGAGGTAAGGTAAAGCTTCCTCTCATTTCTCTTCTTTAGGAGTATCTTGATCTGAGCCCTTTATTATTCCACAAAATGTAGTCTTCACATTTTTTTAATTCCAGTGTAATTAACAGACAAGGTTATCTTAGTTTCAGATGTCCAATATAATGGTTCAACAATTCTACACATGACTCAGTGCTCATTGTGATAAGTATACTATTAATCCCCCATAAAATGTAGTATTTCCATCAATTTTTTAAAAATTATGTTGGAATCTTCACAACACTGACAATTTAGATCAACTTGGAAAGAATGGACAGCTGTAGGAAATTGCGTCTTCTTCTCCATGAACACACAATAGTCTTTTATGTTTCCTTTACCTTCTTTCAATAACATTTTATAATTCTTCTCCTTAAAGGTTTCTTAACATCTTTAGATTTCTTTATATGGACTATTACAATTGGTGCATATTTTTTTTATTGCTCTTTCTCTACCGATAGCAGGTTGACCAGAAATGCAATTTATTTTTGTATATTACATTTTTGTACAAGCATTGTGCTAACTTTCCTTATTAATTCTAATAATTTATCTGTGGGTCCTTTTGAGTTTTCCTTATAAATAATCATATCATCTGGAAAGATTAAATTCTTTTCTTCATCTCTATATCTTTGTAGCTTTCATTTCTTTTCCCACATTACTGTGCTGGCTAGGACTTCCAATATGGTGCTGAATAATAGTGACAATAGATTCCTGTTCCTGATCTTAAAGGGAATGCTTCCTTCCTTCCATTTCCTGTCAAATGCAATGTTTGTTAGAGGATTTTTTACACCCTTTATTTTTCTTTTGCTAAAATTTTGTATCAGTTTATTTTTTTACCTATGTTGAAAATACTACACGCTATTTCTCCTTTAATCTGTTAAGGGGTAAATTGCAGTAACTGACTTTCTAATGTGATACAAACTCACATCCCTGGAATTAACCCAAATTGGACATTATATGTTATCTGTTTGATGTATTGATGGATTCTATTTTCTTTTTTTTTTTTAATTTTTTTTAACATTTATTTATTTTTGAGACAGAGAGAGAGCATGAACGGGGAAGGGGCAGAGAGAGAGAGGGAGACACAGAACCGGAAGCAGGCTCCAGGTTCTGAGCCATCAGCCCAGAGCCTGACGCGGGGCTCGAACTCACAGACCGAGAGATCGTGACCCAAGCCGAAGTCGGACGCTCAACCGACTGAGCCACCCAGGCGCCCCTGGATTCTATTTCCAATACAACCTTGTTTGGGCTTTGTCTATGTTTATAAATGAGATTGGCCCGAAATCGTTTGGTGTCGATGTTTTGGTCGTAAAATGAGTGGGGAATATCACCCTCTTCTCTCGTTAGTAAGAAGTTTCAAGACTGCTGCTTTATTTTCTCAGCTTCAGGATTCTCTGAATGTCAAGTGTACATGAGGAACAGGAGGCCTGTGGTTTTGAAGATGTGCAGGGATGTTTTCTACTCGAGGTCAGGCAGAAATTGACAAATTTCCTTTACTGGCAAGTGGATTAGTTCCTGGATGCTCTTTCTTAGAGGATACAGACTTTTTTGGGGGTGCCTGAGTGGCTCAGTCAGTTAAGCGTCCGACTTTAGCTCAGGTCATAATCTCACAGTTTGTAGGTTCGAGCCCTGCGCGTCGGGCTCTGTGCTGACAGCTCAGAGCCTGGAGCCGGCTTCCGATTCTGTGTCTCCCTCTCTCTCTGCTCCTCGCCCGCTCGCATTGCGTCTCTCTCTCAAAAATAAATAAACATTTGGGGCGCCTGGGTGGCTCAGTCGGTTAAGCCAGCTTCAGCTCAGGTCATGATCTTGCGGTCCGTGAGTTCGAGCCCCGCGTCGGGCTCTGTGCTGACAGCTTGGAGCCTGGAGCCTGCTTTGGATTCTGTGTCTCCCTCTCTCTCTCTGCCCCTTCCCCATTTGTGCTCTCTCTCGCGCGCGCTCAAAAATAAATAAACGTTAAAAAAAAATTTTAAAAAACCATTGTAATAAGGGATTATCATCCCATATTTACAGAGGAGGAAAATGAGCTCAGAGAGCTCAATACCTTCCAAAGTCATGGAGCTAGTGAATATCAGAATTAGGATTTGAAAAAATGAAAAAAAAAAAAACAAAGAACCAGGATTTGAATCAAAGTATTCCAAAGTCTGTGTCCTTAACTCAATTCCAAATTTCCATCCTTCATGAGTTGCTTCTAATCCAGGATTACCTGGGTTTTTTGGGGTTTTTTTGTTTTGTTTTGTTTTGTTTTTACCCATTTACCAGGAAATTGTGGGAGGGCTGCATGCAGTTCTGTGGTGCAGCTGCCCACCTAATCACAGATGTAGCCTGAGGAGGAAATTCTCTTTAGTTTTTTCTAATCCCTATGCCAAGAATCCGGTCTCCTTGCTCATTTACTGGGTAAAGAATAGTATCTTTTAAAAAGAGTGATTTTGCACAACAAGCAAAATTAATAGGCAAAATACAAAGCAGCAAATAAAATTGCAACGAATAAGGCAAAGCGCTAACATTCAACATACAAATTACTCATAAAATTGCATCAGAGAAAAATCAGCCTAATGGGAAAATGAACAAACCAGATAAGCAGAAAATTCACACCATACAAAATACGGAGGTGCAACCCCAGGGCTGATTTTTTTTTTTTTTTTTTTTTGTGCAAGAGTCCTAAACGTAAGAGCTAAATCTGTGAAACTCCTGAAGCAGACCCAGGGGTGAATCTTCCTGACTTGGTGTGAGGCAATGGTTTCCTAGCTAGGACACCAAAAGCATGAGAGACAAAAGAAAAACATGAGATAAATTGGACTTTATGAAAATTGAAAAGGGCGCTGCAAACAAAGGGTATCGTCTGCAAAGTGAGAAGCCAATCCACAATTTGAGAGAAAATATTGACGATCATATATCTGGTAAGAAGTGTGTACCCCAAACATGCAAATAACCTATACAGGTCAAAAATAAGAAGACAAATCGGGGCGCCTGGGTGGCTCAGTCGGTTAAGCGTCCGACTTCGGCTCAGGTCACGATCTCACACTCCGTGAGTTCGAGCCCCACGTCGGGCTGTGTGCTGGCAGCTCAGAGACTGGAGCCTGCTTCAGATTCTGTCTCTCCCTCTCTCTGACCCTCCCCTGCTCATGCTCTCTCTCTGTCTCAAAAATAAAAAATATTAAAAAAAAATAAGAAGACAAAGAACCCAATTTAGAAATGGGCAAAGTGGGGCACTTGGGTGGCTCAGTCAGCTGACTGTCCAACTCTTGATCTCAGCTCAGGTCTTGATCTCACGGTCCTGAGTTGGAGCCCCACATCCAGCTCCACACTGGGCGTGGAGAGTACTGAAAACAAAACAAAACAAAACACCAAAAAACAATGGGCAAAGAACCCGGGAGCAATTCTCAAAGAACATACGCAGATGACCAGCCAACACATGAAGAGATGTCCGACGTCCACGTCATTGGCCGTCAGGTAAGTACAAATGAAAACCATGTTGAGCCACCACTCTGCACTCACTGAAGTCACTTGTCATCAGAAAGACAGACAGGAAGTTTTGGGGAGCATGTGGAGAAATGGGAGCCTTTAGTCATCGCTGGTAGGTACGTGAAACAGTGTAGCTGCTGTGGAAAACCGTCCAGTAGTTCTACAAGAAGGTAAACCTATAAGGCTAACACATGACCCAAGAATTCAATGCACAGGAGACACCCGAGAGAAATGGAAACAGACATCCACAGAAAAATGGGCACATGAATGGTCACAGCGGCACTATTCATAACAGACAAGAAGTGGAAACGGCCCAGATGTCCATCAACGAATGAACGAGTAAACAAAATGTGTGTCCACACAGCAGGCTATTGTTCAGCCATGAGAAAAGAGGAAGGAAGGACTTATTCTTGCTCCCACATGGAGAATCCTTGGAAACATTATGCTCAGTGAAAAACGTTCAGTCACCGGACACCATCTATTACATGATTCCAGAATATATATGTGAAATGGGGTTTATATGAAATGTTCAGAAAGGGCAAATAAAAAGACCCAGAAGATGGATCAATTTCCTCTCCTCTTAGGGGGAGAGGAAATGAAGACTTCCATGGACTCAGGGATCCTTTCTGAAGGGAGGAAAATGTTCTAGATTTTTTTTTAATGTTTATTTTTTAGAGCGAGAGAGACAGAGACAGAGACAGAGTGTGAGTAGGGGAGGAGCACAGAGAGGGAGACACAGAATCCGAAGCAGACTCCAGGCTCCGAGCTGTCAGCACAGAGCCAGACGCGGGGCTCGGACCCACGAACCGTGAGATCATGACCTGAACCGAAGTCGGACGCTTAACTGACTGAGCCACCCAGGTGCCCCAGGAATGAAAATGTTCTAAAATGAGATCAGGGTGGTGGTTGCACAACCTTTTGAATATACTAAAAACATTGAAGGGTGCATGTTAAACAGATGAATTTACGGTATGTGCATTCTATCTCAATAAAACTATTTACGAAAAGAAGCAAAGAAAAATGGGACACTTCTCTTTGGCTATCGAGTTGGCAACTTTTTTTTTTTTTTTTTAACAAATGATGCTAATATCATGCCTGGACCAGGGTGCCAGAAAATAAGTACCACAGTTGGTGGGAATGCAAACTGGTGCAGCTGCTCTGGAAAACAGCGTGGAGGTTCCTCAAAAAATTAAAAATAGATCCACCCGATGACCCAGCAATAGCACCGCTAGGAATTGACCCAAGGGATACAGGAGTGCTGATGCCTAGGGGCACTTGTACCCCAATGTTTATAGCAGCACTTTCAACAATAGCCAAATGATGGAAGGAGCCCAAATGTCCATCAAGTGATGAGTGGATAAAGATGTGGTTTATATATGCAATGGAATACTACTTGGTGATGAGAAAGAATGAAATACTGCCATTTGCAACAACATGGATGGAACTGGAGGGTATTATGCTAAGTGAAATAAGTCAGAGAAAGATACCATATGTTTTCACTCATGTGTGGAACTCGAGAAAGTTAACAGAAGACCATGGGGGAAGGGAAGGGGGAAAAGACAGCTTCAAACAGACAGGGAGGCAAATCATAAGAGACTCTTAAATACAGAGAACAAACTGAGGGTGGATGGGAAGGAGGGCTATGGGGGAGAGGGGAAAATGGGTGATGGGTTTGAGGAGGGCACCTGTCGGGATGAGCCCTGGGTGTTGTGCGAAAGCGATGAATCACGGACTGTACCCCCAAAACCAAGAGCACACTATACAATACATGTTAGCTAAGTTGACAATAAATTATATTTAAAATAAATAAATAAATAGGGGGGAAAAAAGTACTACATAAATTGATGCATATTTTCTGGAAGACAGTCTCAAACATATATCAGAATCCTGAAAATATGAACAACCTTTGCTCCAGCAGGGTCACCCTATAGGAAATACAGCCTAAGGAAGTATCTAGAGATCTATGCAGAGCTTTATAGGTCACAATGCTAATTGCACTGTTACTTTTAATAGCAAAACAAGAAAACTAGAGGCATACTAAAAACCCCACACTGGGGAAATGAAGATAGTATTGTTTACACTTTTTTTTAACGTTTATTTATTATTGAGAGACAGAGAGACACAGAGCCTGAGCAGGGGAGGGGCAGAGAGAGGAGGAGACACAGAATCGGAAGCAGGCTCCAGGCTCTGAGCTGTCAGCACAGAGCCCGAGGCGGGGCTCGAACTCACAGACCGTGAGATCATGACCCGAGTGGAAGTCAGACGCTGAACCGACTGAGCCACCCAGGCGCCCCTAAATGAAGATAGTATTATACAAATATATATGAAAAAAATACTACCCATCCATTAAAAATGATGTTGTGAAAGGCAATAGCAAGGAGAAATCATCACCCCGTCTCATAATAAATGAAAGGCCAGGCTGCAAAGTTACATGTGGAGAATAATTCCAATGTTGTAAAACAAAATGACTGAAAATACATACTCTAAAATATTAACAGTGATTTTCTTAATGTGACAGGATAATGGAAGATCATTTTTTATTTTCTTCTTTGTTCTGCATTGTTCTAATTTTCCACAGAGAACATGTCCTGGGCTTTTCAGGACCGGCGGAAAGTAACGTTGTAATGTGTTTCGGATTTTCCACTTTCCTGGCCCATCCCCCGCTAAGGTGCAGTGAGTGTGGACGGTAAGATTTGAAGTTAATTTCTGAGTTGATTTCTATGATGCTTTCCATTCGTAAGATTATGACCGTGATATTCTATCTTTAGCCTATTTCTTTGTGTAGTCCACCTAAGGCGTTCGCAAAGACAGATTCTTTCCCATTTTCTCGTAGACTCTGCGGCCCCCCCACCTACAGAGAGGGAGAAGACGCAGTCTTGAAAAATAAGGTTATTCCACAGTCGGGGGGTGGGGCGGAGGGACGGACATTGTGAGATGAGGCCAGGCGAACCCTGCAGAGACCTGGGAACGATTTTTCTCTCCCAAAATATAATTAATCAATTATGTCCAAAGGAGTAGAATCAATATTTTTATAAATGAGATGTTCATACGCCAAGAAGGGATTGTCGCAACGGTCCCATCATCTTTCACCTGCTAATCCAATGTAAATGATGGGCTTTTTAGCTGATGTCTTCGGCATTTGCCAGCCGAACTTTTTTCCACTTGGGCATTCTGATCACGACTTTCCGATTCTTCTGCCGGCCCCCCCCTCCCCCCCGGCAGATGCAATGTGCCAGGGTCCCTTAATAAGCGATACACCACTAATAACAAAACCTTGTCTTCACTGGCTGCCTTCCTCTCCAGGGCCTTTGTGATATTGTTGCATTGATCTTCCCAGCATCCTCCAGGATGCAGGCAAATGATGTGTGGTTGGGGGCACTGGCAAGGCTTAGATAAATTGCACCTTGATTGAATCTTTTTAATGCAAGGAACATTTATTAAGTGCCTACTATGTACTGTAACCACTGCGGGCACTAGAGCCACAGAGATAAATCCCATAGTCACTGCCCTCCGGGGCCCACAATTTAGTGGAGGAGGCAGGCATGGCAATAAGTGTGCGCATAACATCATCGGGGGCTCCGGGTCGTAGATCAGAGCAAGGCACTATGGGAGCACAGGGGAAGAACAATGGGCCCTTCCTGGAGTGACAAGGCTCTGTTCCCCACACTTCTCAAGGGTGAGGAACTGCTCAGCAAGCCGATAAGGGTAAGACGGTGTTCTGGTAAAAGAAGGAAAACCAAGAAAAGGAGGATCACCTTCAAGGAATCCAATGAGGGAAGGTTCCAGAAAGGGGGAACTAGCTCAGGACAGGCCGCACTCATGTTCCCTTTTTATAGACATCCGTTGTTTTGCCTACTCTGCACCCACCCCTCCTTCTGGCACAAGGAGTACCCCAGTTTGCCCTGGGGCTCCAGCCCTAGCGTTCCCCAATCTGGTGGGGCTGATGGTGCCCACCCCCATCACGGATTTCAGGGGTTGATCGGGAATGCAGACCACCCTCATTCTGGTCGTAGTCAGTGCTTCAGGCAGGGGTGCCTGATCCAATTCAGCCCTGCAGAAGTAATTCTGGGACTTTGGATCCAAGGCACTGTCTCTACGTCAGTGACATCTCAAGGACACTGGAGACATTTTTTAATTAAAAAAAATTTATTTAAAAATTAAAAGAAGGGGCCCCTGGGTTGTCCAGTTGGTTGAGCATCCGACTCCTGATTTTGGCTCAGGTCGCGATCCCAGGGTCATGGGATCGTGTGTATATATATATATATATATATATATATATATATATATATATATATTTGTTTTTATTACTCGGCCATAAAAGGGAATGAAATCTTGCCATTTGCAACGACATGGATGGAGCTAGAGAAATAAGTCGGTCAGAGAAAGACAAATACCATATGATTTCACTCACATGTGGAATTTAAGAAACCAAACAAACAAACAAAAAAAAAAAAGCAAAGGGAAAAAGAGAGAGACACAAACCAATCACAGACTCTTAACTGTAGAGAACAGACTGCTGCTTCCAGAGGGGAGGTGGGTGGCAGGAGGGTGACACAGGCGACGGGGATGAAGGGGGGCACCTGTCACGATGAGCACCGGGGGAGGTACGGCAGGGCTGAGTCACTCTATTCCACGTCTGAAACTAACGTAAGGCTGTATGCTAACTATATTGGAATTAACATTAAAACAGTTTTAAAAATTGCAACAGAAAGAAAAAGAAACGGAAAAGGAAAAAGGCACCGTCTTTCATCTGCAGTTACGAAGCCGGTAGACTGAAAACCCAAAGCCTGCCAGCACCCGGGGAGAGCCTGCCTGAGGAAGAAGCCAATACTGAGGACATTCAAGCGGAGAAGGGGACACAACGGTGACCCTAGTGACATCATCTGGTGAACGACAACCACCACAAGTCGTCCCGCGCTTCAGCTCATTTGCTCTTTGCTTTTTAATCACTGGCCACTGTACCCGTATCAGTGAACCGACACGCTACTCCAGGATTCCGAGAATTAGGCCTGTCGAAACCAGGCAGGTTGTAGTTAAAGAGGGCCTCCGGGGTGACTTCAGGTAGGGAGGGAGGCTGACATCCAGAGGTGTGACGGGGCTTGCCCCAGAGCACACGTAAGTCAGCTGCGCTAAGAATTAGTGGGAAGGGTTAGGCATGTGACCCGGGACGTAGGCAACAGCGGCTCCAAAAACAATGGCTAACACCACACCCCAGGCACCGCTAGAAGTCCGTTCTGTGTGTTAACTCACTTAACCCTCTGAACGGGTCTGTCTGGTAAGAATCACTGGGAGAAGTAAGGAATGGGGGGAACATTTCCGACGATCCGAGCTCACTATGTGCAAGACCAAGGTGGGACGAGGGCTAGCGGTGAACTCAAGCCCAATGTTCCGGGGGTCCTTTAGATAGGAGACCGGACCATGATGCCAAGCCTGCCTCAGGCGATCAGAGTCTCGTGACTCTATCAGAGTCACCTTAGGGGCTTAGAGGATGGGGTCCAGGGAGGATAGGGCGGCTCCAGCCAAATGTTCTGGGCTTACATCCTAGGTAAGGAGACTAGAGCAGAAATGGAGTCAAGGGGCTAGGACTCACAAGTGATCTCAGCCACCGCCAGCACGTTGCCACGGGTAAGCTTAAATACTGCTGCCCTGGCCCAGTCCCCAGAAAAGAATTGGCTTGCCCGCTTCATTATGCATCATATATGCATTATGCATGAGGATTGCCTACCGCACACTGCAGTGCTCCTGAGAGCCCCCAGAAGCCCCACAGACACCCAGCTCTCACGCTGGTCAGGCTGCCGGCCCTTGCCAGCAGTTTCTTTCCCTCAACTAAACCTTCACAGCTTATCGTAACAACTCATTTAGCTTTGGGTCCCAACCTCCCCCGTACCTCTTGACTGAAAACATATTTTAGACTTGCTTTTTGACACTTCAATATTCTCTTTCAGATAGGACTTAGATATTTGCCCACTTGTCCTGTGACGGCAACGAAGTGCATCTCCTATAAATTTTGAAAGAGTGGCAGAATCAATGAATGTGTAAATGAGGCTCCATGGTGTTTAGCAAGGGTCTGATACTTATTCGTCAGAACGTTTGTCATCTTGGATGAACTAGATAGAGTGGGTGGGTGGGTGGATGGATGGATGGATGGATGGGTGGTTGGGTAGATGGGTGGTTGGATGGATAGATGAGTCCTTCAGTAGAAAGATGAATGGATAAGTGGATGGATGGATGGATAGATGGATGGATGGATGGATGGATGGATGGATGATGGATGGATGGGGTAGCTGAGTGGAAGGACAAATGGATAGGCGATGTATGGATAGATGAGAGGCAAGAATCCTTGCCATTGTTTTACTTTTTAAGATTTCTGGGGGTGCTTGGGTGGCTCAGTTGTTTAAGCATCCGACTTCGGCTCAGGTCATAATCTCACGGTTTGTGGGTTCAAGCCCCACATCAGGCTCTGTGCTGACAGCTCAGAGCCTGGAACCTGCTTCCGATTCTGTCTCCATCTCTCTCTGCCCCTCCCCTGTTCATGCCCTGTCTCTCTCTCTCAAATATAAATAAACATCTTTCTAAAAATTAAAAAAAAGATTTCTGGCATAGTGCACCATTTTGTTTTTGTTGTTATTGTTGTTGTTGCTGTTGTTTTTCCAAGAAATACACTGTCTATCTTCATGGAGTTTAAAGACCAACAAGAGAGACAGAGAGAATATAAATAAACAATTATCCCAATAAGTAATTAATTTCAACTGCACAGGCGCTAAGAGAAACTTCAGGTACTAGGGGAACATATAACAGTAGTCCAGGATACCAGGTAAGTCCTCCCCAGTCAGTAAGCCAAGGATACGTCCGTAAGCCAAGACCCAAAGTGCCACTAGGAGCTGACCTAGGAAAGGGGGATCAGGTTGGGCGGGAATAGGTGGGAGTTTTAGGCAAGGGAGGTTCAGGCTAAAGTAGCACGCGGGAGGCATGAAGGAGCACGGCTTCATAGACTGAATGAAACAACAAGAACGTAGCAAGAGCCAAGTGAACAAAGCTTAAATGTCAAGAGAAGACAGTGAAAATGTAAGTAGGACTCTAGGTCATAAAGCAATCTGAATGTCAGATTAAGGATTTGGGACTTGCTTCCGCCCGAGACAGTGAGCGACTGAAGGGTCTGGCACGATGAGACCATGAGCATGCATCTGGAATAGTGATGAAGTCAGGAGAACGGGGCACAAGGTGCTTCTGTTCATTGCCTCTGACAAGGTGAGCGAAGAAGGGAGATTTCCTTGACCGTTTTTGCGTTCTGTTTTCATCAGCCTCACGGTGTGGTGGTTTGGCCAGGGTGTGGTTGTTGATATCGTCTCCGTCTTTCCTGTGAGTAAAGCGAACAACTGCCCTTGTGATCGGAAGACCCTGGTTCCCGTTCACCTCAACGTGTTGAGTGCTTACTCTGTGCTTGGCATTTGCTAAAAGCTTTCCATGTATTATCTCATTTAATACTCCCAGCAACCCCATGATAATATTTGACATGTTACCCACTTTACGGAGGAGGAAATGGTGGTTGAGAAATGTCATGTCACTTCTGCGCGGTCACACGAACCCAGGTATGTCTTTAAAACGTATGCTCTTGGGGCCCCTGGGTGGCTCAGTCGGTTAAGCGTCCGACTTCGGCTCAGGTCATGATCTCGCGGTTCGTGAGTTCAAGCCCCAAGTGGGGCTCTGTGCTGACGGCTTAGAGCCTGGAGCCTGCTTCGGATTCTGTTGTCTCCTTCTCTCTCTGCCCCTCCCCCACTTGCGCTCTGTCTCTCAAAAATTAATAAATGTAAAAAAAGAAAAAATAAAATAAAATAAAACTTATGCTCCTTCCGCTAGGCTGCATTGACTATGCTTTTTGCCAGACATTGGGTTCAGAGAGCTGTTCATGAAGACTGGAGGGCATAGGTCCATGGGAATGGCCCACACGATTCCAAAGAGATCCTGACTCTATAGGCCTAACCTGAAGTCTTTTGAACTGGTCGTTAGCCTGGGGCCAATGCCTTACCTTATTGGATCCCACCCTTTATTTGGCTGTGCTGTTTAGGCGGGCCATAAGTTCCCCGTGCATATTTTCCCCCACTTGGACACAGAACCTTCTGCCATAAAGAGGGTCCAATATCAGACACTGGTCCTTGTCCAAAATAATTCTCACTCCAGATGAAGGCTGGCACCCTCCCTGCATCCACGGCCCCCATCTTCGTATGAATGGCTAGGACGTGTCCTGCCCTGTGTCCAAATGAGAAAGGTCATCAGGAGGGCTAGCCTCATCCTGGGGCAGCGCTCCAGTCTAAGTCATTGCCAGCCGACCATTGCATACTTTCCTGTGGTGACTGTGGACACATGATTTAAGTTGGCCAGGCAGAGGCAATGGCTGCAGTAATATTTTGGAGAGGTTTTCTCTCTTCTGCCAGATATGAATAGAGAAGTATGTGGCCACATGGCCACTGGCAGCCCTCGGATGAAGCCTGAACAATGGAGAACAGAGAAGGGACACACTAAGAATTTGGGTCTTTGATGACGTCATTGAGCTGGTGAACCAATGCGATCAACTCTGGAACGCACCTTACCTCTGGAATTACTGTTTCATGAGATAAAGGGGTCTCCTTATTATTTGCGGCGATTGGGATCATTTTTTTTCTCCTGTTATTTGGAGCGGCCAGCATCTCACTGACAACTCTCAAACTTCTGTCTCCCGCTCGGAAGTGTCCCCTGAGTCAGACTGTCCAGATGGCATCAATCCTATCAGCATAAGACATGTTGAAATAGCTCTTGTGTCAACAGAAACCAGCGAGACTACCGTTCTCAGCTTCCTACGGAAGGACTCCGCGCTCATCGCCTCTGCTCCCAGATTCATTCTCTTCTGCATCCATTCCAACAGACCATTCAAGCTCCCCTTCCACCTCCGTCTCGCCACATCCGACTCCAGGGTCCCCGCGAGACGTGGCTCAGTTGGTCGCTCTCTCCTCCCTGGAATACTTCTTTCATGATCATTCTTCTGCTTTTCCTCCTGCCCAAAGCCTCCCTATCTTGCCTTCTTAGCTGGGTTTGCCTCCTGCTTCCTAACGCAACAGGAAAAGCCCCAGGATGCTTCTTTGACCGTTTCTCTAGCTGCACTCACTCCTGAGGGGAGCTCTCCAAGCTCTCTGTCTTTAAATATCACCAACAGGCTGACAGCTCCCAACGTCCGCCCAGAAGTCCAGACTTACAATCTCCACCTGGATGCTTCACTCCTAAATCTGACCAACAGGGGAGCTGAGCTGACACCCACCCACACCTACTTCTCTGGTAGATCTCCCCATCTCCCCCATTTCAACAAATGGCCCCTTCCCTCTGCTGTTCAAGCAGAAAAACCAAGATCCATCCTGACTCCCCCCTCCCCTTCGCGCCCCTCGTGCCACACCGCACAAGGTCCTGTCGGTGTGACGGTGAACTATGTTCTGAATCTGTGTGGTGCCCAACGCCTACACTGCTGCTTCCCAGTCACCAGCGATGTCTTGCATACCGGAATCTCTGCTTCCTCTCTTCTCCCAGCTGCCAGAGTAATAACCTCCTAAAGAGGTTAAAAAGCAAATAAATCAATCAATCAACAGATACGAATCCTATCACCCATTTACTCAATGACCACCCATCACGCTCAGAATTAAAACCCATGGCCGAGGGGCAGGCTCCACGTCCTAGTCTCTGGCCACCCCCTCCAAGCCCACTGCCACCTCACTGTCCCTCCTGCCATCACTCCAGGCGTGTTTCCATCTCGGGTCCCTCTGCCTGGGATGCTCTTTCGCCAGATGTTTGTGTGGCCAGCTCTGTCCCATCATGCAAGTCGTAACCCAGATGCCACCCCCTTCAAGATGACTTCGTGAACCCCGGCCCAGCCCTTCCCTCTCCGTCCCCTTCCTCGGCCTTATTTTCCTTCCTCACACTTATTACTGCCTGATATCATGTTATAATCCATTTGTCTGCCCTCTGCCGCTGGAGTGGGGTCCCGTGAGGACCTTGTTATCTACAACAGAACCAGACACACAGCACAGACGCTACAGTATCGATGGAAAGAGCCCCCGTCTCACTAAAGAGGATCTCCGCTTAGATGAGCCAGCCCACTGGTGACCCGGACTCGATACATCCCAAACTACCTCTCTAACTCACCACCTCACTGCTCTGCCTGCAGCCCCTAGATCCTTCCTGTGGTTTCCACTCCTGACAGCCAGCCCGTGTGTTGTTTTGTTGGGGCAGCTGCACACGGGCTGCAGGAAGCCACTTTTCCTGTTTGCACATGGTGCCAGAAATGCTCAGGATTCATGTCCCCACTGGGGGCTGTCTTTACCCAACGATTGACAGGTGCAACGATTGACAGGTGCACGGTAGGGACAGCTCTGAGGTGTGACGTACGCTGTCTCCAGGGCTCCCCTGCGGGTTACCCTGGACTTCACTACTCACCCTACCACTGCTTGGCCTCCTTCCCCACCCCATCTTTTGTTCCCACTGCTCTACCAGTGCTTCCTGGGAATTCACTTCCTAAGAAAACACTCCCCATGAATCATCCTCTGAAAAGCAGCCTCTGCTTCCCAAACCTGTTCCTCCCATCTCCCCATCCCAGGGATGAAACCTCTGCCCACTCAGTGATCCAGGCAGAGAGCCAAACCCACCCCACCCTCCTTCTCCACCTGACCCTACCCAACACGCCCCCTTGTCCTGACCACCGTCCCTTTTCGTCCACTTGTGGCCATCCCCGCTCCCACTGCCCTCTTCAGCCTGGCCCCACATGCGTCCCTGGCTGATTGCACAGGGATGGAAGCATCCTGCAGCCTGCTCTTTCCCATCTCGCTAACCAGGGAGATCGCAGCATCGCACTTAAAATCATCCACAAGGATCAGGTCCATGAGATCACCACCCACTTCCCTCACTACTGGGCTTAACGCCAATGGCTCTCCCTATAGTTCACTGCAGGTTTCTGCCTTTGCATTCTATTATAATAGAGTCCTCTTTGCCTGAGAAGAACCTATCAAGTACCTGTATTAGCCAGACACTGGAGAGGCACCGGTGGTAAGCTGATAAAAGGCATAGCTCTGGATGTTGGGAAACTATTGCTTGGGGAAGAACACAGACACGCAAATACTTTCAATAAGTCAGTTAAAGTGCCACATTAGCTAATTCAGAGTAGCTAGGTTGGGTTAGAACCAGTAGCGAAAGAATGTGAATACAAAGTTCATGAGTCTGGACTGAATCTTAAGGTAAGAGGGAGCCATGGAAAGTTATTGAGCTCCACCACTACGGAGGAGGGAAGCAGAAGTGTTAGACTCTGTGGCCGTCTCCAATCATGTAAATGATTCATTAACACTCTCCTGGTTGCTCGTAGTCTTTAAGCCTCAAAATGTGTACCCCTAGTTCTATGTTCTATTCTGGCAATATGTCCTTAACAATCCATCACATAAGCTGTCACCAAGGTTGGCCATCACTGAATGAAGTCATCATTTGACCAACTGTGTAGTCCAAGCGGACAGGAAATGGGTCTTGCTCTCAGATCAGACTAAGCCAGGATACTCAGCTTCGGGAGACGTGTGTGTGTGTGTGTGTGTGTGTGTGTGCATTTATGTATGTGTGTGACCGTCTACTTGGGTCTGTGTGTGAGTCCAAGGATGAGTTTCGGGTGTTCGAGTGCGTATGCATGTGAGTCAGCATGTGTGTGCATTTGCCTGGACGGGTTGCACGTCTGGAACGTGTTTGTGTGCGTGCACGTGCCCACGTTGGAGGCATGTCTGTACGTGCATCTCCACGTGCGACATGCGCAGCTCCGATCTGGCGTGTTTTGTTTGCGAGGTGCCCAGAGCCTGCTTGATGCCAGAGCCGCCCCGCTCCCTCCTGCTGCACGGCTCCCCACTGCTCATTAACGCAGTCTGCATTGGTTACGCCTGTGGCAATGGGCCTCTGTAGAGAGTGTTAAATATCGCAACTGTTTATTGCTTAATATTTTTCATGCTAATGGCAGACTAATTCACAGGGATTCAGGGCAGTGTATAAGACACCTTCTGCTGACTGCTCACTTCATGCCAAGAAAGGACTTGGCAACCAGCAGCCCCTGCCCCGGGGCCTCTCCGACTCTGTATGTGATGCCACACCACCCCCCCATTCCGTCTTCCCTGAATTCATTTGCAGCCCCCGCACAGCAAACAGCGGTATTTGCATTTCTCTGCCCAGTGGGTGGTGGGAAAGGGGAAGCTGGAACGAAACCCTGTGAGGTCGGTGCACTCAGCCCTGCAGAAATCAGTGCCAAGAGGGGAAAACGGAGATGGAACCAGGAAAGGATCTGAAAACGACCGAGATCAAACCATGTGCATGTTTTGATTGGCCATAATCTGGTGCCCTGGCCGTGGCCAGAGCCTGCTTGAAAAAAAAGGCAGGCTTTGCAAAAGCATGTGCCTCTCACGTGGGAAGCCTCCAAAAGCCACCATTTATTTTCTGGGCATTTACTATTTGCTGGCAGTGCACCAAGCTTTGTACAAGAATTTTCTCATTGAATCTTCAACACTAACTTTTAGGCAAATAGTCATGTCTTCATTTCACTGATAAAGAGCCTGAAGTTCCAGGCAGTTTAAATGGCGTTGGCACTCAGAGCCAGTCAGCTAGTAAATGACAAAATTAGGAGTCCAGCCCTGGGCTCTCTGACTCCACATTCCAAGCCCATTACCAATATTCTGCGCTGCAGAGAGGGTCCGTGTGATCCCACAGATGTGCTTCGTGTGGCTCACGGAGTGGTTTTTCCCCTTTGCACTTTTTGTTAATTGCCGACTTCTAACAATGGGAAGATTACTTATAAACATCAAGTTCCCAGGGCACCTGGGTGGCTCTGTCAGTTAAGCGTCTGACTCCAGCTCAGGTCATGATCTCACGGTTCGTGGGTTCGAACCCCACGTCGGCTCTGTGCTGACAACTGGAGCCTGCTTCGGATTCTGTATCTCCCTCTCTCTGCCCCTCCCCCGCTCGCGTGCGTGTGCTCTCTCTCTTTCTCAAAAATAAATAAACATTTAAAAAAAATTTTTTTAACACCTGCCGAATTCTTTAGATCTTTGCTGTTGAGGACATTTCTCTCTCTCTCTCTTTTTTTTTTCAGGGAGGAAGTGAGTCCTAGAAATGATTCTGTAGGTTCACATTGTTAGACATTTGCTTATAGACCATTCTGTGGTCAGGCCGATGTTTCCACCGAGACAGGTGGTACAAACCAGAAAGGTGGAGATGTGGTAACTCTTTGGAGTACGGAGAAGAGCAATTTGTGTAGATAATCCGCACGTATGCACATACATTTATGGCTTACGATCCTTCCTACATTCAGAATAGGAAGCATATAATTACATCTCATGTTGATACGTAGATATTTGAAGGACTTAGACCATCTAGGAACTAAACTGAAGTTAAAATGGCTAATGTGTGGGCACATTTGAAAAGCAGCAACACGGGGATTCTTGATAACCTTTCCTCTGAAAATTGATATCGAGCCCTTTGGGGAGATGAGCAGACCCCGTGTGGGCCAAGGGTGGCGGGGTCGATCAGAAAACCACAGCCCACGGCACAGTCTTCGGTCAGTCGAGGCTAGAAGATCACTCCGTGGCGAGATGATGGATTTCCTGAGCTCGACTCTGATGAGCATCTTGGGAGAAAAGAAGGGCTCTTGTGGCCACAGCCTCTGGGGGTAAGAACATCCCCAGCGGTCTGTGGCTGGAAGCTGGGAGACCCAAATGCCCACAGAGGCTAATGGTAATGGCAGCAGCCACTCCTCAGCGGCCCCACCGATGCCAGAGATACCCCAGCCTCTCAAGAGAAGCCAGAAGCCTGCACTTCATATGAAAGCCCCCAAATTGCTAAATGCCAGCAAATAAAGTGCGCTTTGAGCAGTCTCTTGGTAACCTCTGATCTGGAAGAAAATGATAACAGCCCCTGCTGTGCGCTTGGCACGAGCTAAGCACCTGGCACACGCTGCTTTAGGCGGTTCCTGAGGTCCAGCCCTCACCGTGTGCCGCTCTTCTCAGGGCCATGCACATATGAAGTCATTCAACCCTACTAACCTTGTGCAGCTGGCACCCTCCCTTTGTGACAAGGCAGGAAACTGAGGCAGAGAGAGGTTGAGTCGCATAGCTAGCCAGTGGCAGAACTGGGACTGGAACCCAAGGGCTCCGGGTCCTGGCTCTGGCTCCCCATCAGTCCGCTGCGCTGTCCCAGTGAATGTTCCCAACACCCCTTGGAGGTACGCCTGGTTACCACTCCCATTTTATAGCAGGAGAAACTGAGGCCAGGGAGGAACAGGCCCTCGCCCCAGGTCTCGGTCTGTCTGACACCAGTGCTGGGGACGTGCTAGGCCCTTTCCTTGCTCGAGCCAAGGAGGGTGGGGCTGTTAGGAGTGAGGGAAAGATTTGCAAAAAGCCCAAATGTCATCTTTTTTCTGATAAGAAAAAGGCTACTCTGGCTGTCAGACCATCAGCTGCAACCTTTATGTTTACAAAGCACAAAGGGCAATTAAGTGAGACAAAATAAATCTTCGGGGGGCCTCTGTCCCTGGGCCTTGCCGGTCTGCGGTCTGGGGGCTGACTGACAGCACACGTTACATTCAGGAGCAGACTGGCCTCTGACATTTCCTGGAGGCAGCACTGAAGCATGAGGGCCCTGTTCTTAACGCGCCCCGCCGCTTTCCGGGCTTGGGGATCCCCAAAGCGGGGGCCAAGGCAGGGGCGGGGCGGGGTGGGGGCGCAGAGGGAAAGGCAGGTGCGATGCTCAGCTGAGACAGGAGATGACGGCCACGTTCACGGTGAAAATGACAATCCCGATCACGATGATGCCGTGGCGGTCGGCAGGCTTTGCCCATGGAGGGCTCGCTATGTGTTGGGCGCACAGCCTCATCACCGTCAGTAAGGAGGGTCCCTCTGTGGCTGCCCTCAGGGTGTGTGGGGGCGGGGAGGAATTTCTCAGCCTTGCCCAGAATGGCCTTATTGGTGACTCAGAAGCCGGGGTCAGTAAGAGGGGACGAGATCCCCCTGTCCTCTCGTGCTCCGCAGACAAGACCGGAGCCCCACCAGGCTGCTGGCTGGACCCTCTGTCCCCTGTGTCCTGGTGTGTCTGTGGGAGAGGCCCCGCCCCACCCCACCAGGACTCTCCCTCCTCCTGGGAAAGCAGGAGAGCAACTTCACCAGTGGGGCCTACAGACTGCCTTCGAGAATTCTGGAGGAAGCTGGGAGAGGCCCTGGAAAGTTGGATTTGGGCACAGCCCTTGCCGCTGGGAATTGGAAGCCAGCATTTCGTGAGCAGGGGGGCGAGGCCCGCCACCCCCGACCCTCCCTGGGGGGAAGGAGGGCCTCCGGTCTTCCTCGACTCCCTGTCTAGCCGTCACTTGTCCTCCTGGGCGTCTCCACTGCCTTATTTCGCCCTCAGGGCGGTCCACCCCCGGCCGACAGGACCCCCGTCCCTAATTTCAGCGGATGACACCTGTCTGCCTTTCACGCTGACGGTGGGCATTAGGGATGGGAGCTGTGGGTGCCCAGGGGGTGGGACTTGCTTCTGCTGGCGAGGTCTCTGGGGCTCAGAGTTGGAGGGGCTGGGCTCACGTGCCCGGTGTCTGCGTGAATGGGCGCGTGACTCCCGGCAGGCCGCCTCACGCTGTCTCAGCTTCCTCCTCTGTAAAATGGGGGAAGAACATCAGAAGCTATTCGGTGGCGCCGGGAGAAGTCAGCGAGATCAAGTGCGTCACGGGGCCAGCAGCGCACTGAGCCCGGTGGATGTCGGTTCCTGAAAACCCAGGTACTGTTGCTGTTGGCGCTGCTCGCGGGAGATGATGTTGGCGAGGATGAAAGTCACGCCCTCCAGACGTCTCGTCCCACAGTCTCAGAGGAAAGCCACGAGCTGGGAGGGCCCCTGGCTGCGGCTGGTTCGTATTTTCTCAGTAAGGCCACCTTTGGTGAGTGGGGGGCACCGGGGGGGACAGATACGGCTTGAGACACTCGAGATGCGAGGGCATGGAGGGCACTGAGCAGGCACCAGCTTCCTTTCCCTGTTGCATTTGAGAGGCGGAGTCACGGTGGCATCACCCTGAAGTGCTCCTTCTGTCCGGGCTGCTCCTCACCCCTGCTGGCGGTGTGGGTGCCCGTGCTGCCCTGGACCAGACCGATTACACCCAGCCGTCCGCCTTTCGGTGGCTGCAGACATTCACGGTAGTGAGGAAATCCACGCAGCCGGGATCCACCCCCCCCCA